>NW_028270180.1:30353829-30657110 GCF_037043375.1 Chiloscyllium plagiosum
TGGGAGAGAGTGTGAGAGTGAGAGTGAGTGTGAGGATGGGATAGAGAGTGTGAGATTGAGAGCGAGGATGGGAGAGAGAGTGAGAGTGACAGGGAGGATGGGAGAGAGTGTGAGAGTGAGAGTGAGGATTGGAGAGAGTGTGAGAGTGAGACTGAGGATGGGGGAGAGAGTGTGAGAATGAAACTGCGGAAGGGAGAGAGTGTGAGAGTGAGAGTGAGGATGGGAGAGAGAGTGTGAGATTGAGAGCGAGGATGGGAGAGAGTGTGAGAGTGAGAGTGAGGATGGGAGAGAGTATGAGAGTGAGAGTGAGGATGGGGAGAGTGTGAGACTGAGAGTGAGAATTGGAGATTGAGTGTGAGAGTAAGAGTGAGATTGAGGATGGGAGAGAGAGTTTTAGGGTGAGAGTTAGGATTTGAGAGAGAGTGTGAGTGACAGAGAGGATGGGAGAGAGAGTGAGAGTGAGAGAGATGATGGAAGAGAGTGTGAGAGTGAGAGTGAGGATGGGAATGCGAGTGTGAGAGTGAGAGTGAGGATGGGAGAGAGAGTGTGAGAGTGAGAGTGAGGATGGGAGAGAGTATGAGAGTGAGAGTGAGGATGGGGAGAGTGTGAGACTGAGAGTGAGAATTGGAGATAGAGTGTGAGAGTGAGAGTGAGATTGAGGATGGGAGAGAGAGTGTTAGGTTGAGAGTTAGGATTGGAGAGAGAGTGTGAGTGACAGTCTGGTTAGGAGAGAGAGTGTGAGAGTGAGAGTGACGATGGAAGAGAGAGTGTGAGAGTGAGAGTGAGGATGGGAGAGTGTGTGAGAGTGAGAGTGAGGATGGGAGAGAGAGTGTGAGAGTGAGAGCGAGGATGGGAGAGAGTGTGTGAGAATGAAACTGCGGATGGGAGAGAGTGTGAGAGTGAGTGTGAGAGTGAGGATGGAAGAGAGTGTGAGAGTGAGAATGAGGATGGGGAGAGAGTGTGAGATTGAGAGTGAGGATGGGAGAGAGAGAGTGTGAGAGTGACAGCGAGGATGGGGAGAGAGGGTGAGAATGAAACTGCGGATGGGAGAGAAAGAGTGAGAGTGAGAGTGAAGATGGGAGAGAGTGTGAGAGTGAGAGTGAGTGTGAGGATGGGTGAGAGAGTGTGAGATTGAGAGCGAGGATGGGAGAGAGAGTGAGAGTGACAGTGAGGATGGGAGAGAGTGTGAGAGTGTGGATGGGAGAGAGTGTGAGAGTGAGACTGAGGATGGGGGAGAGAGTGTGAGAATGAAACTGCGGATGGGAGAGTTTGTGATAGTGAGAGTGATAGTGAGGATGGGAAAGAGTGTGAGAGTGAGAATGAGGATGGGGAGAGAGTGTGAGAGTGAGTGTAAGGATGGGAGAGGGCGAGTGAGTGTGAGAGTGAGAGTGAGAGTGAGAATGAGGATGGGAAAGAGTGTGAGAGTGAGGACGAGGATGGGGAGAGAGTGTGAGAGTGAGTGTAAGGATGGGAGGGGGCGAGTGAGTGTGAGAGTGAGAGCGTGGATGGGAGAGAGAGTGAGTGTGAGAGTGAGAGTGAGAATGGGAGAGAGTGTGAGAGTGAGGACGAGGATGGGTGAGAGAGTGTGAGAGAGAGTGTGCGAATAGAAGAGAGAGTGTGAGAGAGACAGCGAGGATGGGAGAGTGAGTGTGAAACTGAGAGTGCGGATGGGAGAGAGTGTGAGAGCGAGACTGAGAGTGCGGATGGGAGAGAGCGTGAGTGTGAGAGTGAAAGTGAGAATGGGAGAGAGTGTGAGAGTGAGGATGAGGAGGTATGAGAGAGTGTGAGAGAGAGAGAGTGCGAATGGAAGAGAGAGTGTGAGAGTGACAGCGAGGATGGGAGAGAGAGTGTGAGAGTTAGAGTGCGGATGGGAGAGAGTGTGAGAGTGAGACTGTGGATGGGGGAGAGAGTGTGAGAATGAAACTGCGGATGGGAGAGAGTGTGAGAGTGAGAGTGAGGATGGGGAGAGTGTGAGACTGAGAGTGAGAATTGGAGTTAGAGTGTGAGAGTAAGTGTGAGATTGAGGTTGGGAGAGAGAGTGTTAGGGTGAGAGTTAGGATTGTAGAGAGAGTGTGAGTGACAGTGAGGATGCGAGAGAGAGTGAGAGTGAGAGTGACGATGGAAGAGAGTGTGAGAGTGAGAGTGAGGATGGGAGAGAGAGTGTGAGAGTGAGAGTGAGGATGGGAGAGAGAGTGTGAGAGTGAGAGTGAGGATGGGAGAGAGTGTGAGAGTGAGAGTGAGGATGGGGAGAGTGTGAGACTGAGAGTGAGAATTGGAGATAGAGTGTGAGAGTGAGAGTGAGATTGAGGATGGGAGAGAGAGTGTTAGGTTGAGAGTTAGGATTGGAGAGAGAGTGTGAGTGACAGTGAGGTTAGGAGAGAGAGTGTGAGAGTGAGAGTGACGATGGAAGAGAGAGTGTGAGAGTGAGAGTGAGGATGGGAGAGTGTGTGAGAGTGAGAGTGAGGATGGGAGAGAGAGTGCGAGAGTGAGAGTGAGGATGGGAGAGAGTGTGACAGTGAGAGTGAGAGTGAGGATGGGAGAGAGTGTGTGAGGGTGAGAGTGAGAATTGGAGAGAGAGTGTGAGAGTGAGAGTGAGGATGGGAGAGTGAGTGTGAGAGTGAGAGTGAGGATGGGAGAGAGTGTGAGAGTGAGAGTGAGGATGGGAGAGAGTGTGTGAGATTGATAGTGAGGACGGGAGAGAGAGTGTGAGTTTGAGTGAGAGTGAGGATGGGAGCGAGTGTGTGAGTGTGAGAGTGAGAATTGGAGAGAGTGTGAGAGTGAGATTGAGAGTGAGGATGAGAGAGAGAGTGTGTGAGTTAGAATGAGGATTGGAGAGAGTGTGAGAATGAGATTGAGAGTGAGGATGGGAGAGAGAGTGTGAGAGTGAGAGTGTGGATGGTTGAGAGAGTGTGTGAGTGAGGGTGAGGATGAGGAGAGAGTGTGAGAGTATGTGTGAGGATGGGAGAGAGTGTGAGAGTGAGAATGAGGATGGGTGAGAGTGTGAGAGTGAGGATGGGATAGAGAGTGTGAGAGTGAGAGTGAGGTTGGGGAGAGATTGTGAGAGTTAGAGTGAGGATGGGAGGGAGAGCGTGTGAGTGAGAATTGGAGAGAGTGTGAGAGTGGAAGTGCGAATGGGAGAGAGTGTGAGAGTGTGTGTGAGGATGGGAGAGAGTGTGAGAGTGTGTGTGAGGATGGGAGAGAGTGTGAGAGTGAGAATGAGGATGGGTGAGAGTGTGAGAGTGAGAGTGAGGATGGGAGAGAGTATGAGAGTGAGAGTGAGGATGGGGAGAGTGTGAGACTGAGAGTGAGAATTGGAGATTGAGTGTGAGAGTAAGAGTGAGATTGAGGATGGGAGAGAGAGTTTTAGGGTGAGAGTTAGGATTTGAGAGAGAGTGTGAGTGACAGAGAGGATGGGAGAGAGAGTGAGAGTGAGAGAGATGATGGAAGAGAGTGTGAGAGTGAGAGTGAGGATGGGAATGCGAGTGTGAGAGTGAGAGTGAGGATGGGAGAGAGAGTGTGAGAGTGAGAGTGAGGATGGGAGAGAGTATGAGAGTGAGAGTGAGGATGGGGAGAGTGTGAGACTGAGAGTGAGAATTGGAGATAGAGTGTGAGAGTGAGAGTGAGATTGAGGATGGGAGAGAGAGTGTTAGGTTGAGAGTTAGGATTGGAGAGAGAGTGTGAGTGACAGTCTGGTTAGGAGAGAGAGTGTGAGAGTGAGAGTGACGATGGAAGAGAGAGTGTGAGAGTGAGAGTGAGGATGGGAGAGTGTGTGAGAGTGAGAGTGAGGATGGGAGAGAGAGTGTGAGAGTGAGAGCGAGGATGGGAGAGAGTGTGTGAGAATGAAACTGCGGATGGGAGAGAGTGTGAGAGTGAGTGTGAGAGTGAGGATGGAAGAGAGTGTGAGAGTGAGAATGAGGATGGGGAGAGAGTGTGAGATTGAGAGTGAGGATGGGAGAGAGAGAGTGTGAGAGTGACAGCGAGGATGGGGAGAGAGGGTGAGAATGAAACTGCGGATGGGAGAGAAAGAGTGAGAGTGAGAGTGAAGATGGGAGAGAGTGTGAGAGTGAGAGTGAGTGTGAGGATGGGTGAGAGAGTGTGAGATTGAGAGCGAGGATGGGAGAGAGAGTGAGAGTGACAGTGAGGATGGGAGAGAGTGTGAGAGTGAGGATGGGAGAGAGTGTGAGAGTGAGACTGAGGATGGGGGAGAGAGTGTGAGAATGAAACTGCGGATGGGAGAGTTTGTGATAGTGAGAGTGATAGTGAGGATGGGAAAGAGTGTGAGAGTGAGAATGAGGATGGGGAGAGAGTGTGAGAGTGAGTGTAAGGATGGGAGAGGGCGAGTGAGTGTGAGAGTGAGAGTGAGAGTGAGAATGAGGATGGGAAAGAGTGTGAGAGTGAGGACGAGGATGGGGAGAGAGTGTGAGAGTGAGTGTAAGGATGGGAGGGGGCGAGTGAGTGTGAGAGTGAGAGCGTGGATGGGAGAGAGAGTGAGTGTGAGAGTGAGAGTGAGAATGGGAGAGAGTGTGAGAGTGAGGACGAGGATGGGTGAGAGAGTGTGAGAGAGAGTGTGCGAATAGAAGAGAGAGTGTGAGAGAGACAGCGAGGATGGGAGAGTGAGTGTGAAACTGAGAGTGCGGATGGGAGAGAGTGTGAGAGCGAGACTGAGAGTGCGGATGGGAGAGAGCGTGAGTGTGAGAGTGAAAGTGAGAATGGGAGAGAGTGTGAGAGTGAGGATGAGGAGGTATGAGAGAGTGTGAGAGAGAGAGAGTGCGAATGGAAGAGAGAGTGTGAGAGTGACAGCGAGGATGGGAGAGAGAGTGTGAGAGTTAGAGTGCGGATGGGAGAGAGTGTGAGAGTGAGACTGTGGATGGGGGAGAGAGTGTGAGAATGAAACTGCGGATGGGAGAGAGTGTGAGAGTGAGAGTGAGGATGGGGAGAGTGTGAGACTGAGAGTGAGAATTGGAGTTAGAGTGTGAGAGTAAGTGTGAGATTGAGGTTGGGAGAGAGAGTGTTAGGGTGAGAGTTAGGATTGTAGAGAGAGTGTGAGTGACAGTGAGGATGCGAGAGAGAGTGAGAGTGAGAGTGACGATGGAAGAGAGTGTGAGAGTGAGAGTGAGGATGGGAGAGAGAGTGTGAGAGTGAGAGTGAGGATGGGAGAGAGAGTGTGAGAGTGAGAGTGAGGATGGGAGAGAGTGTGAGAGTGAGAGTGAGGATGGGGAGAGTGTGAGACTGAGAGTGAGAATTGGAGATAGAGTGTGAGAGTGAGAGTGAGATTGAGGATGGGAGAGAGAGTGTTAGGTTGAGAGTTAGGATTGGAGAGAGAGTGTGAGTGACAGTGAGGTTAGGAGAGAGAGTGTGAGAGTGAGAGTGACGATGGAAGAGAGAGTGTGAGAGTGAGAGTGAGGATGGGAGAGTGTGTGAGAGTGAGAGTGAGGATGGGAGAGAGAGTGCGAGAGTGAGAGTGAGGATGGGAGAGAGTGTGACAGTGAGAGTGAGAGTGAGGATGGGAGAGAGTGTGTGAGGGTGAGAGTGAGAATTGGAGAGAGAGTGTGAGAGTGAGAGTGAGGATGGGAGAGTGAGTGTGAGAGTGAGAGTGAGGATGGGAGAGAGTGTGAGAGTGAGAGTGAGGATGGGAGAGAGTGTGTGAGATTGATAGTGAGGACGGGAGAGAGAGTGTGAGTTTGAGTGAGAGTGAGGATGGGAGCGAGTGTGTGAGTGTGAGAGTGAGAATTGGAGAGAGTGTGAGAGTGAGATTGAGAGTGAGGATGAGAGAGAGAGTGTGTGAGTTAGAATGAGGATTGGAGAGAGTGTGAGAATGAGATTGAGAGTGAGGATGGGAGAGAGAGTGTGAGAGTGAGAGTGTGGATGGTTGAGAGAGTGTGTGAGTGAGGGTGAGGATGAGGAGAGAGTGTGAGAGTATGTGTGAGGATGGGAGAGAGTGTGAGAGTGAGAATGAGGATGGGTGAGAGTGTGAGAGTGAGGATGGGATAGAGAGTGTGAGAGTGAGAGTGAGGTTGGGGAGAGATTGTGAGAGTTAGAGTGAGGATGGGAGGGAGAGCGTGTGAGTGAGAATTGGAGAGAGTGTGAGAGTGGAAGTGCGAATGGGAGAGAGTGTGAGAGTGTGTGTGAGGATGGGAGAGAGTGTGAGAGTGTGTGTGAGGATGGGAGAGAGTGTGAGAGTGAGAATGAGGATGGGTGAGAGTGTGAGAGTGAGGATGGGATAGAGACTGTGAGAGTTACAGCGAGGACGGGAGAGAGTTTGAGAGTCACAGTGAGGAGGGGAGAGAGTGTGAGAGTGACAATGAGGATGGGAGAGAGAGTAAGAGTAAGAGTGAGAGTGAGGATGCGAGAGAGAGTGTGAGAGTGACAGAGAGGATGGGAGAGAGTGTGAGAAGGAGTGTGCGAATGGGAGAGAGTGTGAGAGTGAGAGTGCAGATGGGAGAGTGTGTCAGAGTGAGAGTGAGAGTGAGGATGGGAGAGAGAGTGTGAGAGTCAGAGTGAGGATGGGAGAGAGAGTGTGAGAGTGAGAGTGACGATGGAAGAGAGGGTGTGAGAGTGAGAGTGAGGATGGGAGCGAGTGTGTGAGTGTGAGAGTGAGAATTGGAGAGAGTGTGAGAGTGAGATTGAGAGTGAGGATGAGAGAGAGAGTGTGTGAGTTAGAATGAGGATTGGAGAGAGTGTGAGAATGAGATTGAGAGTGAGGATGGGAGAGAGAGTGTGAGAGTGAGAGTGTGGATGGTTGAGAGAGTGTGTGAGTGAGGGTGAGGATGAGGAGAGAGTGTGAGAGTATGTGTGAGGATGGGAGAGAGTGTGAGAGTGAGAATGAGGATGGGTGAGAGTGTGAGAGTGAGGATGGGATAGAGAGTGTGAGAGTGAGAGTGAGGTTGGGGAGAGATTGTGAGAGTTAGAGTGAGGATGGGAGGGAGAGCGTGTGAGTGAGAATTGGAGAGAGTGTGAGAGTGGAAGTGCGAATGGGAGAGAGTGTGAGAGTGTGTGTGAGGATGGGAGAGAGTGTGAGAGTGTGTGTGAGGATGGGAGAGAATGTGAGAGTGAGAATGAGGATGGGTGAGAGTGTGAGTGTGAGGATGGGATAGAGACTGTGAGAGTTACAGCGAGGACGGGAGAGAGTGTGAGAGTCACAGTGAGGAGGGGAGAGAGTGTGAGAGTGACAATGAGGATGGGAGAGAGAGTAAGAGTAAGAGTGAGAGTGAGGATGCGAGAGAGAGTGTGAGAGTGACAGAGAGGATGGGAGAGAGTGTGAGAAGGAGTGTGCGAATGGGAGAGAGTGTGAGAGTGAGAGTGCAGATGGGAGAGTGTGTCAGAGTGAGAGTGAGAGTGAGGATGGGAGAGAGAGTGTGAGAGTCAGAGTGAGGATGGGAGAGAGAGTGTGAGAGTGAGAGTGACGATGGAAGAGAGAGTGTGAGAGTGAGAGTGAGGATGGGAGAGTGTGTGAGAGTGAGAGTGAGGATGGGAGAGAGAGTGTGAGAGTGAGAGTGAGGATGGGAGAGAGAGTGTGAGAGTGAGAGTGAGGATGGGAGAGAGTGTGAGAGTGAGAGTGAGGATAGAGAGAGTGTGAGACTGAGAGTGAGAATTGGAGATAGAGTGTGAGAGTGAGAGTGAGATTGAGGATGGGAGAGAGAGTGTTAGGGTGAGAGTTAGGGATTGTAGAGAGAGTGTGAGTGACAGTGAGGATGGGAGAGAGAGTGAGAATGAGAGTGACGATGAAAGAGAGTGTGAGAGTGAGAGTGAGGATGGGAGAGAGAGTGTGAGAGTGAGAGTGAGGATGGGAGAGAGAGTGTGAGAGTGAGAGTGAGGATGGGAGAGAGTGTGAGAGTGAGAGTGAGGATAGAGAGAGTGTGAGACTGAGAGTGAGAATTGGAGATAGAGTGTGAGAGTGAGAGTGAGATTGAGGATGGGAGAGAGAGTGTTAGGGTGAGAGTTAGGATTGGAGAGAGAGTGTGAGTGACAGTGAAGTTGGGAGAGAGAGTGTGAGAGTGAGAGTGACGAATAAAGAGAGAGTGTGAGAGTGAGAGTGAGGAAGGGAGAATGTGTGAGAGTGAGAGTGAGGATGGGAGAGAGAGTGTGAGAGTGAGAGCGAGGATGGGAGAGAGTGTGTGAGAATGAAACTGCGGATGGGAAAGAGTGTGAGAGTGAGTGTGAGAGTGAGGATTGAAGAGAGTGTGAGAGTGAGAATGAGGATGGGGAGAGAGTGTGAGTGTGAGAGTGAGGATGGGAGAGAGAGTGTGAGAGTGACAGCGAGGATGGGAGAGAGAGTGTGAGAGTCACAGTGAGGATGGGAGAGAGAGTGTGAGAGTGAGAATGGGAGAGAGTGTGAGAGTGGAAATGCGGATGGGAGTGAGTGTGAGAGTGAGGGTGAGGATGGGAGAGAGTGTGTGACAGTGAGAGTGAGAGTGAGGATGGGAGAGAGTGTGTGAGGGTGAGAGTGAGGATTGGAGAGAGAGTGTGAGAGTGAGAGTGAGGATGGGAGAGAGAGTGCGAGAGTGAGAGTGAGGATGGGAGAGAGTGTGACAGTGAGAGTGAGGATGGGAGAGAGTGTGTGAGGGTGAGAGTGAGAATTGGAGAGAGAGTGTGAGAGTGAGAGTGAGGATGGGAGAGAGAGTGTGAGAGTGAGAGTGAGGATGGGAGAGAGTGTGAGAGTGAGAGTGAGGATGGGAGAGAGTGGGTGAGAGTGATAGTGAGGACGGGAGAGAGAGTGTGAGTTTGAGTGAGAGTGAGGATGGGAGCGAGTGTGTGAGTGTGAGAGTGAGAATTGGAGAGAGTGTGAGAGTGAGATTGAGAGTGAGGATGAGAGAGAGAGTGTGTGAGTTAGAATGAGGATTGGAGAGAGTGTGAGAATGAGATTGAGAGTGAGGATGGGAGAGAGAGTGTGAGAGTGAGAGTGTGGATGGTAGAGAGAGTGTGAGAGTGAGGGTGAGGATGAGGAGAGAGTGTGAGAGTGTGTGTGAGGATGGGAGAGAGTGTGAGAGTGAGAATGAGGATGGGTGAGAGTGTGAGATTGAGGATGGGATAGAGAGTGTGAGAGTGAGAGTGAGGTTGGGGAGAGAGTGTGAGAGTGGAAGTGCGAATGGGAGAGAGTGTGAGGGTGAGAGTGCGGATGTGAGAGAGTGTGAGAGTGAGAGTGAGGATGTGAGAGAGTGTGAGAGTGAGAGTGAGGATGTGAGAGAGTGTGAGAGTGAGAGTGCGGATGGGAGAGAGAGTGTGAGAGTGAGAGTGAGGATGGGAGAGAGAGTGTGAGAGTGAGAGTGAGGATGGGAGAGAGAGTGTGAGAGTCACAGTGAGGATGGGAGAGAGAGTGTGAGAGTGAGAATGGGAGAGAGTGTGAGAGTGGAAGTGCGGATGGGAGTGAGTGTGAGAGTGAGAGTGAGGGCGGGAGGGAGAGCGTGTGAGTGAGAATTGGAGAGAGTGTGAGAGTGGAAGTGCGAATGGGAGAGAGTGTGAGGGTGAGAGTGCGGATGTGAGAGAGTGTGAGAGTGAGAGTGAGGATGTGAGAGAGTGTGAGAGTGAGAGTGCGGATGGGAGAGAGAGTGTGAGAGTGAGAGTGAGGATGGGAGAGAGAGTGTGAGAGTCACAGTGAGGATGGGAGAGAGAGTGTGAGAGTGAGAATGGGAGAGAGTGTGAGAGTGGAAGTGCGGATGGGAGTGAGTGTGAGCGTGAGAGTGAGGGCGGGAGGGAGAGTGTGAGGGTGAGAGTGAGGATGGGAGAGCGAGTGTGAGTGAGAGTGAGGATGGGAGAGAGAGTGAGAGAGTGCGAGTGAGGATGGGAGAGAGAGTGTGAGAGTGAGAGTGAGGATGGGAGAGAGTGTGTGAGAGTGAGAATGAGGATGGGAGAGAGAGTGAAAATGGGAGAGAGAGCGTGAGAATAACAGTGAGGATGGGAGATAGACTTTGAGAGTGAGAGTGAGGATGGGAGAGAAAGTGTGAGAGTGAGAGTGCGAATGGGAGAGTGATTCATAGTGAGGATGGGAGAGAGAGAGTGAGAGTGACAGTGAGGATGGGATAGAGAGAGAGTGAGAGCGACAGTGAGGATGCGATAGAGAGTGAGAATGGGCGAGAGAGTGTGAGAGGGACAATGAGGATGGGAGAGAGAGTGTGAGATTGAGAGCGAGGATGGGAGAGAGAGTATGAGAGTGAGAGTGACGATGGGATGGAGAGTGTGAGAATGAGAGTGAGGATGGGAGAGAGAGTGTGAGAGTGATGATGGGAGAGAGAGTGAGAGTGAAAGTGAGGATGGGAGAGAGTGTGAGAGTGAGAGTTGGAGAGTGTGTGAGAGTGAGATTGAGAGTGAGGATGGGAGAGAGAGTGTGTGAGTTAGAATGAGGATTGGAGAGAGTGTGAGAGTGAAATTGAGAGTGAGGATGGGAGAGAGTGTGAGACTGGCAGTGTGGATGTGAGAGAGTGTGAAAGTGAGAGTGAGAGTGAGGATGATAGAGAGAGTGTGAGAGTGAGAGTGCGGATGGGAGAGAGTGTGAGAGTGAGCGTGAGGATGGGAGAGAGAGTGTGAGAGAGTCAGTGAGGATGGGAGAGAATGTGAGAGTGAGAGTGAGGATGGGAGAGAGAGTGTAAGATTTGGAGTGAGGATGGGAGAGAGTGTGAGTGTGACAGGGATGATGGGAGAGACAGTGTGATAGTGAGAGCGAGGATGGGACAGAGAGTGTGAAAGTAGGAGTGAGAATGGGAGAGAATGTGAGAGTGAGAGTGCGGATGGGGAGAATGTCAGAGTGATTGTGAGAGTGAGGATGGGAGATTGAGTGTGAGAGTGAGGATGGGAGAAGGTGTGAGAGTGAGGATGGGAGAGAGAGTGTGAGAGTGAGAGTGAGGATGCGGATGGGTGAGAGTGTGAGTGTGAGAGTGAGAGTGAGGATGGGAGAGAGAGTGTGAGATTGAGAGTGCGGATGGGAGAGAGAGTGTGAGAGTGCGGATGGGAGAGAGGTTGAGAGTGACAGTGAGGATGGGAAAGAGAGTGTGAGAGTGAGATTGAGGGTGGGAGAGAGAGTGTGAGAGTGACAGCGATAATGGGAGAGAGAGCATGAGAGTGACAGTGAGGATGGGAGAGAGTGTGTGAGAATGAGAGTGAGGAAGGGAGAGAGAGTGTGAGAGTGAGAGTGAGAATGGGGGAGAGAGTCTGAGAGTGATAGTGCGAATGGGAGAGAGTGTGAGAGTGCGAGTGCGGATGGGAGAGTGTGTCAGAGTGAGAGTGGAGTGAGGATGCGATCGAGAGTGTGAGAGAGAGAATGAGGATGGGAGAGATTATGTGAGCGTGAGAGTGAGAATGAGGATGGGAGAGAGAGTGAGAATGGGAGAGAGAGTGTGAGAGTGACAGTGAGGATGGGAGAGAGAGTTTGAGAGTGAGAGTGAGGATGGTAGAGAGAGTTTGAGAGTGAGAGTGCGAATGGGAGAGAGAGTGATAGTGAGGATGGGAGAGAGAGAGTGAGAGTGACAGTGAGGATGGGAGAGAGAGAGAGTGAGAGTGACAGTGAGGATGGGAGAGAGAGTGTGAGAGTGACAGTGGGGATGGGGGAGAGAGTGTGAGATTGAGAGCGAGGATTGGAGAGAGAGTATGAGAGTGAGAGTGAGAGTGAGAATGGGATAGAGAGAGTGAGAGTGACAGTGAGGTTGGGAGAGAGAGAGAGAGTGAGAGTGACAGTGAGGATGGGAGAGACAGTGAGAATGGGAGAGAGAGAGTGAGAGTGACAGTGAGGATGGAAGAGAGAGTGTGAGATTGAGAGTGAGGATGGGAGAGAGAGTATGAGAGTGAGAGTGAGAGTGACGATGGGAGGGAGATTTTGAGAGTGAGAGTGAGGATGGGAGAGAGTGTGAGAGTGAGAGTGAGAGTGAGGATGGGATAGAGAGTGTGAGAGTGAGAGTGAAGTTGGGAGAGTGAGAGTGATTGTGAGAGTGAGAGTGAGGATGGGAGAGAATGTGAGAGTGAGAGTGAGGATGGGAGAGAGTGTGAGAGTGAGTGAGAATTTGTGAGATTTTGAGAGTGAGATTGAGAGTGAGGATGGGAGAGACAGTGTGTGAGTTAGAGTGAGGATTGGAGAGAGTGTGAGAGTGAGATTGAAAGTGAGGATGGGAGATAGAGTGAGGGACTGGCAGTGTGGATGTGAGAGAGAGTGTGAAAGTGAGCGTGACAGTGAGTATGATAGATAGCGTGTGAGAGTGAGAGTGAGAGTGTGGATGGGAGAGAGTTTGAGAGTGAGAGTGAGGATGGGAGAAAGAGTGTGAGATTGTCAGTGAGGATGGGAAAGAATGTGAGAGTGAGAGTGAGGATAGGAGAGAGAGTGTGAGAGTTGGAGTGAGGATGGTAGAGAGTGTGAGTGTGACAGTGAGGATGGGAGAGAGTGTGAGAGTGAGAGTGAGAATGGGACAGAGAGTGTGAGAGTAGGAGTGAGGATAGGAGAGAATGTGAGAGTGAGATTGAGGATGGGAGAGATAGTGTGAGAGTAGGAGTGAGGATGGAAGAGAGACTGTGAGAGTGACAGCGAGGACGGGAGAGAGTGTGAGAGTCACTGTGAGGAGGGGAGAGAGTGTGAGAGTGACAATGAGGATGGGAGAGAGAGTGAGAGTAAGAGTGAGAGTGAGGATGCGAGAGAGAGTGTGAGAGTGACAGAGAGGATGGGAGAGAGTGTGAGAAGGAGTGTGCGAATGGGAGAGAGTGTGAGAGTGAGAGTGCAGATGGGAGAGAGTGTCAGAGTGAGAGTGAGAGTGAGGATGGGAGAGAGAGTGTGAGAGTCAGAGTGAGGATGGGAGAGAGAGTGTGTGATTGAGAGTGAGGATGGGAGAGAGTGTGAGAGTGCGGATGGGAGAGAGAGTGTGAGAGTCAGAGTGAGGGTGCGGATGGGTGTGAGTGTGAGTGTGAGAGTGAGAGCGAGGATGGGAGAGACAGTGTGAGAATGAGAGTGAGGATGGGTGAGAGAGTGTGAGAGTGAGAGTGAGGTTGGGAGAGAGAGTGTGAGAGTGCGGATGGGAGAGAGTGTGAGAGTGAGAGTGAGAGTGAGGATGGCAGAGAGAGATTGAGAGTGACAGTGAGAATGGGTATGACTGTGAGAGTAAGAGTGAGGATGTGAGAGAGAGTGTGAGAGTGAGAGTGAGGATGGGAGAGAGAGTGTGAGAGTGAGGATGGGAGAGAGAGTGAGAGAGTGAGAGAGAATAGGAGAGAGAATGTGAGAGTGAGAGTGATGATTGGAGGTAAAGTGTGAAAGTGAGAGTGAGGATGGTAGAGAGAGTGTGAGGGTGAGAGTGAGAATGGGAGAGAGTGTGAGAGTGAGAATGGGAGAGAGTGTGAGAGTGAGATTGAGAGTGAGGATGGGAGAGAGAGTGTGTGAGTTAGAGTGAGAATTGGAGAGAATGTGAGAGTTAGATTGAGAGTGAGGATGGGAGAGAGGATGTGAGACTGGCAGTGTGGATGTGAGAGAGAGTGTGAGAGTGAGCGTGAGAGTGCGGATGGGAGAGAGTGTGAGAGTGTGAGTGAGGATGGGAGAGAGAGTGTGAGAGTTGGAGTGAGGATGGGAGAGAGACTGTGAGAGTTGGATTGAGGATGGGAGAGAGACTGTGAGAGTGACAGCGAGAATGGGAGAGAGTGTGAGAGTCACAGTGAGTATGAGAGAGAATGTGAGAGTGACAATGAGGATGGGAGAGATTGTGAGAATAAGAGTGAGAGTGAGGAAGGGAGCGAGAGTGTGAGAGTGACAGAGAGGATGGGAGAGAGTGTGAGAGTGAGAGTGCGGATGGGAAATAGTGTCAGATTGAGAGTGAGAGTGAGAATGGGAGAGAGTGTGTGAGAGTGAGAGTGAGGATGGGAGAGAGAGAGTGAGATTGAGAGTGAGGATGGGAGAGAGTGTGAGAGTGAGAATGGGAGAGAGTGTGAGAGTGAGATTGAGAGTGAGGATGTGAGAGAGAGTGTGTGAGTTAGAGTGAGGATTGGAGAGAATGTGAGAGTTAGATTGAGAGTGAGGATGGGAGAGAGGATGTGAGACTGGCAGTGAGGATGTGAGAGAGAGTGTGAGAGTGAGCGTGAGAGTGCGGATGGGAGAGAGTGTGAGAGTGTGAGTGAGGATGGGAGAAAGAGTGTGAGAGTGTCAGTGAGGATGGGAGAGAATGTGAGAGTGAGAGTGAGGATGGGAGAGAGAGTGTGAGAGTTGGAGTGAGGATGGGAGAGAGTGTGAGTGTGACTGTGAGGATGGGAGAGAGAGTGTGAGAGTGTGAGTGAGGATGGGAGAAAGAGTGTGAGAGTGTCAGTGAGGATGGGAGAGAATGTGAGAGTGAGAGTGAGGATGGGAGAGAGAGTGTGAGAGTTGGAGTGAGGATGGGAGAGAGTGTGAGTGTGACTGTGAGGATGGGAGAGAGAGTGTGAGAGTGAGAGTGAGGATGGGACAGAGAGTGTGAGAGTAGGAGTGAGGATGGGAGAGAGACTGTGAGAGTGACAGCGAGGATGGGAGAGAGTGTGAGAGTCACAGTGAGGATGGGAGAGAGTGTGAGAGTAAGAGTGAGAGTGAGGATGAGAGAGAGAGTGTGAGAGTGACAGAGAGGATGCGAGAGAGTGTGAGAGTGAGAGTGAGGATGGGAGAGAGAGTGTGAGAGTGAGAGTGAGGATCGGAGAGAGAGGTTGAGAGTGAGAGTGAGGATGGGGTGAGGACCTGTGAGAGTGAGAGTGAGCATGGGATGAAGAGCGTGAGTGTGAGAGAAAGGATGGGAGAGAGAGTGTGAGGGTGAGAGCGAGGATAAGAGAGAGAGAGTGAGTGTGAGAGTGAAGATGGGAGAGAGTGTGAGAGTGAGAGTGAGGATGGGAGCGAGAGTGTGAGAGTGAGAGTGAGGATGGGAGAGAGAGTGTGAGAGTGAGAGTGAGGATGGGAGAGAGAGTGTAAGAGTGAGAGTGAGGATGGGAGAGTGTGTGAGAGTGAGAATGAGAGTGAGGATGGGAGAGAGAGTGTGAGAGTGAGAGTGTGGATGGGAGAGAGAGTGTGAGACTAAGAGTGAGGATTGGAGAGAGTGTGTGAGAGTGAGGATGGGAGAGAGAGAGTGAGAGGGACAGTGAGGATGGAAGAGAGAGTGTGAGAGTGAGAGTGAGGATGGGAGTGTGAGGGTGAGAGTGAGAACGGGAGAGAGTGTGAGAGTGAGAATGGGAGAGAGTGTGAGAGTGAGAGTGTGGATGGGGAGAGAGTGTGAGAGTGATAGTTCGACTGGGAGAGTGTGTGAGTGAGGGTGAGGATGGGAGAGAGAGTGTGAGAGTGAGTAAGAATGGGAGAGAGAGTGTGAGAGTGAGAGTGAGAATGGGAGAGAAAGTGTGAAAGTGAGAGTGAGGATGGGAGAGAGAGTGTGAGGGTGAGCGTGAGAATGGGAGAGCGTGTGAGAGTGTTAGTGAGAATGGGAGAGAGTGTGAGAGTGAGATTGAGGATGGGGGAGAGTGTCAGCGTAAGAGTGAGAGTGAGGATGGGAGAGTGTGAGAGTGAGGATGGGAGAGAGAGTGTGAGAGTGAGAGTCAGGATGGGAGAGAGAGTGTGAGAGTGAGAATGGGACAGAGAGTGTGAGAGTGAGAGTGAGGATGGGGGAGAGAGTGTGAGAGTGAGAGTGCGAATGGGAGAGAGTTTGATAGTGAGAATGGGAGACAGAGTGTGAGAGTCTGAGTAAGGATGGGAGAGAGAGTGGGAGAGTGAGAGTGAGGATGTGAGAGAGAGTGTGAGATTAAGAGTGAGAGTGAGGATGGGAGAGAGTGTGAGAGTGAGAGTGAGAATGGGAGAGAGAGTGTGAGAGTGAGAGTGAGAGTGAGAATGGGAGAGAGAGTGTGAGAATGAGAGTGAGGATGTGAGAGAGAGTGTGAGAGTGTGAGTGAATGTGCAGATGGGAGAGAGTGTGAATGTGAGTGTGAGAGTCAGGATGGGAGAGAAAGTGTGAGAGTGAGGATGGGGGAGTATGTGGGAGTGAGAGTGAGGATGGGGGAAAGTGTGAGAGTGAGAGTGAGAGTGAGGTTGATAGAGAGAGTGTGAGAGGTTGAGTGCGGATGGGTGAGAGTTTGAGAGTGAGAGTGACGATGGGAGAAAGAGTGTGAGAATTAGAGTGAGGATGGGAGAGAGTGTGAGTGTGACAGTGAGGATGGGAGAGAGAGTGTGAGAGTGAGAGTGAGGATGGGACAGAGAGTGTGAGAGTAGGAGTGAGGACAGGAGAGAATATGAGAGTGAGATTGAGGATGGGAGAGAGAGTCTGAGAGTAGGAGTGAGGATGGGAGAGAGACTGTGAAAGTGACAGCGAGGATGGGAGAGAGTGTGAGAGTGACAGTGAGGATGGGAGACAGTGTGAGAGTGACAATGAGGATGGGAGAGAGTGTGAGAGTAAGAGTGAGAGTGAGGATTCGAGAGAGAGAGTGTGAGAGTGAGAGTGAGGATGGTAGAGAGAGAGTGAGAGTCAGGATGGGAGAGAGTGTGAGAGTGCGGATGGGAGAGAGAGTATGAGAGTGAGAGTGAGGGTGCGGATGGGTGAGAGTGTGAGTGTGAGAGTGAGAGTGAGGATGGGAGAGACAGTGTGAGAGTGAGGATGGGAGAGTGTCTGAGAGTGAGTGTGAGAGTGAGGATGGGAGATAGAGAGTGAGAGTGACAGTGAGAATGGGTGAGACTGTGAGAGTGAGAGTGAGGATGTGAGAGAGAGTGTGAGAGTGAAAGTGAGGATGGGACAGAGAGTGTGAGAGTAAGAGTGAGGATGGGAGAGATAGTGTGAGAGTGAGAGAGAATGGGAGAGAGAATGTGAGAGTGAGAGTGAGAGTGAGGATTGGAGAGAAAGTGTGAAAGTGAGAGTGAGGATGGGAGAGAGAGTGTGAGAGTGAGAGTCAGGATGGGAGAGAGAGTGTGAGAGTGAGAATGGGACAGAGAGTGTGAGAGTGAGAGTGGGGATGGGGGAGAGAGTGTGAGAGTGAGAGTGCGAATGGGAGAGAGTTTGACAGTGAGAATGGGAGACAGAGTGTGAGAGTGTGAGTAAGGATGGGAGAGAGAGGGGGAGAGTGAGAGTGAGGATGTGAGAGAGAGTGTGAGATTAAGAGTGAGAGTGCAGATGGGAGAGAGTGTGAGTGTGAGAGTGAGGATGGGAGAGAGTGTGAGAGTGAGAGTGAGAATGGGAGAGAGAGTGTGAGAGTGAGAGTGAGAGTGAGGATGTGAGAGAGAGTGTGAGAGTGTGAGTGAATGTGCAGATGGGAGAGAGTGTGAGTGTAAGTGTGAGAGTCAGGATGGGAGAGAAAGTGTGAGAGTGAGGATGGGGGAGTATGTGGGAGTGAGAGTGAGGATGGGGGAAAGTGTGAGAGTGAGAGTGAGAGTGAGGTTGATAGAGAGAGTGTGAGAGTGTGAGTGCGGATGGGAGAGAGTTTGAGAGTGAGAGTGACGATGGGAGAAAGAGTGTGAGAGTTAGAGTGAGGATGGGAGAGAGTGTGAGTGTGACAGTGAGGATGGGAGAGAGAGTGTGAGAGTGAGAGTGAGGATGGGACAGAGAGTGTGAGAGTAGGAGTGAGGATAGGAGAGAATATGAGAGTGAGATTGAGGATGGTAGATAGACTGTGAAAGTGACAGCGAGGATGGGAGAGAGTGTGAGAGTGACAGTGAGGATGGGAGACAGTGTGAGAGTGACAATGAGGATGGGAGAGAGTGTGAGAGTAAGAGTGAGAGTGAGGATTCGAGAGAGAGAGTGTGAGAGTGAGAGTGAGGATGGTAGAGAGAGAGTGAGAGTCAGGATGGGAGAGAGTGTGAGAGTGCGGATGGGAGAGAGAGTATGAGAGTGAGAGTGAGGGTGCGGATGGGTGAGAGTGTGAGTGTGAGAGTGAGAGTGAGGATGGGAGAGACAGTGTGAGAGTGAGGATGGGAGAGTGTCTGAGAGTGAGTGTGAGAGTGAGGATGGGAGATAGAGAGTGAGAGTGACAGTGAGAATGGGTGAGGCTGTGAGAGTGAGAGTGAGGATGTGAGAGAGAGTGTGAGAGTGAAAGTGAGAATGGGACAGAGAGTGTGAGAGTAAGAGTGAGGATGGGAGAGATAGTGTGAGAGTGAGAGAGAATGGGAGAGAGAATGTGAGAGTGAGAGTGAGAGTTAGGATTGGAGAGAAAGTGTGAAAGTGAGAGTGAGGATGGGAGAGAGAGTGTGAGGGTGAGGGTGAGAATGGGAGATAGTGTGAGAGTGAGAATGGGAGAGAGTGTGAGAGTGAGAGTGAGGATGGGGGAGAGAGTGTGAGAGTGATAGTGATAGTCTGATAGGGAGAGTGTGAGAGTGAGACTGAGGATGGGAGAGAGAGTGTGAGAGTGAGTAAGAATGGGAGAGAGAGTGTGAGAATGAGAGTGAGGATGGGAGATAAAGTGTGAAAGTGAGAGTGAGCATGGGAGAGAGTGTGAGGGTGAGAGTGAGAATGGGAGAGAGTGTGTGAGACTGAGAGTGAGAATGGGAGTGAGTGTGGGAGTGAGAATGGGAGAGAGTGTGAGAGTGAGAGTGAGGATGGGAGAGAGTGTGAGAGTGAGAGTGAGAATGGGAGAGAGAGTGTGAGAGTGAGAGTGAGAGTGAGGATGTGAGAGAGAGTGTGAGAGTGTGAGTGAATGTGCAGATGGGAGAGAGTGTGAGTGTAAGTGTGAGAGTCAGGATGGGAGAGAAAGTGTGAGAGTGAGGATGGGGGAGTATGTGGGAGTGAGAGTGAGGATGGGGGAAAGTGTGAGAGTGAGAGTGAGAGTGAGGTTGATAGAGAGAGTGTGAGAGTGTGAGTGCGGATGGGAGAGAGTTTGAGAGTGAGAGTGACGATGGGAGAAAGAGTGTGAGAGTTAGAGTGAGGATGGGAGAGAGTGTGAGTGTGACAGTGAGGATGGGAGAGAGAGTGTGAGAGTGAGAGTGAGGATGGGACAGAGAGTGTGAGAGTAGGAGTGAGGATAGGAGAGAATATGAGAGTGAGATTGAGGATGGTAGATAGACTGTGAAAGTGACAGCGAGGATGGGAGAGAGTGTGAGAGTGACAGTGAGGATGGGAGACAGTGTGAGAGTGACAATGAGGATGGGAGAGAGTGTGAGAGTAAGAGTGAGAGTGAGGATTCGAGAGAGAGAGTGTGAGAGTGAGAGTGAGGATGGTAGAGAGAGAGTGAGAGTCAGGATGGGAGAGAGTGTGAGAGTGCGGATGGGAGAGAGAGTATGAGAGTGAGAGTGAGGGTGCGGATGGGTGAGAGTGTGAGTGTGAGAGTGAGAGTGAGGATGGGAGAGACAGTGTGAGAGTGAGGATGGGAGAGTGTCTGAGAGTGAGTGTGAGAGTGAGGATGGGAGATAGAGAGTGAGAGTGACAGTGAGAATGGGTGAGGCTGTGAGAGTGAGAGTGAGGATGTGAGAGAGAGTGTGAGAGTGAAAGTGAGAATGGGACAGAGAGTGTGAGAGTAAGAGTGAGGATGGGAGAGATAGTGTGAGAGTGAGAGAGAATGGGAGAGAGAATGTGAGAGTGAGAGTGAGAGTTAGGATTGGAGAGAAAGTGTGAAAGTGAGAGTGAGGATGGGAGAGAGAGTGTGAGGGTGAGAGTGAGAATGGGAGATAGTGTGAGAGTGAGAATGGGAGAGAGTGTGAGAGTGAGAGTGAGGATGGGGGAGAGAGTGTGAGAGTGATAGTGATAGTCTGATAGGGAGAGTGTGAGAGTGAGACTGAGGATGGGAGAGAGAGTGTGAGAGTGAGTAAGAATGGGAGAGAGAGTGTGAGAATGAGAGTGAGGATGGGAGATAAAGTGTGAAAGTGAGAGTGAGCATGGGAGAGAGTGTGAGGGTGAGAGTGAGAATGGGAGAGAGTGTGTGAGACTGAGAGTGAGAATGGGAGTGAGTGTGGGAGTGAGAATGGGAGAGAGTGTGAGAGTGAGGATGGGAGAGAGAGTGTGAGAGTGTGAGTGAGGGTGAGGATGGGAGAGTGTGAGAGTGAGAATGGGAGATAGTGTGAGAGTGAGAATGGGAGAGAGTGTGAGAGTGAGAGTGAGGATGGGGGAGAGAGTGTGAGAGTGATAGTGGTAGTCTGATAGGGAGAGTGTGAGAGTGAGACTGAGGATGGGAGAGAGAGTGTGAGAGTGAGTAAGAATGGGAGAGAGAGTGTGAGAATGAGAGTGAGGATGGGAGATAAAGTGTGAAAGTGAGAGTGAGCATGGGAGAGAGTGTGAGGGTGAGAGTGAGAATGGGAGAGAGTGTGTGAGACTGAGAGTGAGAATGGGAGTGAGTGTGGGAGTGAGAATGGGAGAGAGTGTGAGAGTGAGGATGGGAGAGAGAGTGTGAGAGTGTGAGTGAGGGTGAGGATGGGAGAGTGTGAGAGTGAGAGTGAGGATGGGAGAGAGAGTGTGACAGGGTGAGTCAGGATGGGAAAGAGAGTGTGAGAGTGAGAATGGGTGAGAGAGAGTGAGAGTGAGAGTGAGGTTGGTTGGAGAGAGTGTGGGAGTGAGAGTGCGAATGGGAGAGAGTGTGAGAGTGAGCGAAAATGGGAGAGAGAGTGTGAGAGTGAGAGTGAGAGTGAGGATGGGAGAGAGTGTGAGGGTGAGAGTGAGAATGGGAGAGTGTGAGAGTGAGAGTGAGAATGGGAGAGAGCGTGAGAGTGAGAGTGAGAATGGGAGAGAGCGTGAGAGTGAGAGTGAGGATGGGAGAGAGAGTGTGAGGGTGAGAGTGAGAATGGGAGATAGTGTGAGAGTGAGAATGGGAGAGAGTGTGAGAGTGAGAGTGAGGATGGGGGAGAGAGTGTGAGAGTGATAGTCTGAAAGGGAGAGTGTGAGAGTGAGAATGGGTGAGACAGTGTGGGAGTGAGAGTGCGAATGGGAGAGAGTGTGAGAGTGTACGAGAATGGGAGAGAGAGTGTGAGAGTGAGAGTGAGAGTGAGGATGGGAGAGAGAGTGTGAGGGTGAGAGTGCAGATGGGAGAGAGTGAGCGTGTGAGAGTGAGAGTGAGGATGGGAGAGAGAGTGTGAGAGTGAGAGTGAGGATGGGAGAGAGAGTGTGAGAGTGAGAGTAAGGATGGGAGAGTGAGTGTGAGAGTGCGAGTAAGGATGGGAGAGAGAGTGTGAGAGTGAGAGTGAGGATGGGTGAAAGTGATTGAGAGTGAGAGTGAGGATGGGAGAGAGAGTGTGAGAGTGAGAGTGAGAGTGAGGATGGGAGAGAGAGTGTGAGAGTGAGAGTGAGAGTGAGGATGGGAGAGAGAGTGTGAGGGTGAGAGTGCAGATGGGAGAGAGTG
The DNA here is from genome assembly GCF_037043375.1 of Chiloscyllium plagiosum. Classification (NCBI taxonomy): domain Eukaryota; kingdom Metazoa; phylum Chordata; class Chondrichthyes; order Orectolobiformes; family Hemiscylliidae; genus Chiloscyllium; species Chiloscyllium plagiosum. The sequence goes on from NW_028270180.1 coordinate 30,375,031, forward strand.
AGCGTGTGAGAGTGAGAGTGAGGATGGGAGAGAGAGTGTGAGAGTGAGAATGAGAGTGAGGATGGGAGAGAGAGTGTGAGAGTGAGAGTGCGGATGGGAGAGAGAGTGTGAGAGTGAGAGTGAGGATTGGAGAGAGTGTGTGAGAGTGAGGATGGAAGAGAGAAAGTGAGAGGGACAGTGAGGATGGAAGAGAGAGTGTGAGAGTGAGAGTGAGGATGAGAAAGAGTGTGTGAGAGTGAGAGTGAGAATGAGAATGGGGGAGAGAGTGTGAGAATGAGAGTGAGGATGCGAGAGAGAGTGTGAGGGTGAAAGTGCGAGTGAGGATGGGCCAGATGGTTTGAGAGCGAGAGTGAGGATGGGAGAGAGAGTGTGAGAGTGAGAGTGAGGATGGGAGAAAGAGAGTGAAAGTGAGAGTGAGGATGGGAGAAAGAGTGTGAGAGTGAGAGTGAGAATCGGAGAATGAGGGTGAGAGTGAGAGTGAGGATGGAAGAGAGTCTGTGAGAGTGAGAGTGAGGATGGGAGAGAGAGAGTGAGAGTGAGAGTGAGCATGGGATGAAGAGCGTGAGAGTGAGAGTGATGATGGGAGAGAGAGTGAGAAAAGGAGAGTGAGAGTGAGAATCATAGAGAGAGTGAGTGTGAGAGTGAGATTGCGGATGGGAGAGAGTGTGAGAGTGAGAGTGCGAATGGGAGACAGTGTGAGAGTGTGAGTGACAATCGGAGACAGAGTGAGTGAGTGAGAGTGTGGATGGGAGAGAGAGTGTGAGATTGAGAGTGAGGATGGGAGAGAGTGTGTGAGGGTGAGAGTGACAGTGAGGATGGGCGAGAGAGAGTGAGAGTGAGAGTGAGGATGGGAGAGAGTGTGAGAGTGAGAGTGAGGATGGGAGAGAGAGTGTGAGAGTGAGAGTGAGGATGGGTGAAAGTGATTGAGAGTGAGAGTGAGGATGGGAGAGAGAGTGTGAGAGTGAGAGTGAGGATCGGAGAGAGAGTGTGAGAGTGAGAGTGAGGATGGGTGAAAGTGATTGAGAGTGAGAGTGAGGATGGGAGAGAGAGTGTGAGAGTGAGAGTGAGGATGGGAGAGAGAGTGTGAAAGTGAGAGTGAGCATGGGATGAAGAGCGTGAGTGTGAGAGAAAGGATGGGAGAGAGAGTGTGAGGGTGAGAGCGAGGATGGGAGAGAGAGAGTGAGTGTGAGAGTGAAGATGGGAGAGAGAGTGAGAGTGAGGATGGGAGCGAGAGTGTGAGAGTGAGAGTGAGGATGGGAGAGAGAGTGTGAAAGTGAGAGTGAGCATGGGATGAAGAGCGTGAGTGTGAGAGAAAGGATGGGAGAGAGAGTGTGAGGGTGAGAGCGAGGATGGGAGAGAGAGAGTGAGTGTGAGAGTGAAGATGGGAGAGAGAGTGAGAGTGAGGATGGGAGCGAGAGTGTGAGAGTGAGAGTGAGGATGGGAGAAAGAGAGTGCGAGTGAGGTTGCGAGAGAGAGTGTGAGAGGGAGAGTGAGGATCGGAGAGAGAGGGTGAGAGTGAGAGTGAGGATGGGAGAGAGACTGTGAGAGTGAGAGTAGTATGGGAGAGACTGTGTGAGAGTATGAGTGAGCATGGGATGAAGAGCGTGAGAGTGAGAGTGAGGATGGAAGAGAGAGTGTGAGAGTGAGGATGGGAGAGAGTGTGAGGGTGAGAGTGAGGATGGGAGAGAGAGTGTAAGAGTGAGAGTGAGGATGGGAGAGTGTGTGAGAGTGAGAATGAGAGTGAGGATGGGAGAGAGAGTGTGAGAGTGAGAGTGAGGATTGGAGAGTGTGTTTGAGATTGAGGATGGGAGAGAGAGTGTGAGAGTGAGCATGGGAGAGAGTGTGTGAGAGTGAGAGTGAGGATCGGAGAATGAGCGTGAGAGTGAGAGTGAGGATGGCAGAGAGACTGTGAGAGTGAGAGTGAGGATGGGAGAGAGAGTGTGAGAATGAGAGTGAGCATGGGATGAAGAGCGTGAGAGTGAGAGTGAGGATGGGATGGAGAGTGAGAAAGGGAGAGTGAGAGTGAGGATGATAGAGAGAGTGTGAGAGTGAGAGTGAGATTGCGGATGGGAGAGAGTGTGAGAGGGAGAGTGCGAATGGGAGAGAGTGTGAGTGAGAATAGGAGACAGAGTGAGAGAGTGAGAGTGAGGATGGGAGAGAGAGTGTGAGATTGAGAGTGAGGATGGGAGAGAGTGTGTGAGGGTGAGAGTGAGGATGGGAGAGGGACTTTGAGAGTGAGAGTGAGGGTCGGTGAGAAAGTGTGAGAGTGAGAGTGAGCATGGGATGAAGAGCGTGAGAGTGAGTGTGAGGATGGGAGATAGAGTGTGTGAGTGACAGTGAGGATGGGCGAGAGAGAGTGAGGGTGAGAGTGAGGATGGGAGGGAGTGTGAGAGTGAGAGTGAGGATGGGAGAGAGAGTGTGAGAGTGAGAGTGAGGATGGGAGAAAGAGAGTGAGAGTGAGGATGGCAGAGAGAATGTTAGAGTGAGAGTGAGGATCGGAGAGAGAGGGTGAGAGTGAGAGTGAGGATGGGAGAGAGACTCTGAGAGTGAGAGTGAGGATGGGAGAGATTGTTTAAGAGTTTGAGTGAACATGGGATGAAGAGCGTGAGAATGAGAGTGTGGATGGGAGAGAGAGTGTAAGGGTGAGAGTGAGGATGGGAGAGAGTGTGAGGGTGAGAGTGCGAATGGGAGAGAGACTGTGAGAGTGAGAGTGCGGATGGGAGAGAGAGTGTGAGAGTGAGAGTGAGGATGGGAGAGAGAGTGTGAGAGTGAGAGTGAGGATGGGAGAGAGAGTGTGAGAGTGAGAGTGAGGATTGGGTGAGGACCTGTGAGAGTGAGAGTGAGGGTGGGAGAGAGAGAGTGAGAGTGAGAGTGAGCATGGGATGAAGAGCGTGAGAGTGAGAGTGATGATGGGAGAGAGAGTGAGAAAAGGAGAGTGAGAGTGAGAATCATAGAGAGAGTGAGTGTGAGAGTGAGATTGCGGATGGGAGAGAGTGTGAGAGTGAGAGTGCGAATGGGAGACAGTGTGAGAGTGTGAGTGACAATCGGAGACAGAGTGAGTGAGTGAGAGTGTGGATGGGAGAGAGAGTGTGAGATTGAGAGTGAGGATGGGAGAGAGTGTGTGAGGGTGAGAGTGACAGTGAGGATGGGCGAGAGAGAGTGAGAGTGAGAGTGAGGATGGGAGAGAGTGTGAGAGTGAGAGTGAGGATGGGAGAGAGAGTGTGAGAGTGAGAGTGAGGATGGGTGAAAGTGATTGAGAGTGAGAGTGAGGATGGGAGAGAGAGTGTGAGAGTGAGAGTGAGGATCGGAGAGAGAGTGTGAGAGTGAGAGTGAGGATGGGTGAAAGTGATTGAGAGTGAGAGTGAGGATGGGAGAGAGAGTGTGAGAGTGAGAGTGAGGATGGGAGAGAGAGTGTGAAAGTGAGAGTGAGCATGGGATGAAGAGCGTGAGTGTGAGAGAAAGGATGGGAGAGAGAGTGTGAGGGTGAGAGCGAGGATGGGAGAGAGAGAGTGAGTGTGAGAGTGAAGATGGGAGAGAGAGTGAGAGTGAGGATGGGAGCGAGAGTGTGAGAGTGAGAGTGAGGATGGGAGAGAGAGTGTGAAAGTGAGAGTGAGCATGGGATGAAGAGCGTGAGTGTGAGAGAAAGGATGGGAGAGAGAGTGTGAGGGTGAGAGCGAGGATGGGAGAGAGAGAGTGAGTGTGAGAGTGAAGATGGGAGAGAGAGTGAGAGTGAGGATGGGAGCGAGAGTGTGAGAGTGAGAGTGAGGATGGGAGAAAGAGAGTGCGAGTGAGGTTGCGAGAGAGAGTGTGAGAGGGAGAGTGAGGATCGGAGAGAGAGGGTGAGAGTGAGAGTGAGGATGGGAGAGAGACTGTGAGAGTGAGAGTAGTATGGGAGAGACTGTGTGAGAGTATGAGTGAGCATGGGATGAAGAGCGTGAGAGTGAGAGTGAGGATGGAAGAGAGAGTGTGAGAGTGAGGATGGGAGAGAGTGTGAGGGTGAGAGTGAGGATGGGAGAGAGAGTGTAAGAGTGAGAGTGAGGATGGGAGAGTGTGTGAGAGTGAGAATGAGAGTGAGGATGGGAGAGAGAGTGTGAGAGTGAGAGTGAGGATTGGAGAGTGTGTTTGAGATTGAGGATGGGAGAGAGAGTGTGAGAGTGAGCATGGGAGAGAGTGTGTGAGAGTGAGAGTGAGGATCGGAGAATGAGCGTGAGAGTGAGAGTGAGGATGGCAGAGAGACTGTGAGAGTGAGAGTGAGGATGGGAGAGAGAGTGTGAGAATGAGAGTGAGCATGGGATGAAGAGCGTGAGAGTGAGAGTGAGGATGGGATGGAGAGTGAGAAAGGGAGAGTGAGAGTGAGGATGATAGAGAGAGTGTGAGAGTGAGAGTGAGATTGCGGATGGGAGAGAGTGTGAGAGGGAGAGTGCGAATGGGAGAGAGTGTGAGTGAGAATAGGAGACAGAGTGAGAGAGTGAGAGTGAGGATGGGAGAGAGAGTGTGAGATTGAGAGTGAGGATGGGAGAGAGTGTGTGAGGGTGAGAGTGAGGATGGGAGAGGGACTTTGAGAGTGAGAGTGAGGGTCGGTGAGAAAGTGTGAGAGTGAGAGTGAGCATGGGATGAAGAGCGTGAGAGTGAGTGTGAGGATGGGAGATAGAGTGTGTGAGTGACAGTGAGGATGGGCGAGAGAGAGTGAGGGTGAGAGTGAGGATGGGAGGGAGTGTGAGAGTGAGAGTGAGGATGGGAGAGAGAGTGTGAGAGTGAGAGTGAGGATGGGAGAAAGAGAGTGAGAGTGAGGATGGCAGAGAGAATGTTAGAGTGAGAGTGAGGATCGGAGAGAGAGGGTGAGAGTGAGAGTGAGGATGGGAGAGAGACTCTGAGAGTGAGAGTGAGGATGGGAGAGATTGTTTAAGAGTTTGAGTGAACATGGGATGAAGAGCGTGAGAATGAGAGTGTGGATGGGAGAGAGAGTGTAAGGGTGAGAGTGAGGATGGGAGAGAGTGTGAGGGTGAGAGTGCGAATGGGAGAGAGACTGTGAGAGTGAGAGTGCGGATGGGAGAGAGAGTGTGAGAGTGAGAGTGAGGATGGGAGAGAGAGTGTGAGAGTGAGAGTGAGGATGGGAGAGAGAGTGTGAGAGTGAAAGTGAGGATTGGGTGAGGACCTGTGAGAGTGAGAGTGAGGGTGGGAGAGAGAGAGTGAGAGTGAGAGTGAGCATGGGATGAAGAGCGTGAGAGTGAGAGTGATGATGGGAGAGAGAGTGAGAAAAGGAGAGTGAGAGTGAGAATCATAGAGAGAGTGAGTGTGAGAGTGAGATTGCGGATGGGAGAGAGTGTGAGAGTGAGAGTGCGAATGGGAGACAGTGTGAGAGTGTGAGTGACAATCGGAGACAGAGTGAGTGAGTGAGAGTGTGGATGGGAGAGAGAGTGTGAGATTGAGAGTGAGGATGGGAGAGAGTGTGTGAGGGTGAGAGTGACAGTGAGGATGGGCGAGAGAGAGTGAGAGTGAGAGTGAGGATGGGAGAGAGTGTGAGAGTGAGAGTGAGGATGGGAGAGAGAGTGTGAGAGTGAGAGTGAGGATGGGTGAAAGTGATTGAGAGTGAGAGTGAGGATGGGAGAGAGAGTGTGAGAGTGAGAGTGAGGATCGGAGAGAGAGTGTGAGAGTGAGAGTGAGGATGGGTGAAAGTGATTGAGAGTGAGAGTGAGGATGGGAGAGAGAGTGTGAGAGTGAGAGTGAGGATGGGAGAGAGAGTGTGAAAGTGAGAGTGAGCATGGGATGAAGAGCGTGAGTGTGAGAGAAAGGATGGGAGAGAGAGTGTGAGGGTGAGAGCGAGGATGGGAGAGAGAGAGTGAGTGTGAGAGTGAAGATGGGAGAGAGAGTGAGAGTGAGGATGGGAGCGAGAGTGTGAGAGTGAGAGTGAGGATGGGAGAGAGAGTGTGAAAGTGAGAGTGAGCATGGGATGAAGAGCGTGAGTGTGAGAGAAAGGATGGGAGAGAGAGTGTGAGGGTGAGAGCGAGGATGGGAGAGAGAGAGTGAGTGTGAGAGTGAAGATGGGAGAGAGAGTGAGAGTGAGGATGGGAGCGAGAGTGTGAGAGTGAGAGTGAGGATGGGAGAAAGAGAGTGCGAGTGAGGTTGCGAGAGAGAGTGTGAGAGGGAGAGTGAGGATCGGAGAGAGAGGGTGACAGTGAGAGTGAGGATGGGAGAGAGACTGTGAGAGTGAGAGTAGTATGGGCGAGACTGTGTGAGAGTATGAGTGAGCATGGGATGAAGAGCGTGAGAGTGAGAGTGAGGATGGAAGAGAGAGTGTGAGAGTGAGGATGGGAGAGAGTGTGAGGGTGAGAGTGAGGATGGGAGAGAGAGTGTAAGAGTGAGAGTGAGGATGGGAGAGTGTGTGAGAGTGAGAATGAGAGTGAGGATGGGAGAGAGAGTGTGAGAGTGAGAGTGAGGATTGGAGAGTGTGTTTGAGATTGAGGATGGGAGAGAGAGTGTGAGAGTGAGCATGGGAGAGAGTGTGTGAGAGTGAGAGTGAGGATCGGAGAATGAGCGTGAGAGTGAGAGTGAGGATGGCAGAGAGACTGTGAGAGTGAGAGTGAGGATGGGAGAGAGAGTGTGAGAATGAGAGTGAGCATGGGATGAAGAGCGTGAGAGTGAGAGTGAGGATGGGATGGAGAGTGAGAAAGGGAGAGTGAGAGTGAGGATGATAGAGAGAGTGTGAGAGTGAGAGTGAGATTGCGGATGGGAGAGAGTGTGAGAGGGAGAGTGCGAATGGGAGAGAGTGTGAGTGAGAATAGGAGACAGAGTGAGAGAGTGAGAGTGAGGATGGGAGAGAGAGTGTGAGATTGAGAGTGAGGATGGGAGAGAGTGTGTGAGGGTGAGAGTGAGGATGGGAGAGGGACTTTGAGAGTGAGAGTGAGGGTCGGTGAGAAAGTGTGAGAGTGAGAGTGAGCATGGGATGAAGAGCGTGAGAGTGAGTGTGAGGATGGGAGATAGAGTGTGTGAGTGACAGTGAGGATGGGCGAGAGAGAGTGAGGGTGAGAGTGAGGATGGGAGGGAGTGTGAGAGTGAGAGTGAGGATGGGAGAGAGAGTGTGAGAGTGAGAGTGAGGATGGGAGAAAGAGAGTGAGAGTGAGGATGGCAGAGAGAATGTTAGAGTGAGAGTGAGGATCGGAGAGAGAGGGTGAGAGTGAGAGTGAGGATGGGAGAGAGACTCTGAGAGTGAGAGTGAGGATGGGAGAGATTGTTTAAGAGTTTGAGTGAACATGGGATGAAGAGCGTGAGAATGAGAGTGTGGATGGGAGAGAGAGTGTAAGGGTGAGAGTGAGGATGGGAGAGAGTGTGAGGGTGAGAGTGCGAATGGGAGAGAGACTGTGAGAGTGAGAGTGCGGATGGGAGAGAGAGTGTGAGAGTGAGAGTGAGGATGGGAGAGAGAGTGTGAGAGTGAGAGTGAGGATGGGAGAGAGAGTGTGAGAGTGAGAGTGAGGATTGGGTGAGGACCTGTGAGAGTGAGAGTGAGGGTGGGAGAGAGAGTGTGAAAGTGAGAGTGAGCATGGGATGAAGAGCGTGAGTGTGAGAGAAAGGATGGGAGAGAGAGTGTGAGGGTGAGAGCGAGGATGGGAGAGAGAGAGTGAGTGTGAGAGTGAAGATGGGAGAGAGAGTGAGAGTGAGGATGGGAGCGAGAGTGTGAGAGTGAGAGTGAGGATGGGAGAAAGAGAGTGCGAGTGAGGTTGCGAGAGAGAGTGTGAGAGGGAGAGTGAGGATCGGAGAGAGAGGGTGAGAGTGAGAGTGAGGATGGGAGAGAGACTGTGAGAGTGAGAGTAGTATGGGAGAGACTGTGTGAGAGTGTGAGTGAGCATGGGATGAAGAGCGTGAGAGTGAGAGTGAGGATGGAAGAGAGAGTGTGAGAGTGAGGATGGGAGAGAGTGTGAGGGTGAGAGTGAGGATGGGAGAGAGAGTGTAAGAGTGAGAGTGAGGATGGGAGAGAGTGTGAGAGTGAGAATGAGAGTGAGGATGGGAGAGAGAGTGTGAGAGTGAGAGTGCATATGGGAGAGAGAGTGTGAGAGTGAGAGTGAGGATTGGAGAGTGTGTTTGAGATTGAGGATGGGAGAGAGAGTGTGAGAGTGAGCATGGGAGAGAGTGTGTGAGAGTGAGAGTGAGGATCGGAGAATGAGCGTGAGAGTGAGAGTGAGGATGGCAGAGAGACTGTGAGAGTGAGAGTGAGGATGGGAGAGAGAGTGTGAGAGTGAGAGTGAGCATGGGATGAAGAGCGTGAGAGTGAGAGTGAGAATGGGATGGAGAGTGAGAAATGGAGAGTGAGAGTGAGGATGATAGAGAGAGTGTGAGAGTGAGAGTGAGATTGCGGATGGGAGAGAGTGTGAGAGGGAGAGTGCGAATGGGAGTGAGTGTGAGTGAGAATAGGAGACAGAGTGTGAGATTGAGAGTGAGGATGGGAGAGAGTGTGTGAGGGTGAGAGTGAGGATGGGAGAGGGACTTTGAGAGTGAGAGTGAGGGTCGGTGAGAAAGTGTGAGAGTGAGAGTGAGCATGGGATGAAGAGCGTGAGAGTGAGAGTGATGATGGGAGAGAGAGTGAGAAAAGGAGATTGAGAGTGAGAATCATAGAGAGAGTGAGTGTGAGAGTGAGATTGCGGATGGGAGAGAGTGTGAGAGTGAGAGTGCGAATGGGAGACAGTGTGAGAGTGTGAGTGACAATCGGAGACAGAGTGAGTGAGTGAGAGTGTGGATGGGAGAGAGAGTGTGAGATTGAGAGTGAGGATGGGAGAGAGTGTGTGAGGGTGAGAGTGACAGTGAGGATGGGCGAGAGAGAGTGAGAGTGAGAGTGAGGATGGGAGAGAGTGTGAGAGTGAGAGTGAGGATGGGAGAGAGAGTGTGAGAGTGAGAGTGAGGATGGGTGAAAGTGATTGAGAGTGAGAGTGAGGATGGGAGAGAGAGTGTGAGAGTGAGAGTGAGAGTGAGGATGGGAGAGAGAGTGTGAGAGTGAGAGTGAGAGTGAGGATGGGAGAGAGAGTGTGAGGGTGAGAGTGCAGATGGGAGAGAGTGAGCGTGTGAGAGTGAGAGTGAGGATGGGAGAGAGAGTGTGAGAGTGAGAATGAGAGTGAGGATGGGAGAGAGAGTGTGAGAGTGAGAGTGCTGATGGGAGAGAGAGTGTGAGAGTGAGAGTGAGGATTGGAGAGAGTGTGTGAGAGTGAGGATGGAAGAGAGAAAGTGAGAGGGACAGTGAGGATGGAAGAGAGAGTGTGAGAGTGAGAGTGAGGATGAGAAAGAGTGTGTGAGAGTGAGAGTGAGAATGAGAATGGGGGAGAGAGTGTGAGAATGAGAGTGAGGATGCGAGAGAGAGTGTGAGGGTGAAAGTGCGAGTGAGGATGGGCCAGATGGTTTGAGAGCGAGAGTGAGGATGGGAGAGAGAGTGTGAGAGTGAGAGTGAGGATGGGAGAAAGAGAGTGAAAGTGAGAGTGAGGATGGGAGAAAGAGTGTGAGAGTGAGAGTGAGAATCGGAGAATGAGGGTGAGAGTGAGAGTGAGGATGGAAGAGAGACTGTGAGAGTGAGAGTGAGGATGGGAGAGAGAGAGTGAGAGTGAGAGTGAGCATGGGATGAAGAGCGTGAGAGTGAGAGTGATGATGGGAGAGAGAGTGAGAAAAGGAGAGTGAGAGTGAGAATCATAGAGAGAGTGAGTGTGAGAGTGAGATTGCGGATGGGAGAGAGTGTGAGAGTGAGAGTGCGAATGGGAGACAGTGTGAGAGTGTGAGTGACAATCGGAGACAGAGTGAGTGAGTGAGAGTGTGGATGGGAGAGAGAGTGTGAGATTGAGAGTGAGGATGGGAGAGAGTGTGTGAGGGTGAGAGTGACAGTGAGGATGGGCGAGAGAGAGTGAGAGTGAGAGTGAGGATGGGAGAGAGTGTGAGAGTGAGAGTGAGGATGGGAGAGAGAGTGTGAGAGTGAGAGTGAGGATGGGTGAAAGTGATTGAGAGTGAGAGTGAGGATGGGAGAGAGAGTGTGAGAGTGAGAGTGAGGATCGGAGAGAGAGTGTGAGAGTGAGAGTGAGGATGGGTGAAAGTGATTGAGAGTGAGAGTGAGGATGGGAGAGAGAGTGTGAGAGTGAGAGTGAGGATGGGAGAGAGAGTGTGAAAGTGAGAGTGAGCATGGGATGAAGAGCGTGAGTGTGAGAGAAAGGATGGGAGAGAGAGTGTGAGGGTGAGAGCGAGGATGGGAGAGAGAGAGTGAGTGTGAGAGTGAAGATGGGAGAGAGAGTGAGAGTGAGGATGGGAGCGAGAGTGTGAGAGTGAGAGTGAGGATGGGAGAGAGAGTGTGAAAGTGAGAGTGAGCATGGGATGAAGAGCGTGAGTGTGAGAGAAAGGATGGGAGAGAGAGTGTGAGGGTGAGAGCGAGGATGGGAGAGAGAGAGTGAGTGTGAGAGTGAAGATGGGAGAGAGAGTGAGAGTGAGGATGGGAGCGAGAGTGTGAGAGTGAGAGTGAGGATGGGAGAAAGAGAGTGCGAGTGAGGTTGCGAGAGAGAGTGTGAGAGGGAGAGTGAGGATCGGAGAGAGAGGGTGAGAGTGAGAGTGAGGATGGGAGAGAGACTGTGAGAGTGAGAGTAGTATGGGAGAGACTGTGTGAGAGTATGAGTGAGCATGGGATGAAGAGCGTGAGAGTGAGAGTGAGGATGGAAGAGAGAGTGTGAGAGTGAGGATGGGAGAGAGTGTGAGGGTGAGAGTGAGGATGGGAGAGAGAGTGTAAGAGTGAGAGTGAGGATGGGAGAGTGTGTGAGAGTGAGAATGAGAGTGAGGATGGGAGAGAGAGTGTGAGAGTGAGAGTGAGGATTGGAGAGTGTGTTTGAGATTGAGGATGGGAGAGAGAGTGTGAGAGTGAGCATGGGAGAGAGTGTGTGAGAGTGAGAGTGAGGATCGGAGAATGAGCGTGAGAGTGAGAGTGAGGATGGCAGAGAGACTGTGAGAGTGAGAGTGAGGATGGGAGAGAGAGTGTGAGAATGAGAGTGAGCATGGGATGAAGAGCGTGAGAGTGAGAGTGAGGATGGGATGGAGAGTGAGAAAGGGAGAGTGAGAGTGAGGATGATAGAGAGAGTGTGAGAGTGAGAGTGAGATTGCGGATGGGAGAGAGTGTGAGAGGGAGAGTGCGAATGGGAGAGAGTGTGAGTGAGAATAGGAGACAGAGTGAGAGAGTGAGAGTGAGGATGGGAGAGAGAGTGTGAGATTGAGAGTGAGGATGGGAGAGAGTGTGTGAGGGTGAGAGTGAGGATGGGAGAGGGACTTTGAGAGTGAGAGTGAGGGTCGGTGAGAAAGTGTGAGAGTGAGAGTGAGCATGGGATGAAGAGCGTGAGAGTGAGTGTGAGGATGGGAGATAGAGTGTGTGAGTGACAGTGAGGATGGGCGAGAGAGAGTGAGGGTGAGAGTGAGGATGGGAGGGAGTGTGAGAGTGAGAGTGAGGATGGGAGAGAGAGTGTGAGAGTGAGAGTGAGGATGGGAGAAAGAGAGTGAGAGTGAGGATGGCAGAGAGAATGTTAGAGTGAGAGTGAGGATCGGAGAGAGAGGGTGAGAGTGAGAGTGAGGATGGGAGAGAGACTCTGAGAGTGAGAGTGAGGATGGGAGAGATTGTTTAAGAGTTTGAGTGAACATGGGATGAAGAGCGTGAGAATGAGAGTGTGGATGGGAGAGAGAGTGTAAGGGTGAGAGTGAGGATGGGAGAGAGTGTGAGGGTGAGAGTGCGAATGGGAGAGAGACTGTGAGAGTGAGAGTGCGGATGGGAGAGAGAGTGTGAGAGTGAGAGTGAGGATGGGAGAGAGAGTGTGAGAGTGAGAGTGAGGATGGGAGAGAGAGTGTGAGAGTGAAAGTGAGGATTGGGTGAGGACCTGTGAGAGTGAGAGTGAGGGTGGGAGAGAGAGAGTGAGAGTGAGAGTGAGCATGGGATGAAGAGCGTGAGAGTGAGAGTGATGATGGGAGAGAGAGTGAGAAAAGGAGAGTGAGAGTGAGAATCATAGAGAGAGTGAGTGTGAGAGTGAGATTGCGGATGGGAGAGAGTGTGAGAGTGAGAGTGCGAATGGGAGACAGTGTGAGAGTGTGAGTGACAATCGGAGACAGAGTGAGTGAGTGAGAGTGTGGATGGGAGAGAGAGTGTGAGATTGAGAGTGAGGATGGGAGAGAGTGTGTGAGGGTGAGAGTGACAGTGAGGATGGGCGAGAGAGAGTGAGAGTGAGAGTGAGGATGGGAGAGAGTGTGAGAGTGAGAGTGAGGATGGGAGAGAGAGTGTGAGAGTGAGAGTGAGGATGGGTGAAAGTGATTGAGAGTGAGAGTGAGGATGGGAGAGAGAGTGTGAGAGTGAGAGTGAGGATCGGAGAGAGAGTGTGAGAGTGAGAGTGAGGATGGGTGAAAGTGATTGAGAGTGAGAGTGAGGATGGGAGAGAGAGTGTGAGAGTGAGAGTGAGGATGGGAGAGAGAGTGTGAAAGTGAGAGTGAGCATGGGATGAAGAGCGTGAGTGTGAGAGAAAGGATGGGAGAGAGAGTGTGAGGGTGAGAGCGAGGATGGGAGAGAGAGAGTGAGTGTGAGAGTGAAGATGGGAGAGAGAGTGAGAGTGAGGATGGGAGCGAGAGTGTGAGAGTGAGAGTGAGGATGGGAGAGAGAGTGTGAAAGTGAGAGTGAGCATGGGATGAAGAGCGTGAGTGTGAGAGAAAGGATGGGAGAGAGAGTGTGAGGGTGAGAGCGAGGATGGGAGAGAGAGAGTGAGTGTGAGAGTGAAGATGGGAGAGAGAGTGAGAGTGAGGATGGGAGCGAGAGTGTGAGAGTGAGAGTGAGGATGGGAGAAAGAGAGTGCGAGTGAGGTTGCGAGAGAGAGTGTGAGAGGGAGAGTGAGGATCGGAGAGAGAGGGTGAGAGTGAGAGTGAGGATGGGAGAGAGACTGTGAGAGTGAGAGTAGTATGGGAGAGACTGTGTGAGAGTATGAGTGAGCATGGGATGAAGAGCGTGAGAGTGAGAGTGAGGATGGAAGAGAGAGTGTGAGAGTGAGGATGGGAGAGAGTGTGAGGGTGAGAGTGAGGATGGGAGAGAGAGTGTAAGAGTGAGAGTGAGGATGGGAGAGTGTGTGAGAGTGAGAATGAGAGTGAGGATGGGAGAGAGAGTGTGAGAGTGAGAGTGAGGATTGGAGAGTGTGTTTGAGATTGAGGATGGGAGAGAGAGTGTGAGAGTGAGCATGGGAGAGAGTGTGTGAGAGTGAGAGTGAGGATCGGAGAATGAGCGTGAGAGTGAGAGTGAGGATGGCAGAGAGACTGTGAGAGTGAGAGTGAGGATGGGAGAGAGAGTGTGAGAATGAGAGTGAGCATGGGATGAAGAGCGTGAGAGTGAGAGTGAGGATGGGATGGAGAGTGAGAAAGGGAGAGTGAGAGTGAGGATGATAGAGAGAGTGTGAGAGTGAGAGTGAGATTGCGGATGGGAGAGAGTGTGAGAGGGAGAGTGCGAATGGGAGAGAGTGTGAGTGAGAATAGGAGACAGAGTGAGAGAGTGAGAGTGAGGATGGGAGAGAGAGTGTGAGATTGAGAGTGAGGATGGGAGAGAGTGTGTGAGGGTGAGAGTGAGGATGGGAGAGGGACTTTGAGAGTGAGAGTGAGGGTCGGTGAGAAAGTGTGAGAGTGAGAGTGAGCATGGGATGAAGAGCGTGAGAGTGAGTGTGAGGATGGGAGATAGAGTGTGTGAGTGACAGTGAGGATGGGCGAGAGAGAGTGAGGGTGAGAGTGAGGATGGGAGGGAGTGTGAGAGTGAGAGTGAGGATGGGAGAGAGAGTGTGAGAGTGAGAGTGAGGATGGGAGAAAGAGAGTGAGAGTGAGGATGGCAGAGAGAATGTTAGAGTGAGAGTGAGGATCGGAGAGAGAGGGTGAGAGTGAGAGTGAGGATGGGAGAGAGACTCTGAGAGTGAGAGTGAGGATGGGAGAGATTGTTTAAGAGTTTGAGTGAACATGGGATGAAGAGCGTGAGAATGAGAGTGTGGATGGGAGAGAGAGTGTAAGGGTGAGAGTGAGGATGGGAGAGAGTGTGAGGGTGAGAGTGCGAATGGGAGAGAGACTGTGAGAGTGAGAGTGCGGATGGGAGAGAGAGTGTGAGAGTGAGAGTGAGGATGGGAGAGAGAGTGTGAGAGTGAGAGTGAGGATGGGAGAGAGAGTGTGAGAGTGAGAGTGAGGATTGGGTGAGGACCTGTGAGAGTGAGAGTGAGGGTGGGAGAGAGAGTGTGAAAGTGAGAGTGAGCATGGGATGAAGAGCGTGAGTGTGAGAGAAAGGATGGGAGAGAGAGTGAGGGTGAGAGCGAGGATGGGAGAGAGAGAGTGAGTGTGAGAGTGAAGATGGGAGAGAGAGTGAGAGTGAGGATGGGAGCGAGAGTGTGAGAGTGAGAGTGAGGATGGGAGAAAGAGAGTGCGAGTGAGGTTGCGAGAGAGAGTGTGAGAGGGAGAGTGAGGATCGGAGAGAGAGGGTGAGAGTGAGAGTGAGGATGGGAGAGAGACTGTGAGAGTGAGAGTAGTATGGGAGAGACTGTGTGAGAGTGTGAGTGAGCATGGGATGAAGAGCGTGAGAGTGAGAGTGAGGATGGAAGAGAGAGTGTGAGAGTGAGGATGGGAGAGAGTGTGAGGGTGAGAGTGAGGATGGGAGAGAGAGTGTAAGAGTGAGAGTGAGGATGGGAGAGAGTGTGAGAGTGAGAATGAGAGTGAGGATGGGAGAGAGAGTGTGAGAGTGAGAGTGCATATGGGAGAGAGAGTGTGAGAGTGAGAGTGAGGATTGGAGAGTGTGTTTGAGATTGAGGATGGGAGAGAGAGTGTGAGAGTGAGCATGGGAGAGAGTGTGTGAGAGTGAGAGTGAGGATCGGAGAATGAGCGTGAGAGTGAGAGTGAGGATGGCAGAGAGACTGTGAGAGTGAGAGTGAGGATGGGAGAGAGAGTGTGAGAGTGAGAGTGAGCATGGGATGAAGAGCGTGAGAGTGAGAGTGAGAATGGGATGGAGAGTGAGAAATGGAGAGTGAGAGTGAGGATGATAGAGAGAGTGTGAGAGTGAGAGTGAGATTGCGGATGGGAGAGAGTGTGAGAGGGAGAGTGCGAATGGGAGTGAGTGTGAGTGAGAATAGGAGACAGAGTGTGAGATTGAGAGTGAGGATGGGAGAGAGTGTGTGAGGGTGAGAGTGAGGATGGGAGAGGGACTTTGAGAGTGAGAGTGAGGGTCGGTGAGAAAGTGTGAGAGTGAGAGTGAGCATGGGATGAAGAGCGTGAGAGTGAGAGTGATGATGGGAGAGAGAGTGAGAAAAGGAGAGTGAGAGTGAGAATCATAGAGAGAGTGAGTGTGAGAGTGAGATTGCGGATGGGAGAGAGTGTGAGAGTGAGAGTGCGAATGGGAGACAGTGTGAGAGTGTGAGTGACAATCGGAGACAGAGTGAGTGAGTGAGAGTGTGGATGGGAGAGAGAGTGTGAGATTGAGAGTGAGGATGGGAGAGAGTGTGTGAGGGTGAGAGTGACAGTGAGGATGGGCGAGAGAGAGTGAGAGTGAGAGTGAGGATGGGAGAGAGTGTGAGAGTGAGAGTGAGGATGGGAGAGAGAGTGTGAGAGTGAGAGTGAGGATGGGTGAAAGTGATTGAGAGTGAGAGTGAGGATGGGAGAGAGAGTGTGAGAGTGAGAGTGAGGATCGGAGAGAGAGGGTGAGAGTGAGAGTGAGGATGGGGTGAGGACCTGTGAGAGTGAGAGTGAGGATGGGAGAGAGAGTGTGAAAGTGAGAGTGAGCATGGGATGAAGAGCGTGAGTGTGAGAGAAAGGATGGGAGAGAGAGTGTGAGGGTGAGAGCGAGGATGGGAGAGAGAGAGTGAGTGTGAGAGTGAAGATGGGAGAGAGAGTGAGAGTGAGGATGGGAGCGAGAGTGTGAGAGTGAGAGTGAGGATGGGAGAAAGTTAGTGCGAGTGAGGTTGCGAGAGAGAGTGTGAGAGGGAGAGTGAGGATCGGAGAGAGAGGGTGAGAGTGAGAGTGAGGATGGGAGAGAGACTGTGAGAGTGAGAGTATTATGGGAGAGACTGTGTGAGAGTATGAGTGAGCATGGGATGAAGAGCGTGAGAGTGAGAGTGAGGATGGGAGAGAGTGTGAGGGTGAGAGTGAGGATGGGAGAGAGAGTGTAAGAGTGAGAGTGAGGATGGGAGAGTGTGTGAGAGTGAGAATGAGAGTGAGGATGGGAGAGAGAGTGTGAGAGTGAGAGTGAGGATTGGAGAGTGTGTTTGAGATTGAGGATGGGAGAGAGAGTGTGAGAGTGAGCATGGGAGAGAGTGTGTGAGAGTGAGAGTGAGGATCGGAGAATGAGCGTGAGAGTGAGAGTGAGGATGGCAGAGAGACTGTGAGAGTGAGAGTGAGGATGGGAGAGAGAGTGTGAGAATGAGAGTGAGCATGGGATGAAGAGCGTGAGAGTGAGAGTGAGGATGGGATGGAGAGTGAGAAAGGGAGAGTGAGAGTGAGGATGATAGAGAGAGTGTGAGAGTGAGAGTGAGATTGCGGATGGGAGAGAGTGTGAGAGGGAGAGTGCGAATGGGAGAGAGTGTGAGTGAGAATAGGAGACAGAGTGAGAGAGTGAGAGTGAGGATGGGAGAGAGAGTGTGAGATTGAGAGTGAGGATGGGAGAGAGTGTGTGAGGGTGAGAGTGAGGATGGGAGAGGGACTTTGAGAGTGAGAGTGAGGGTCGGTGAGAAAGTGTGAGAGTGAGAGTGAGCATGGGATGAAGAGCGTGAGAGTGAGTGTGAGGATGGGAGATAGAGTGTGTGAGTGACAGTGAGGATGGGCGAGAGAGAGTGAGGGTGAGAGTGAGGATGGGAGGGAGTGTGAGAGTGAGAGTGAGGATGGGAGAGAGAGTGTGAGAGTGAGAGTGAGGATGGGAGAAAGAGAGTGAGAGTGAGGATGGCAGAGAGAATGTTAGAGTGAGAGTGAGGATCGGAGAGAGAGGGTGAGAGTGAGAGTGAGGATGGGAGAGAGACTCTGAGAGTGAGAGTGAGGATGGGAGAGATTGTTTAAGAGTTTGAGTGAACATGGGATGAAGAGCGTGAGAATGAGAGTGTGGATGGGAGAGAGAGTGTAAGGGTGAGAGTGAGGATGGGAGAGAGTGTGAGGGTGAGAGTGCGAATGGGAGAGAGACTGTGAGAGTGAGAGTGCGGATGGGAGAGAGAGTGTGAGAGTGAGAGTGAGGATGGGAGAGAGAGTGTGAGAGTGAGAGTGAGGATGGGAGAGAGAGTGTGAGAGTGAGAGTGAGGATTGGGTGAGGACCTGTGAGAGTGAGAGTGAGGGTGGGAGAGAGAGTGTGAAAGTGAGAGTGAGCATGGGATGAAGAGCGTGAGTGTGAGAGAAAGGATGGGAGAGAGAGTGTGAGGGTGAGAGCGAGGATGGGAGAGAGAGAGTGAGTGTGAGAGTGAAGATGGGAGAGAGAGTGAGAGTGAGGATGGGAGCGAGAGTGTGAGAGTGAGAGTGAGGATGGGAGAAAGAGAGTGCGAGTGAGGTTGCTAGAGAGAGTGTGAGAGGGAGAGTGAGGATCGGAGAGAGAGGGTGAGAGTGAGAGTGAGGATGGGAGAGAGACTGTGAGAGTGAGAGTAGTATGGGAGAGACTGTGTGAGAGTGTGAGTGAGCATGGGATGAAGAGCGTGAGAGTGAGAGTGAGGATGGAAGAGAGAGTGTGAGAGTGAGGATGGGAGAGAGTGTGAGGGTGAGAGTGAGGATGGGAGAGAGAGTGTAAGAGTGAGAGTGAGGATGGGAGAGGGTGTGAGAGTGAGAATGAGAGTGAGGATGGGAGAGAGAGTGTGAGAGTGAGAGTGCATATGGGAGAGAGAGTGTGAGAGTGAGAGTGAGGATTGGAGAGTGTGTTTGAGATTGAGGATGGGAGAGAGAGTGTGAGAGTGAGCATGGGAGAGAGTGTGTGAGAGTGAGAGTGAGGATCGGAGAATGAGCGTGAGAGTGAGAGTGAGGATGGCAGAGAGACTGTGAGAGTGAGAGTGAGGATGGGAGAGAGAGTGTGAGAGTGAGAGTGAGCATGGGATGAAGAGCGTGAGAGTGAGAGTGAGAATGGGATGGAGAGTGAGAAATGGAGAGTGAGAGTGAGGATGATAGAGAGAGTGTGAGAGTGAGAGTGAGATTGCGGATGGGAGAGAGTGTGAGAGGGAGAGTGCGAATGGGAGTGAGTGTGAGTGAGAATAGGAGACAGAGTGTGAGATTGAGAGTGAGGATGGGAGAGAGTGTGTGAGGGTGAGAGTGAGGATGGGAGAGGGACTTTGAGAGTGAGAGTGAGGGTCGGTGAGAAAGTGTGAGAGTGAGAGTGAGCATGGGATGAAGAGCGTGAGAGTGAGAGTGAGGATGGGAGAGAGAGTGTGAGAGTGACAGTGAGGATGGGCGAGAGAGAGTGAGGGTGAGAGTGAGGATGGGAGGGAGTGTGAGAGTGAGAGTGAGGATGGGAGAGAGAGTGTGAGAGTGAGAGTGAGGATGGGAGAGATTGTTTGAGAGTTTGAGTGAACATGGGATGAAGAGCGTGAGAATGAGAGTGTGGATGGGAGAGAGAGTGTAAGGGTGAGAGTGAGGATGGGAGAGAGTGTGAGGGTGAGAGTGCGAATGGGAGAGAGACTGTGAGAGTGAGAGTGCGGATGGGAGAGAGAGTGTGAGAGTGAGAGTGAGGATGGGAGAGAGAGTGTGAGAGTGAGAGTGAGGATGGGAGAGAGAGTGTGAGAGAGAGAGTGAGCATGGCATGAAGAGCGTGAAAGTGAGAGTGAGGATTGGTGAGAGAGTGTGAGGGTGAGAGTGAGGACCAGAGAGTGAGTGTGAGAGTGACAGCGAGGATGGGAGAGAGAGTGTGAGAGTGAGAGTGTGGATGAGGAGAGAGAGTGTGAGAGTGACAGTGAGGATGGGCGAGAGAGTATGAGAGTGAGAGTGAGGATGGGAGAGAGTGTGAGAGTGAGAGTGAGGATGAGAGAGAGAGTGTGAGAGTGAGAGTGAGGATGGGAGAAAGAGAGTGAGAGTGAGGATGGGAGAGAGACTGTGAGAGTGAGGATGGGAGAGAGAGTGTGAGAGTGAGAGTGAGCCTGGGATGAAGAGCGTGAGAGTGAGAGTGAGGATGGGAGAGTGAGTGTGAGGGTGAGAGTGAGGATGGGAGAGTGATTGTGAGAGTGACAGCGAGGATGGGAGAGAGTGTGAGTGTGAGAGTGAGCCTGGGATGAAGAGCGTGAGAGTGAGATTTAGGATGGGAGAGAGACTGTGAGAGTGAGAATGGGAGAGAGAGTGTGAGAGTGAGGATGAGAGAGAGTGTGTGAGAGTGAGAGTGAGAATGAGAATGGGGGAGAGAGTGTGAGAATGAGAGTGAGAATGGGAGAGAGTGTGTGAGGGTGAGAGTGACAGTGAGGATGGGCGAGAGAGAGTGAGAGTGAGGATGGGAGAGAGTGTGAGAGTGAGAGTGAGGATGGGAGAGAGAGTGTGAGAGTGAGAGTGAGGATGGAAGAAAGTGATTGAGAGTGAGAGTGAGGATGGGAGAGACAGTGTGTGAGTGAGAGTGAGGATCGGAGAGAGAGGGTGAGAGTGAGAGTGAGGATGGGGGAGAGAGTGTGAGAATGAGAGTGAGGATGGGAGAGAGTGTGTGAGGGTGAAAGTGCGAGTGAGGATGGGCCAGATGGTTTGAGAGTGAGAGTGAGGATGGGAGAGAGAGTGTGAGAGTGAGAGTGAGGATGGGAGAAAGAGAGTGAAAGTGAGAGTGAGGATGGGAGAAAGAGTGTGAGAGTGAGAGTGAGGATCGGAGAATGAGGGTGAGAGTGAGAGTGAGGATGGGAGAGAGACTGTGAGAGTGAGAGTGAGGATGGGAGAGAGAGTGAGAAATAGAGAATGAGAGTGAGGATCATAGAGCGAGTGAGAGTGAGAGTGAGATTGCGGATGGGAGAGAGTGTGAGAGTGAGAGTGCGAATGGGAGACAGTGTGAGAGTGTGAGTGACAATCGGAGACAGAGTGAGAGAGTGAGAGTGTGGGTGGGAGAGAGAGTGTGAGATTGAGAGTGAGGATGGGAGAGAGTGTGTGAGGGTGAGAGTGACACAGAGGATGGGCGAGAGAGAGTGAGAGTGAGAGTGAGGATGGGAGAGAGTGTGTGAGAGTGAGAGTGAGAGTGAGAATGGGAGCGAAAGTGTGAGAGTGAGAGTGAGGATGGGAGAGAGAGTGTGAGAGTGTGAGTGACATTCGGAGACAGAGTGAGAGAGTGAGAGTGTGGATGGGAGAGAGAGTGTGAGATTGAGAGTGAGGATGGGAGAGAGTGTGTGAGGGTGAGAGTGACAGTGAGGATGGGCGAGAGAGAGTGAGAGTGAGAGTGAGGATGGGAGAGAGTGTGAGAGTGAGAGTGAGGATGGGAGAGAGAGTGAGAAAAGGAGAATGAGAGTGAGGATCATAGAGAGAGTGAGAGTGAGAGTGAGATTGCGGATGGGAGAGAGTGTGAGAGTGAGAGTGCGAATGGGAGACAGTGTGAGAGTGTGAGTGACAATCGGAGACAGAGTGAGAGAGTGAGAGTGTGGATGGGAGAGAGAGTGTGCGATTGAGAGTGAGGATGGGAGAGAGAGTGTGAGAGTGAGAGTGAGGATGTGAGAAAGTGATTGAGAGTGAGAGTGAGGATGGGAGAGAGGGTGTTAGAGTGAGAGTGAGGATCGGAGAGAGAGGGTGAGAGTGAGAGTGAGGATGGGGGAGAGAGTGTGAGAATGAGAGTGAGGATGGGAGAGAGTGTGTGAGGGTGAAAGTGCGAGTGCGATGGGCCAGATGGTTTGAGAGTGAGAGTGAGGATGGGAGAGAGAGTGTGAGAGTGAGAGTGAGGATAGGAGAAAGAGAATGAAAGTGAGAGTGAGGATAGGAGAAAGAGTGTGAGATTGAGAGTGAGGATCGGAGAATGAGGGTGAGAGTGAGAGTGAGGATGGGAGAGAGACTGTGAGAGTGAGAGTGAGGATGGGAGAGAGAGTGAGAGTGAGAGTGAGCATGGGATGAAGAGCGTGAGAGTGAGAGTGAGGATGGGAGAGAGAGTGAGAAAAGGAGAATGAGAGTGAGGATCATAGAGAGAGTGAGAGTGAGAGTGAGATTGCGGATGGGAGAGAGTGTGAGAGTGAGAGTGCGAATGGGAGACAGTGTGAGAGTGTGAGTGACAATCGGAGACAGAGTGAGAGAGTGAGAGTGTGGATGGGAGAGAGAGTGTGAGATTGAGAGTGAGGATGGGAGAGAGTGTGTGAGGGTGAGAGTGACAGTGAGGATGGGCGAGAGAGAGTGAGAGTGAGAGTGAGGATGGGAGAGAGAGTGTGAGAGTGAGAGTGAGGATGGGAGAAAGTGATTGGGAGTGAGAGTGAGGATGGGAGAGAGAGTGTGAGAGTGAGAGTGAGGATCGGAGAGAGAGGGTGAGAGTGAGAGTGAGGATGGGGTGAGGACCTGTGAGAGTGAGAGTGAGGATGGGAGAGAGAGTGTGAAAGTGAGAGTGAGCATGGGATGAAGAGCGTGAGTGTGAGAGAAAGGATGGGAGAGAGAGTGTGAGGGTGAGAGCGAGGATGGGAGAGAGAGAGTGAGTGTGAGAGTGAAGATGGGAGAGAGTGTGAGAGTGAGAGTGAGGATGGGAGCGAGAGTGTGAGAGTGAGAGTGAGGATGGGAGAAAGAGAGTGCGAGTGAGGTTGCGAGAGAGTGTGTGTGAGGGAGAGGGAGAATCGGAGAGAGAGGGTGAGAGTGAGAGTGAGGATGGGAGAGAGACTGTGAGAGTGAGAGTAGTATGGGAGAGACTGTGTGAGAGTGTGAGTGAGCATGGGATGAAGAGCGTGAGAGTGAGAGTGAGGATGGAAGAGAGAGTGTGAGAGTGAGGATGGGAGAGAGTGTGAGGGTGAGAGTGAGGATGGGAGAGAGAGTGTAAGAGTGAGAGTGAGGATGGGAGAGAGTGTGAGAGTGAGAATGAGAGTGAGGATGGGAGAGAGAGTGTGAGTGTGAGAGTGCATATGGGAGAGAGAGTGTGAGAATGAGAGTGAGGATTGGAGAATGTGTTCGAGATTGAGGATGGGAGAGAGAGTGTGAGAGTGAGCATGGGAGAGAGTGTGTGAGAGTGAGAGTGAGGATCGGAGAATGAGGGTCAGAGTGAGAGTGAGGATGGCAGAGAGACTGTGAGAGTGAGAGTGAGGATGGGAGAGAGAGTGTGAGAGTGAGAGTGAGCATGGAATGAAGAGCGTTAGAGTGAGAGTGAGGATGGGATGGAGAGTGAGAAAGGGAGAGTGAGAGTGAGGATGATCGAGAGAGTGTGAGAGTGAGAGTGAGATTGCGGATGGGAGAGAGTGTGAGAGTGAGAGTGCGAATGGGAGAGAGTGTGAGAGTGTGAGTGAGAATAGGAGACAGAGTGAGAGAGTGAGAGTGAGGATGGGAGAGAGAGTGTGAGATTGAGAGTGAGGATGGGCGAGTGAGTGTGAGAGTTAGAGTGAGGATGGGAGAGAGTGTGAGAGTGAGAGTGAGGATGAGAGAGAGAGTGTGAGAGTGAGAGTGAGGATGGGAGAAAGAGAGTGAGAGTGAGGATGGGAGAGAGAGTGTGAGAGTGAGGATGGGAGAGAGAGTGTGAGAGTGAGAGTAAGCCTGGGATGAAGAGCGTGAGAGTGAGAGTGAGGATGGGAGAGAGAGTGTGAGCGTGAGAGTGAGGATGGGAGAGTGAGTGTGAGAGTGACAGCGAGGATGGGAGAGAGTGTGAGAGTGTGAGTGAGCCTGGGATGAAGAGCGTGAGAGTGAGATTAAGGATGGGAGAGAGACTGTGAGAGTGAGGATGGGAGAGAGAGTGTGAGAGTGAGAGTGAGCCTGAGATGAAGAGCGTGAGAGTGAGAGTGAGAATGAGTAGAGATAGTGTGAGGGTGAGAGTGTGGATGGGCGAGAGAGTGTGAGAGTGAGAGTGAGAATGGGGGAGAGAGTGTGAGAGTGAGAGTGAGGATGGGAGAGAGAGTGTGAGGGTGACAGTGAGGATGGGAGCGAGAGTGTGAGGGTGAGAGTGAGAATGGGAGAGAGTGTGAGAGTGAGAGTGAGGATGGGAGGGAGAGTGTGAGAGTGAGAGTGATGATGGGAGTGAGACTGTGAGAGTAAGAGTGAGAATGGGAGAGAGTGTGTGATAGTAAGAGTGAGAATGAGGGTGGGAGAGAAAGTTTGAGTGAGAATGAGGATCGGAGAGAAAGTGTGAGAGTGAGAGTGAGAATGGGAGAGAAAGTCTGAGAGTGAGAGTGAGAATGGGAGAGAGTGTGAGAGTGAGAGTGAGGATGGGAGGGAGAGTGTGAGAGTGAGAGTGATGATGGGAGAGACTGTGAGAGTGAGAGTGAGGATGGGAGAGAGAGTGTGAGATTTAGAGTGAGGATGGGAGAGAGAGTGTGAGAGTGAGAGTGAGAATGAGAGAGAGAGTGAGAGTGTGAGTGAGAATGGGAGAGAGAGTGTGAGAGTGAGGATGGGAGAGAGTGTGTGAGAGTGAGAGTGAGGATGGGGGAGAGAGTGTGACGGTGAGAGTGCGAATGGGAGAGAGTGTGAGAGTGTGTGAGTGACAGTGAGGATGGGCGAGTGAGTGTGAGAGTTAGAGTTAGGATGGGAGAGAGTGTGAGAGTGAGAGTGAGGATGGGAGAGAGAGTTTGAGAGTGAGAGTGAGGATGGGAGAAAGAGAGTGAGAGTGAGGATGGGAGAGAGAGTGTGAGAGAGAGAGTGAGGATCGGAGATTGAGGGTGAGAGTGAGAGTGAGGATGGGAGAGAGACTGTGAGAGGGAGAGTGAGGATGAGAGAGAGAGTGTGAGAGTGAGAGTGAGCATGGGATGAAGAGCGTGAGAGTGAGAGTGAGGATGGGAGTGAGAGTGTGAGGGTGAAAGTGAGGATGGGAGAGTGAGTGTGTGAGTGACAGCGAGGATGGGAGAGAGAGTGTGAGAGTGACAGTGAGGATGAGGAGAGAGAGTGTGAGGGTGAGAGTGAGATGGGCGAGAGAGTGTGAGAGTGAGAGTGGGAATGGGGGAGATCGTGTGAGAGTGAGAGTGAGGATGGGAGAGAGAGTGTGAGGGTGAGAGTGAGGATGGGAGCGAATGTGAGGGTGAGAGTGAGGATGGCCGAGTGAGTTTGAGAGTGAGAGTGAGAATGGGAGAGAGTGTGTGATAGTAAGAGTGAGAATGAGAGTGGGAGAGAAAATTTGAGTGAGAATAAGGATCGGAGAGACAGTGTGAGAGTGAGAGTGAGAATGGGAGAGAAAGTGTGAGAGTGAGAGTGAGAATGGGAGAGAGTGTGTGATAGTAAGAGTGAGAATGAGAGTGGGAGAGAAAATTTGAGTGAGAATAAGGATCGGAGAGACAGTGTGAGAGTGAGAGTGAGAATGGGAGAGAAAGTGTGAGAGTGAGAGTGAGAATGGGAGAGAGTGTCAGAGTGAGAGTGAGAGTGAGGATGGGAGGGAGTGTGTGAGAGTGAGGATGGGAGAGAAAGTGTGAGAGGGACAGTGAGGATGGAAGAGAGAGTGTGAGAGTGAGACTGAGGATGGGAGAGAGATTGTGAGAGTGAGGATGGGCGAAAGTGTGTGAGAGTGAGAGTGAGGATGGGAGAGAGAGTGTGAGAGTGAGAGTGCGAATGGGAGAGTGTGTGAGAGTGTGAGAGTGACAGTGAGGATGGTCGAACAGGTGTGAGAGTTAGAGTGAGGAAGAGAGAGAGTGTGAGAGTGAGAGTGAGAATGAGAGAGAGAGTGAGAGTGTGAGTGAGGATGGGAGAGAGAGTGTGAGAGTGAGGATGGGAGAGAAAGTGTGAGAGGGACAGTGAGGATGGAAGAGAGAGTGTGAGAGTGAGACTGAGGATGGGAGAGGGATTGTGAGAGTGAGGGTGGACGAGAGTGTGTGAGAGTGAGAGTGAGGATGGAGGAGAGAGTGTGAGAGTGAGAGTGCGAATGGGAGAGAGTGGGAGAGTGTGAGAGTGACAGTGAGGATGGGCAAGAAAGTGTGAGTGTTAGAGTGAGAATGAGAGAGAGTGTGAGAGTGAGAGTGAGGATGGGAGAGAGAGTGTGAGAGTGAGAGTGAGGATGGGAGAAAGAAAGTGAGAGTGAGAGTGAGGATGGGAGAGAGAGTGAGGGAGAGAGTGAGGATCAGAGATTTGAGGATGGGAGAGAGACTGTGAGAGTGAGAGTGAGGATGGGAGAGAGAGTGTGAGAGTGAGAGTGAGGATGGGAGAGAGAGTGTGAGAGTGAGAGTGAGCATGGCATGAACAGCGTGAAAGTGAGAGTCAGGACTGGTGAGAGAGTGTGAGGGTGAGAGTGAGGATCAGAGAGTGAGTGTGAGAGTGACAGCGAGGATGGGAGAGAGAGTGTGAGAGTGAGAGTGTGGTTGAGGAGAGAGAGTGTGAGAGTGACAGTGAGGATGGGCCAGAGAGTATGAGAGTGAGAGTGAGGATGGGAGAGAGTGTGAGAGTGAGAGTGAGGATGAGGGAGAGAGTGTGAGAGTGAGAGTGAGGATGGGAGAAAGAGAGTGAGAGTGAGGATGGGAGAGAGAGTGTGAGAGTGAGAGTGAGGATCGCTGAGATAGGGTGAGAGTGAGATTGAGGATGGGAGAGAGACTGTGAGAGTGAGGATTGGAGAGAGAGTGTGAGAGTGAGAGTGAGCCTGGGATGAAGAGCGTGAGAGTGAGAGTGAGGATGGGAGAGAGAGTGTGAGGGTGAGAGTGAGGATGGGAGAGTGAGTGTGAGAGTGACAGCGAGGATGGGAGAGAGAGTGTGAGAGTGAGAGTGAGCCTGGGGTGAAGAGCGTGAGAGTGAGATTAAGGATGGGAGAGAGACTGTGAGAGTGAGGATGGGAGAGAGAGTGTGAGAGTGAGAGTGAGCCTGGGATGAAGAGCGTGAGAGTGAGAGTGAGAATGAGGAGAGAGAGTGTGAGGGTGAGAGTGTGGATGGGCGAGAGAGTGTGAGAGTGAGAGTGAGAATGGGAAAATGAGAGAGAGAGTGAGGATGGGAGAGAGAGTGTGAGGGTGACAGTGAGGATGGGAGCGAGAGTGTGAGGGTGAGAGTGAGGATGGCCGAGAGAGTTTGAGAGTGAGAGTGAGAATGGGAGAGAGTGTGTGATAGTAAGAGTGAGAATGAGGTTGGGAGAGAAAGTTTGAGTGAGAATGAGGATCGGAGAGAAAGTGTGAGAGTGAGAGTGAGAATGGGAGTGAAAGTCTGAGAGTGAGAGTGAGAATGGGAGAGAGTGTGAGAGTGAGAGTGTGGATGGGAGGAGGAGTGTGAGAGTGAGAGTGATGATGGGAGGGACTGTGAGAGTGAGAGTGAGAATGAGAGAGAGAGTGAGAGTGTGAGTGAGAATGGGAGAGAGTGTGTGAGAGTGAGGATGGGAGAGAAAGTGTGTGAGGGACAGTGTGGATGGAAGAGAGAGTTTGAGAGTGAGACTGCGGATGGGAGAGAGATTGTGAGAGTGAGGATGGGAGAGAGTGTGTGAGAGTGAGAGTGAGGATGGGGGAGAGAGTGTGACGGTGAGAGTGCGAATGGGAGAGAGTGTGAGAGTGTGTGAGTGACAGTGAGGATGGGCGAATGAGTGTGAGAGTTAGAGTTAGGATGGGAGAGAGTGTGAGAGTGAGAGTGAGGATGGGAGGGAGAGTTTGAGAGTGAGAGTGAGGATGGGAGAAAGAGAGTGAGAGTGAGGATGGGAGAGAGAGTGTGAGAGAGAGAGTGAGGATCGGAGATTGAGGGTGAGAGTGAGAGTGAGGATGGGAGCGAGAGTGTGACGGTGAGAGTGCGAATGGGAGAGAGTGTGAGAGTGTGTGAGTGACAGTGAGGATGGGCGAGTGAGTGTGAGAGTTAGAGTTAGGATGGGAGAGAGTGTGAGAGTGAGAGTGAGGATGGGAGGGAGAGTTTGAGAGTGAGAGTGAGGATGGGAGAAAGAGAGTGAGAGTGAGGATGGGAGAGAGAGTGTGAGAGAGAGAGTGAGGATCGGAGATTGAGGGTGAGAGTGAGAGTGAGGATGGGAGAGAGACTGTGAGAGTGAGAGTGAGGATGGGAGAGAGAGTGTGAGAGTGAGAGTGAGCATGGGATGAAGAGCGTGAGAGTGAGAGTGAGGATGGGAGGGAGAGTGTGAGGGTGAAAGTGAGGATGGGAGAGTGAGTGTGTGAGTGACAGCGAGGATGGGAGAGAGAGTGTGAGAGTGACAGTGAGGATGAGGAGAGAGAGTGTGAGGGTGAGAGTGAGATGGGCGAGAGAGTGTGAGAGTGAGAGTGGGAATGGGGGAGATCGTGTGAGAGTGAGAGTGAGGATGGGAGAGAGAGTGTGAGGGTGAGAGTGAGGATGGCCGAGTGAGTTTGAGAGTGAGAGTGAGAATGGGAGAGAGTGTGTGATAATAAGAGTGAGAATGAGAGTGGGAGAGAAAATTTGAGTGAGAATAAGGATCGGAGAGACAGTGTGAGAGTGGGAGTGAGGGTGAGAGTGAGGATGGCCGAGTGAGTTTGAGAGTGAGAGTGAGAATGGGAGAGAAAGTGTGAGAGTGAGAGTGAGAATGGGAGAGAGTGTTAGAGTGAGAGTGAGAGTGAGGATGGGAGGGAGAGTGTGAGAGTGAGGATGGGAGAGAAAGTGTGAGAGGGACAGTGAGGATGGAAGAGAGAGTGTGAGAGTGAGACTGAGGATGGGAGAGAGATTGTGAGAGTGAGGATGGGCGAAAGTGTGTGAGAGTGAGAGTGAGGATGGGAGAGAGAGTGTGAGAGTGAGAGTGCGAATGGGAGAGTGTGTGAGAGTGTGAGAGTGACAGTGAGGATGGGCGAACAGGTGTGAGAGTTAGAGTGAGGAAGAGAGAGAGTGTGAGAGTGAGAGTGAGAATGAGAGAGAGAGTGAGAGTGTGAGTGAGGATGGGAGAGAGAGTGTGAGAGTGAGGATGGGAGAGAAAGTGTGAGAGGGACAGTGAGGATGGAAGAGAGAGTGTGAGAGTGAGACTGAGGATGGGAGAGGGATTGTGAGAGTCAGGGTGGACGAGAGTGTGTGAGAGTGAGAGTGAGGATGGAGGAGAGAGTGTGAGAGTGAGAGTGCGAATGGGAGAGAGTGGGAGAGTGTGAGAGTGACAGTGAGGATGGGCAAGAAAGTGTGAGTGTTAGAGTGAGAATGAGAGAGAGTGTGAGAGTGAGAGTGAGGATGGGAGAGAGAGTGTGAGAGTGAGAGTGAGGATGGGAGAAAGAAAGTGAGAGTGAGAGTGAGGATGGGAGAGAGAGTGAGGGAGAGAGTGAGGATCAGAGATTTGAGGATGGGAGAGAGACTGTGAGAGTGAGAGTGAGGATGGGAGAGAGAGTGTGAGAGTGAGAGTGAGGATGGGAGAGAGAGTGTGAGAGTGAGAGTGAGCATGGCATGAACAGCGTGAAAGTGAGAGTCAGGACTGGTGAGAGAGTGTGAGGGTGAGAGTGAGGATCAGAGAGTGAATGTGAGAGTGACAGCGAGGATGGGAGAGAGAGTGTGAGAGTGAGAGTGTGGTTGAGGAGAGAGAGTGTGAGAGTGACAGTGAGGATGGGCGAGAGAGTATGAGAGTGAGAGTGAGGATGGGAGAGAGTGTGAGAGTGAGAGTGAGGATGAGAGAGAGAGTGTGAGAGTGAGAGTGAGGATGGGAGAAAGATAGTGAGAGTGAGGATGGGAGAGAGAGTGTGAGAGTGAGAGTGAGGATCGCAGAGATAGGGTGAGAGTGAGATTGAGGATGGGAGAGAGACTGTGAGAGTGAGGATGGGAGAGAGAGTGTGAGAGTGAGAGTGAGCCTGGGATGAAGAGCGTGAGAGTGAGAGTGAGGATGGGAGAGAGAGTGTGAGGGTGAGAGTGAGGATGGGAGAGTGAGTGTGAGAGTGACAGCGAGTGAGAGTGAGCCTGGGATGAAGAGCGTGAGAGTGAGAGTGAGGATGGGAGAAATATAGTGAGAGTGAGGATGGGAGAGAGAGTGTGAGAGTGAGAGTGAGGATCGCAGAGATAGGGTGAGAGTGAGATTGAGGATGGGAGAGAGACTGTGAGAGTGAGGATGGGAGAGAGAGTGTGAGAGTGAGAGTGAGCCTGGGATGAAGAGCGTGAGAGTGAGAGTGAGGATGGGAGAGAGAGTGTGAGGGTGAGAGTGAGGATGGGAGAGTGAGTGTGAGAGTGACAGCGAGTGAGAGTGAGCCTGGGATGAAGAGCGTGAGAGTGAGAGTGAGGATGGGAGAGAGAGTGTGAGGCTGAGAGTGTGGATGGGCGAGAGAGTGTGAGAGTGAGAGTGAGAATGGGGGAGAGAGTGTGAGAGTGAGAGTGAGGATGGGAGAGAGAGTGTGAGGGTGACAGTGAGGATGGGAGCGAGAGTGTGAGGGTGAGAGTGAGGATGGACGAGAGAGTTTGAGAGTGAGAGTGAGAATGGGAGAGAGTGTGTGATAGTAAGAGTGAGAATGAGGGTGGGAGAGAAAGTTTGAGTGAGAATGAGGATCGGAGAGAAAGTGTGAGAGTGAGAGTGAGAATGGGAGAGAAAGTCTGAGAGTGAGAGTGAGAATGGGAGAGAGTGTGAGAGTGAGAGTGAGGATGGGAGGGAGAGTGTGAGAGTGAGAGTGATGATGGGAGAGACTGTGAGAGTGAGAGTGAGGATGGGAGAGAGAGTGTGAGATTCAGAGTGAGGATGGGAGAGAGAGTGTGAGAGTGAGAGTGAGAATGAGAGAGAGAGTGAGAGTGTGAGTGAGAATGAGAGAGAGAGTGTGAGAGTGAGGATGGGAGAGAAAGTGTGTGAGGAACAGTGTGGATGGAAGAGAGAGTTTGAGAGTGAGACTGCGGATGGGAGAGAGATTGTGAGAGTGAGGATGGGAGAGAGTGTGTGAGAGTGAGAGTGAGGATGGGGAGAGAGTGTGACGGTGAGAGTGCGAATGGGAGAGAGTGTGAGAGTGTGTGAGTGACAGTGAGGATGGGCGAGTGAGTGTGAGAGTTAGAGTTAGGATGGGAGAGAGTGTGAGAGTGAGAGTGAGGATGGGAGAGAGAGTTTGAGAGTGAGAGTGAGGATGGGAGAAAGAGAGTGAGAGTGAGGATGGGAGAGAGA
This sequence comes from Chiloscyllium plagiosum, assembly GCF_037043375.1. Classification (NCBI taxonomy): domain Eukaryota; kingdom Metazoa; phylum Chordata; class Chondrichthyes; order Orectolobiformes; family Hemiscylliidae; genus Chiloscyllium; species Chiloscyllium plagiosum. The sequence continues at coordinate 30,405,041 of NW_028270180.1, forward strand.
GTGTGAGAGAGAGAGTGAGGATCGGAGATTGAGGGTGAGAGTGAGTGTGAGTATGGGAGAGAGACTGTGAGAGTGAGAGTGAGGATGGGAGAGAGAGTGTGAGAGTGAGAGTGAGCATGGGATGAAGAGCGTGAGAGTGAGGATGGGAGGGAGAAGTGAGAGTGAGAGTGAGGATGGGAGAGTGAGTGTGTGAGTGACAGCGAGGATGGGAGAGAGTGTGAGAGTGACAGTGAGGATGAGGAGAGAGAGTGTGAGGGTGAGAGTGAGATGGGCGAGAGAGTGTGAGAGTGAGAGTGGGAATAGGGGAGATCGTGTGAGAGTGAGAGTGAGGATGGGAGAGAGAGAGTGAGGGTGAGAGTGAGAATGGGAGAGAGTGTTAGAGTGAGAGTGAGAGTGAGGATGGGAGGGAGAGTGTGAGAGTGAGGATGGGAGAGAAAGTGTGAGAGGGACAGTGAGGATGGAAGAGAGAGTGTGAGAGTGAGACTGAGGATGGGAGAGAGATTGTGAGAGTGAGGATGGGCGAAAGTGTTTGAGAGTGAGAGTGAGGATGGGAGAGAGAGTGTGAGAGTGAGAGTGCGAATGGGAGAGTGTGTGAGAGTGTGAGAGTGACAGTGAGGATGGGCGAACAGGTGTGAGAGTTAGAGTGAGGAAGAGAGAGAGTGTGAGAGTGAGAGTGAGAATGAGAGAGAGAGTGAGAGTGTGAGTGAGGATGGGAGAGAGAGTGTGAGAGTGAGGATGGGAGAGAAAGTGTGAGAGGGACAGTGAGGATGGAAGAGAGAGTGTGAGAGTGAGACTGAGGATGGGAGAGGGATTGTGAGAGTGAGGGTGGACGAGAGTGTGTGAGAGTGAGAGTGAGGATGGAGGAGAGAGTGTGAGAGTGAGAGTGCGAATGGGAGAGAGTGGGAGAGTGTGAGAGTGACAGTGAGGATGGGCAAGAAAGTGTGAGTGTTAGAGTGAGAATGAGAGAGAGTGTGAGAGTGAGAGTGAGGATGGGAGAGAGAGTGTGAGAGTGAGAGTGAGGATGGGAGAAAGAAAGTGAGAGTGAGAGTGAGGATGGGAGAGAGAGTGAGGGAGAGAGTGAGGATCAGAGATTTGAGGATGGGAGAGAGACTGTGAGAGTGAGAGTGAGGATGGGAGAGAGAGTGTGAGAGTGAGAGTGAGGATGGGAGAGAGAGTGTGAGAGTGAGCATGGCATGAACAGCGTGAAAGTGAGAGTCAGGACTGGTGAGAGAGTGTGAGGGTGAGAGTGAGGATCAGAGAGTGAATGTGAGAGTGACAGCGAGGATGGGAGAGAGAGTGTGAGAGTGAGAGTGTGGTTGAGGAGAGAGAGTGTGAGAGTGACAGTGAGGATGGGCGAGAGAGTATGAGAGTGAGAGTGAGGATGGGAGAGAGTGTGAGAGTGAGAGTGAGGATGAGAGAGAGAGTGTGAGAGTGAGAGTGAGGATGGGAGAAAGATAGTGAGAGTGAGGATGGGAGAGAGAGTGTGAGAGTGAGAGTGAGGATCGCAGAGATAGGGTGAGAGTGAGATTGAGGATGGGAGAGAGACTGTGAGAGTGAGGATGGGAGAGAGAGTGTGAGAGTGAGAGTGAGCCTGGGATGAAGAGCGTGAGAGTGAGAGTGAGGATGGGAGAGAGAGTGTGAGGGTGAGAGTGAGGATGGGAGAGTGAGTGTGAGAGTGACAGCGAGTGAGAGTGAGCCTGGGATGAAGAGCGTGAGAGTGAGAGTGAGGATGGGAGAAATATAGTGAGAGTGAGGATGGGAGAGAGAGTGTGAGAGTGAGAGTGAGGATCGCAGAGATAGGGTGAGAGTGAGATTGAGGATGGGAGAGAGACTGTGAGAGTGAGGATGGGAGAGAGAGTGTGAGAGTGAGAGTGAGCCTGGGATGAAGAGCGTGAGAGTGAGAGTGAGGATGGGAGAGAGAGTGTGAGGGTGAGAGTGAGGATGGGAGAGTGAGTGTGAGAGTGACAGCGAGTGAGAGTGAGCCTGGGATGAAGAGCGTGAGAGTGAGAGTGAGGATGGGAGAGAGAGTGTGAGGCTGAGAGTGTGGATGGGCGAGAGAGTGTGAGAGTGAGAGTGAGAATGGGGGAGAGAGTGTGAGAGTGAGAGTGAGGATGGGAGAGAGAGTGTGAGGGTGACAGTGAGGATGGGAGCGAGAGTGTGAGGGTGAGAGTGAGGATGGACGAGAGAGTTTGAGAGTGAGAGTGAGAATGGGAGAGAGTGTGTGATAGTAAGAGTGAGAATGAGGGTGGGAGAGAAAGTTTGAGTGAGAATGAGGATCGGAGAGAAAGTGTGAGAGTGAGAGTGAGAATGGGAGAGAAAGTCTGAGAGTGAGAGTGAGAATGGGAGAGAGTGTGAGAGTGAGAGTGAGGATGGGAGGGAGAGTGTGAGAGTGAGAGTGATGATGGGAGAGACTGTGAGAGTGAGAGTGAGGATGGGAGAGAGAGTGTGAGATTTAGAGTGAGGATGGGAGAGAGAGTGTGAGAGTGAGAGTGAGAATGAGAGAGAGAGTGAGAGTGTGAGTGAGAATGAGAGAGAGAGTGTGAGAGTGAGGATGGGAGAGAAAGTGTGTGAGGAACAGTGTGGATGGAAGAGAGAGTTTGAGAGTGAGACTGCGGATGGGAGAGAGATTGTGAGAGTGAGGATGGGAGAGAGTGTGTGAGAGTGAGAGTGAGGATGGGGAGAGAGTGTGACGGTGAGAGTGCGAATGGGAGAGAGTGTGAGAGTGTGTGAGTGACAGTGAGGATGGGCGTGTGAGTGTGAGAGTTAGAGTTAGGATGGGAGAGAGTGTGAGAGTGAGAGTGAGGATGGGAGAGAGAGTTTGAGAGTGAGAGTGAGGATGGGAGAAAGAGAGTGAGAGTGAGGATGGGAGAGAGAGTGTGAGAGAGAGAGTGAGGATCGGAGATTGAGGGTGAGAGTGAGTGTGAGTATGGGAGAGAGACTGTGAGAGTGAGAGTGAGGATGGGAGAGAGAGTGTGAGAGTGAGAGTGAGCATGGGATGAAGAGCGTGAGAGTGAGGATGGGAGGGAGAGTGTGAGAGTGAGAGTGAGGATGGGAGAGTGAGTGTGTGAGTGACAGCGAGGATGGGAGAGAGTGTGAGAGTGACAGTGAGGATGAGGAGAGAGAGTGTGAGGGTGAGAGTGAGATGGGCGAGAGAGTGTGAGAGTGAGAGTGGGAATAGGGGAGATCGTGTGAGAGTGAGAGTGAGGATGGGAGAGAGAGAGTGAGGGTGAGAGTGAGGATGGGAGCGAGAGTGTGAGGGTGAGAGTGAGGATGGCCGAGTGAGTTTGAGAGTGAGAGTGAGAATGGGAGAGAGTGTATGACAGTAAGAGTGAGAATGAGAGTGGGAGAGAAAATTTGAGTGAGAATAAGGATCGGAGAGACAGTGTGAGAGTGAGAGTGAGAATGGGAGAGAAAGTGTGAGAGTGAGAGTGAGAATGGGAGAGAGTGTTAGAGTGAGAGTGAGAGTGAGGATGGGAGGGAGAGTGTGAGAGTGAGGATGGGAGAGAAGGTGTGAGAGGGACAGTGAGGATGGAAGAGAGAGTGTGAGAGTGAGACTGAGGATGGGAGAGAGATTGTGAGAGTGAGGATGGGCGAAAGTGTGTGAGAGTGAGAGTGAGGATGGGAGAGAGTGTGTGAGAGTGAGAGTGCGAATGGGAGAGAGTGTGAGAGTGTGAGAGAGACAGTGAGGATGGGCGAATAGGTGTGAGAGTTAGAGTGAGGATGAGAGAGAGTGTGAGAGTGAGAGTGAGAATGAGACAGAGAGTGAGAGTGTGAGTGAGGATGGGAGAGAGAGTGTGAGAGTGAGGATGGGAGAGAAAGTGTGAGAGGGACAGTGAGGATGGAAGAGAGAGTGTGAGAGTGAGACTGAGGATGGGAGAGGGATTGTGAGAGTGAGGGTGGACGAGAGTGTGTGAGAGTGAGAGTGAGGATGGAGGAGAGAGTGTGAGAGTGAGAGTGCGAATGGGAGAGAGTGGGAGAGTGTGAGAGTGACAGTGAGGATGGGCAAGAAAGTGTGAGTGTTAGAGTGAGAATGAGAGAGAGTGAGGATGGGAGAGAGAGTGTGAGAGTGAGAGTGAGGATGGGAGAAAGAAAGTGAGAGTGAGAGTGAGGATGGGAGAGAGAGTGTGAGAGAGAGTGAGGATCGGAGATTTGAGGATGGGAGAGAGACTGTGAGAGTGAGAGTGAGGATGGGAGAGAGAGTGTGAGAGTGAGAGTGAGCATGGGATGAACAGCGTGAGAGTGAGAGTGAGGACGGGATGGAGAGTGAGAAAGGGAAAGTGAGAGTGAAGATGATAGAGAGAGTGTGAGAATGAGAGTGAGATTGCGGATGGGAGAGCGTGTGAGAGTGAGAGTTCGAATGGGAGAGAGTGTGAGAGTGTGAGTGAGGATGGGCGAAAGAGATTGAGATTGACAGTGAGGATGGGAGGGAGAGTGAGAGAGTGAGAGTGAGGATCGGAGAGAGAGGGTGAGAGTGAGAGTAAGGATGGGAGAGAGAGTGTGAGAGTGAGAGTGAGGATGGGAGAGAGTGTGAGAGAGTGAGAGTGAGGATGGGATGAAGAGCGTGAGAGTGAGAGTGAGGATTGGAGAGAGAGTGTGAGAGTGAGAGTGAGGATGGGAGAGTGAGTTTGAGAGTGACAGTGAGGATGGGAGAGAGAGTGTGAGAGTGAGAGTGAAGATGAGGAGAGAGTGTGAGAGTGAGAGTGAGGATGGGAGTGAGAGTGTGAGAGTGAGAGTGAGGATGGGAGAGAGACTGTGAGAGTGAGGATGGGAGAGAGAGTGTGAGAGTGAGAGTGAGCATGGGATGAAGTTCGTGCGAGTGAGAGTGAGGATGGGAGTGAGAGTGTGAGGGTGAGAGTGAGGATGGGAGAGAGGGTGTGAGAGTAAGAGTGTGGATGGGACAGAGTGTGAGAGTGAGAGTGAGGATGGGAGAGAGAGTGTGAGAGTGAGAGTGAGGATGGGAGTGAGTGTGTGAGAGTGAGAGTGAGGATGGGAGAGAGACTGTGAGAGCTTCAGTGAGGATGGAAGAGAGAGTGTGAGAGTGAGAGTGAGAATGGGAGAGAGTGTTAGAGTGAGAGTGAGGATGGGAGAGTGAGTTTGAGAGTGACAGCGAGAATGGGAGAGAGAGTGTGAGTGAGAGTGAGGATGGGAGTGAGAGTGTGAGAGTGAGAGTGAGGATGGGAGAGAGACTGTGAGAGTGAGGATGGGAGAGAGTGTGAGAGTGTGAGTGAGGATGGGCGAAAGAGATTGAGATTGACAGTGAGGATGGGAGGGAGAGTGAGAGAGTGAGAGTGAGGATCGGAGAGAGAGGGTGAGAATGAGAGTAAGGATGGGAGAGAGAGTGTGAGAGTGAGAGTGAGGATGGGAGAGAGTGTGAGAGAGTGAGAGTGAGGATGGGATGAAGAGCGTGAGAGTGAGAGTGAGGATTGGAGAGAGAGTGTGAGAGTGAGAGTGAGGATGGGAGAGTGAGTTTGAGAGTGACAGCGAGGATGGGAGAGAGAGTGTGAGAGTGAGAGTGAAGATGAGGAGAGAGTGTGAGAGTGAGAGTGAGGATGGGAGTGAGAGTGTGAGAGTGAGAGTGAGGATGGGAGAGAGACTGTGAGAGTGAGGATGGGAGAGAGAGTGTGAGAGTGAGAGTGAGCATGGGATGAAGTTCGTGCGAGTGAGAGTGAGGATGGGAGTGAGAGTGTGAGGGTGAGAGTGAGGATGGGAGAGAGGGTGTGAGAGTAAGAGTGTGGATGGGACAGAGTGTGAGAGTGAGAGTGAGGATGGGAGAGAGAGTGTGAGAGTGAGAGTGAGGATGGGAGTGAGTGTGTGAGAGTGAGAGTGAGGATGGGAGAGAGACTGTGAGAGCTTCAGTGAGGATGGAAGAGAGAGTGTGAGAGTGAGAGTGAGAATGGGAGAGAGTGTTAGAGTGAGAGTGAGGATGGGAGAGTGAGTTTGAGAGTGACAGCGAGAATGGGAGAGAGAGTGTGAGAGTGAGAGTGAGGATGGGAGTGAGAGTGTGAGAGTGAGAGTGAGGATGGGAGAGAGACTGTGAGAGTGAGGATGGGAGAGAGAGTGTGAGAGTGAGAGTGAGCATGGGATGAAGTGCGTGCGAGTGAGAATGAGGATGGGAGTGAGAGTGTGAGGGTGAGAGTGAGGATGGGAGAGTGAGTGTGAGAGTGACAACGAGGATGGGAGAGAGAGTGTGAGAGTGAGAGTGCGGATGGGAGAGAGAGTGTGAGAGTGAGAGTGAGGATGGGAGTGAGTGTGTGAGAGTGAGAGTGAGGATGGGAGAGAGAGTGTGAGAGCTTCAGTGAGGATGGAAGAGAGAGTGTGAGAGTGAGAGTGAGAATGGGAGAGAGAGTGTGAGAGTGAGAGTGAGAATGGGAGAGAGTGTTAGAGTGAGAGTGAGAGTGAGGATGGGAGGGAGAGTGTGAGAGTGAGGATGGGAGAGAATGTGTGAGAGGGACAGTGAGGATGGAAGACAGAGTGTGAGAGTGAGACTGAGAATGGGAGAGAGATTGTGAGAGTGAGGATGGGCGAAAGTGTGTGAGTGTGAGAGTGAGGATGGGAGAGAGAGTGTGAGAGTGAGAGTGCGAATGGGAGAGTGTGTGAGAGTGTGAGAGTGACAGTGAGGATGGGCGAACAGGTGTGAGAGTTAGAGTGAGGATGAGAGAGAGTGTGAGAGTGAGAGTGAGAATGAGAGAGAGTGTGGGAGTGAGGATGAGAGAGAGAGTGTGAGAGTGAGAGTGAGGACGGGACAGAGTGTGTGAGGGTGAGAGAGTGAGAATGGGAGAGCGAGCATGAGTTTGAGAGTGAGAATGGGAGAGAGAGGATGGCAGCGAGTGTGTGAGAGTGAGAGTGAGAGTGAGGATGGGAGAGAGTGTTTGAGGGTGAGAGTGAGGAAGCGCGAGAGAGTGTGAGAGTGAGAGTGAGGATGGGAGAGCGTGTGTGAGAGTGAGAGTGAGGATGGGGGAGAGAGTGTGAGAGTGAGAGTGAGTATGGGAGAGCGTGTGTGAGAGTGAGAGTGAGATTGGGGGAGAGAGTGTGACGGTGAGAGTGCGAATGGGAGAGAGTGTGAGAGTGTGTGAGTGACAGTGAGGATGGGCGAGTGAGTGTGAGAGTTAGAGTTAGGATGGGAGAGAGTGTGAGAGTGAGAGTGAGGATGGGAGAGAGAGTTTGAGAGTGAGAGTGAGGATGGGAGAAAGAGAGTGAGAGTGAGGATGGGAGAGAGAGTGTGAGAGAGAGAGTGAGGATCGGAGATTGAGGGTGAGAGTGAGAGTGAGGATGGGAGAGAGACTGTGAGAGGGAGAGTGAGGATGAGAGAGAGAGTGTGAGAGTGAGAGTGAGCATGGGATGAAGAGCGTGAGAGTGAGAGTGAGGATGGGAGTGAGAGTGTGAGGGTGAAAGTGAGGATGGGAGAGTGAGTGTGTGAGTGACAGCGAGGATGGGAGAGAGAGTGTGAGAGGGACAGTGAGGATAAGGAGAGAGAGTGTGAGGGTGAGAGTGAGATGGGCGAGAGAGTGTGAGAGTGAGAGTGGGAATGGGGGAGATCGTGTGAGAGTGAGAGTGAGGATGGGAGAGAGAGTGTGAGGGTGAGAGTGAGGATGGGAGCGAATGTGAGGGTGAGAGTGAGGATGGCCGAGTGAGTTTGAGAGTGAGAGTGAGAATGGGAGAGAGTGTGTGATAGTAAGAGTGAGAATGAGAGTGGGAGAGAAAATTTGAGTGAGAATAAGGATCGGAGAGACAGTGTGAGAGTGAGAGTGAGAATGGGAGAGAAAGTGTGAGAGTGAGAGTGAGAATAGGAGAGAGTGTTAGAGTGAGAGTGAGAGTGAGGATGGGAGGGAGAGTGTGAGAGTGAGGATGGGAGAGAAAGTGTGAGAGGGACAGTGAGGATGGAAGAGAGAGTGTGAGAGTGAGACTGAGGATGGGAGAGAGATTGTGAGAGTGAGGATGGGCGAAAGTGTGTGAGAGTGAGAGTGAGGATGGGAGAGAGAGTGTGAGAGTGAGAGTGCGAATGGGAGAGTGTGTGAGAGTGTGAGAGTGACAGTGAGGATGGTCGAACAGGTGTGAGAGTTAGAGTGAGGAAGAGAGAGAGTGTGAGAGTGAGAGTGAGAATGAGAGAGAGAGTGAGAGTGTGAGTGAGGATGGGAGAGAGAGTGTGAGAGTGAGGATGGGAGAGAAAGTGTGAGAGGGACAGTGAGGATGGAAGAGAGAGTGTGAGAGTGAGACTGAGGATGGGAGAGGGATTGTGAGAGTGAGGGTGGACGAGAGTGTGTGAGAGTGAGAGTGAGGATGGAGGAGAGAGTGTGAGAGTGAGAGTGCGAATGGGAGAGAGTGGGAGAGTGTGAGAGTGACAGTGAGGATGGGCAAGAAAGTGTGAGTGTTAGAGTGAGAATGAGAGAGAGTGTGAGAGTGAGAGTGAGGATGGGAGAGAGAGTGTGAGAGTGAGAGTGAGGATGGGAGAAAGAAAGTGAGAGTGAGAGTGAGGATGGGAGAGAGAGTGAGGGAGAGAGTGAGGATCAGAGATTTGAGGATGGGAGAGAGACTGTGAGAGTGAGAGTGAGGATGGGAGAGAGAGTGTGAGAGTGAGAGTGAGGATGGGAGAGAGAGTGTGAGAGTGAGAGTGAGCATGGCATGAACAGCGTGAAAGTGAGAGTCAGGACTGGTGAGAGAGTGTGAGAGTGAGAGTGTGGTTGAGGAGAGAGAGTGTGAGAGTGACAGTGAGGATGGGCCAGAGAGTATGAGAGTGAGAGTGAGGATGGGAGAGAGTGTGAGAGTGAGAGTGAGGATGAGGGAGAGAGTGTGAGAGTGAGAGTGAGGATGGGAGAAAGAGAGTGAGAGTGAGGATGGGAGAGAGAGTGTGAGAGTGAGAGTGAGGATCGCTGAGATAGGGTGAGAGTGAGATTGAGGATGGGAGAGAGACTGTGAGAGTGAGGATTGGAGAGAGAGTGTGAGAGTGAGAGTGAGCCTGGGATGAAGAGCGTGAGAGTGAGAGTGAGGATGGGAGAGAGAGTGTGAGGGTGAGAGTGAGGATGGGAGAGTGAGTGTGAGAGTGACAGCGAGGATGGGAGAGAGAGTGTGAGAGTGAGAGTGAGCCTGGGGTGAAGAGCGTGAGAGTGAGATTAAGGATGGGAGAGAGACTGTGAGAGTGAGGATGGGAGAGAGAGTGTGAGAGTGAGAGTGAGCCTGGGATGAAGAGCGTGAGAGTGAGAGTGAGAATGAGGAGAGAGAGTGTGAGGGTGAGAGTGTGGATGGGCGAGAGAGTGTGAGAGTGAGAGTGAGAATGGGAGAATGAGAGAGAGAGTGAGGATGGGAGAGAGAGTGTGAGGGTGACAGTGAGGATGGGAGCGAGAGTGTGAGGGTGAGAGTGAGGATGGCCGAGAGAGTTTGAGAGTGAGAGTGAGAATGGGAGAGAGTGTGTGATAGTAAGAGTGAGAATGAGGTTGGGAGAGAAAGTTTGAGTGAGAATGAGGATCGGAGAGAAAGTGTGAGAGTGAGAGTGAGAATGGGAGTGAAAGTCTGAGAGTGAGAGTGAGAATGGGAGAGAGTGTGAGAGTGAGAGTGTGGATGGGAGGAGGAGTGTGAGAGTGAGAGTGATGATGGGAGGGACTGTGAGAGTGAGAGTGAGAATGAGAGAGAGAGTGAGAGTGTGAGTGAGAATGGGAGAGAGTGTGTGAGAGTGAGGATGGGAGAGAAAGTGTGTGAGGGACAGTGTGGATGGAAGAGAGAGTTTGAGAGTGAGACTGCGGATGGGAGAGAGATTGTGAGAGTGAGGATGGGAGAGAGTGTGTGAGAGTGAGAGTGAGGATGGGGGAGAGAGTGTGACGGTGAGAGTGCGAATGGGAGAGAGTGTGAGAGTGTGTGAGTGACAGTGAGGATGGGCGAGTGAGTGTGAGAGTTAGAGTTAGGATGGGAGAGAGTGTGAGAGTGAGAGTGAGGATGGGAGGGAGAGTTTGAGAGTGAGAGTGAGGATGGGAGAAAGAGAGTGAGAGTGAGGATGGGAGAGAGAGTGTGAGAGAGAGAGTGAGGATCGGAGATTGAGGGTGAGAGTGAGAGTGAGGATGGGAGAGAGACTGTGAGAGTGAGAGTGAGGATGGGAGAGAGAGTGTGAGAGTGAGAGTGAGCATGGGATGAAGAGCGTGAGAGTGAGAGTGAGGATGGGAGGGAGAGTGTGAGGGTGAAAGTGAGGATGGGAGAGTGAGTGTGTGAGTGACAGCGAGGATGGGAGAGAGAGTGTGAGAGTGACAGTGAGGATGAGGAGAGAGAGTGTGAGGGTGAGAGTGAGATGGGCGAGAGAGTGTGAGAGTGAGAGTGGGAATGGGGGAGATCGTGTGAGAGTGAGAGTGAGGATGGGAGAGAGAGTGTGAGGGTGAGAGTGAGGATGGCCGAGTGAGTTTGAGAGTGAGAGTGAGAATGGGAGAGAGTGTGTGATAATAAGAGTGAGAATGAGAGTGGGAGAGAAAATTTGAGTGAGAATAAGGATCGGAGAGACAGTGTGAGAGTGGGAGTGAGGGTGAGAGTGAGGATGGCCGAGTGAGTTTGAGAGTGAGAGTGAGAATGGGAGAGAAAGTGTGAGAGTGAGAGTGAGAATGGGAGAGAGTGTTAGAGTGAGAGTGAGAGTGAGGATGGGAGGGAGAGTGTGAGAGTGAGGATGGGAGAGAAAGTGTGAGAGGGACAGTGAGGATGGAAGAGAGAGTGTGAGAGTGAGACTGAGGATGGGAGAGAGATTGTGAGAGTGAGGATGGGCGAAAGTGTGTGAGAGTGAGAGTGAGGATGGGAGAGAGAGTGTGAGAGTGAGAGTGCGAATGGGAGAGTGTGTGAGAGTGTGAGAGTGACAGTGAGGATGGGCGAACAGGTGTGAGAGTTAGAGTGAGGAAGAGAGAGAGTGTGAGAGTGAGAGTGAGAATGAGAGAGAGAGTGAGAGTGTGAGTGAGGATGGGAGAGAGAGTGTGAGAGTGAGGATGGGAGAGAAAGTGTGAGAGGGACAGTGAGGATGGAAGAGAGAGTGTGAGAGTGAGACTGAGGATGGGAGAGGGATTGTGAGAGTGAGGGTGGACGAGAGTGTGTGAGAGTGAGAGTGAGGATGGAGGAGAGAGTGTGAGAGTGAGAGTGCGAATGGGAGAGAGTGGGAGAGTGTGAGAGTGACAGTGAGGATGGGCAAGAAAGTGTGAGTGTTAGAGTGAGAATGAGAGAGAGTGTGAGAGTGAGAGTGAGGATGGGAGAGAGAGTGTGAGAGTGAGAGTGAGGATGGGAGAAAGAAAGTGAGAGTGAGAGTGAGGATGGGAGAGAGAGTGAGGGAGAGAGTGAGGATCAGAGATTTGAGGATGGGAGAGAGACTGTGAGAGTGAGAGTGAGGATGGGAGAGAGAGTGTGAGAGTGAGAGTGAGGATGGGAGAGAGAGTGTGAGAGTGAGAGTGAGCATGGCATGAACAGCGTGAAAGTGAGAGTCAGGACTGGTGAGAGAGTGTGAGGGTGAGAGTGAGGATCAGAGAGTGAATGTGAGAGTGACAGCGAGGATGGGAGAGAGAGTGTGAGAGTGAGAGTGTGGTTGAGGAGAGAGAGTGTGAGAGTGACAGTGAGGATGGGCGAGAGAGTATGAGAGTGAGAGTGAGGATGGGAGAGAGTGTGAGAGTGAGAGTGAGGATGAGAGAGAGAGTGTGAGAGTGAGAGTGAGGATGGGAGAAAGATAGTGAGAGTGAGGATGGGAGAGAGAGTGTGAGAGTGAGAGTGAGGATCGCAGAGATAGGGTGAGAGTGAGATTGAGGATGGGAGAGAGACTGTGAGAGTGAGGATGGGAGAGAGAGTGTGAGAGTGAGAGTGAGCCTGGGATGAAGAGCGTGAGAGTGAGAGTGAGGATGGGAGAGAGAGTGTGAGGGTGAGAGTGAGGATGGGAGAGTGAGTGTGAGAGTGACAGCGAGTGAGAGTGAGCCTGGGATGAAGAGCGTGAGAGTGAGAGTGAGGATGGGAGAAATATAGTGAGAGTGAGGATGGGAGAGAGAGTGTGAGAGTGAGAGTGAGGATCGCAGAGATAGGGTGAGAGTGAGATTGAGGATGGGAGAGAGACTGTGAGAGTGAGGATGGGAGAGAGAGTGTGAGAGTGAGAGTGAGCCTGGGATGAAGAGCGTGAGAGTGAGAGTGAGGATGGGAGAGAGAGTGTGAGGGTGAGAGTGAGGATGGGAGAGTGAGTGTGAGAGTGACAGCGAGTGAGAGTGAGCCTGGGATGAAGAGCGTGAGAGTGAGAGTGAGGATGGGAGAGAGAGTGTGAGGCTGAGAGTGTGGATGGGCGAGAGAGTGTGAGAGTGAGAGTGAGAATGGGGGAGAGAGTGTGAGAGTGAGAGTGAGGATGGGAGAGAGAGTGTGAGGGTGACAGTGAGGATGGGAGCGAGAGTGTGAGGGTGAGAGTGAGGATGGACGAGAGAGTTTGAGAGTGAGAGTGAGAATGGGAGAGAGTGTGTGATAGTAAGAGTGAGAATGAGGGTGGGAGAGAAAGTTTGAGTGAGAATGAGGATCGGAGAGAAAGTGTGAGAGTGAGAGTGAGAATGGGAGAGAAAGTCTGAGAGTGAGAGTGAGAATGGGAGAGAGTGTGAGAGTGAGAGTGAGGATGGGAGGGAGAGTGTGAGAGTGAGAGTGATGATGGGAGAGACTGTGAGAGTGAGAGTGAGGATGGGAGAGAGAGTGTGAGATTTAGAGTGAGGATGGGAGAGAGAGTGTGAGAGTGAGAGTGAGAATGAGAGAGAGAGTGAGAGTGTGAGTGAGAATGAGAGAGAGAGTGTGAGAGTGAGGATGGGAGAGAAAGTGTGTGAGGAACAGTGTGGATGGAAGAGAGAGTTTGAGAGTGAGACTGCGGATGGGAGAGAGATTGTGAGAGTGAGGATGGGAGAGAGTGTGTGAGAGTGAGAGTGAGGATGGGGAGAGAGTGTGACGGTGAGAGTGCGAATGGGAGAGAGTGTGAGAGTGTGTGAGTGACAGTGAGGATGGGCGAGTGAGTGTGAGAGTTAGAGTTAGGATGGGAGAGAGTGTGAGAGTGAGAGTGAGGATGGGAGAGAGAGTTTGAGAGTGAGAGTGAGGATGGGAGAAAGAGAGTGAGAGTGAGGATGGGAGAGAGAGTGTGAGAGAGAGAGTGAGGATCGGAGATTGAGGGTGAGAGTGAGTGTGAGTATGGGAGAGAGACTGTGAGAGTGAGAGTGAGGATGGGAGAGAGAGTGTGAGAGTGAGAGTGAGCATGGGATGAAGAGCGTGAGAGTGAGGATGGGAGGGAGAGTGTGAGAGTGAGAGTGAGGATGGGAGAGTGAGTGTGTGAGTGACAGCGAGGATGGGAGAGAGTGTGAGAGTGACAGTGAGGATGAGGAGAGAGAGTGTGAGGGTGAGAGTGAGATGGGCGAGAGAGTGTGAGAGTGAGAGTGGGAATAGGGGAGATCGTGTGAGAGTGAGAGTGAGGATGGGAGAGAGAGAGTGAGGGTGAGAGTGAGGATGGGAGCGAGAGTGTGAGGGTGAGAGTGAGGATGGCCGAGTGAGTTTGAGAGTGAGAGTGAGAATGGGAGAGAGTGTATGACAGTAAGAGTGAGAATGAGAGTGGGAGAGAAAATTTGAGTGAGAATAAGGATCGGAGAGACAGTGTGAGAGTGAGAGTGAGAATGGGAGAGAAAGTGTGAGAGTGAGAGTGAGAATGGGAGAGAGTGTTAGAGTGAGAGTGAGAGTGAGGATGGGAGGGAGAGTGTGAGAGTGAGGATGGGAGAGAAGGTGTGAGAGGGACAGTGAGGATGGAAGAGAGAGTGTGAGAGTGAGACTGAGGATGGGAGAGAGATTGTGAGAGTGAGGATGGGCGAAAGTGTGTGAGAGTGAGAGTGAGGATGGGAGAGAGTGTGTGAGAGTGAGAGTGCGAATGGGAGAGAGTGTGAGAGTGTGAGAGAGACAGTGAGGATGGGCGAATAGGTGTGAGAGTTAGAGTGAGGATGAGAGAGAGTGTGAGAGTGAGAGTGAGAATGAGACAGAGAGTGAGAGTGTGAGTGAGGATGGGAGAGAGAGTGTGAGAGTGAGGATGGGAGAGAAAGTGTGAGAGGGACAGTGAGGATGGAAGAGAGAGTGTGAGAGTGAGACTGAGGATGGGAGAGGGATTGTGAGAGTGAGGGTGGACGAGAGTGTGTGAGAGTGAGAGTGAGGATGGAGGAGAGAGTGTGAGAGTGAGAGTGCGAATGGGAGAGAGTGGGAGAGTGTGAGAGTGACAGTGAGGATGGGCAAGAAAGTGTGAGTGTTAGAGTGAGAATGAGAGAGAGTGAGGATGGGAGAGAGAGTGTGAGAGTGAGAGTGAGGATGGGAGAAAGAAAGTGAGAGTGAGAGTGAGGATGGGAGAGAGAGTGTGAGAGAGAGTGAGGATCGGAGATTTGAGGATGGGAGAGAGACTGTGAGAGTGAGAGTGAGGATGGGAGAGAGAGTGTGAGAGTGAGAGTGAGCATGGGATGAACAGCGTGAGAGTGAGAGTGAGGACGGGAGGGAGAGTGAGAAAGGGAAAGTGAGAGTGAAGATGATAGAGAGAGTGTGAGAATGAGAGTGAGATTGCGGATGGGAGAGCGTGTGAGAGTGAGAGTTCGAATGGGAGAGAGTGTGAGAGTGTGAGTGAGGATGGGCGAAAGAGATTGAGATTGACAGTGAGGATGGGAGGGAGAGTGAGAGAGTGAGAGTGAGGATCGGAGAGAGAGGGTGAGAGTGAGAGTAAGGATGGGAGAGAGAGTGTGAGAGTGAGAGTGAGGATGGGAGAGAGTGTGAGAGAGTGAGAGTGAGGATGGGATGAAGAGCGTGAGAGTGAGAGTGAGGATTGGAGAGAGAGTGTGAGAGTGAGAGTGAGGATGGGAGAGTGAGTTTGAGAGTGACAGCGAGGATGGGAGAGAGAGTGTGAGAGTGAGAGTGAAGATGAGGAGAGAGTGTGAGAGTGAGAGTGAGGATGGGAGTGAGAGTGTGAGAGTGAGAGTGAGGATGGGAGAGAGACTGTGAGAGTGAGGATGGGAGAGAGAGTGTGAGAGTGAGAGTGAGCATGGGATGAAGTTCGTGCGAGTGAGAGTGAGGATGGGAGTGAGAGTGTGAGGGTGAGAGTGAGGATGGGAGAGAGGGTGTGAGAGTAAGAGTGTGGATGGGACAGAGTGTGAGAGTGAGAGTGAGGATGGGAGAGAGAGTGTGAGAGTGAGAGTGAGGATGGGAGTGAGTGTGTGAGAGTGAGAGTGAGGATGGGAGAGAGACTGTGAGAGCTTCAGTGAGGATGGAAGAGAGAGTGTGAGAGTGAGAGTGAGAATGGGAGAGAGTGTTAGAGTGAGAGTGAGGATGGGAGAGTGAGTTTGAGAGTGACAGCGAGAATGGGAGAGAGAGTGTGAGAGTGAGAGTGAGGATGGGAGTGAGAGTGTGAGAGTGAGAGTGAGGATGGGAGAGAGACTGTGAGAGTGAGGATGGGAGAGAGAGTGTGAGAGTGAGAGTGAGCATGGGATGAAGTGCGTGCGAGTGAGAATGAGGATGGGAGTGAGAGTGTGAGGGTGAGAGTGAGGATGGGAGAGTGAGTGTGAGAGTGACAACGAGGATGGGAGAGAGAGTGTGAGAGTGAGAGTGCGGATGGGAGAGAGAGTGTGAGAGTGAGAGTGAGGATGGGAGTGAGTGTGTGAGAGTGAGAGTGAGGATGGGAGAGAGAGTGTGAGAGCTTCAGTGAGGATGGAAGAGAGAGTGTGAGAGTGAGAGTGAGAATGGGAGAGAGAGTGTGAGAGTGAGAGTGAGAATGGGAGAGAGTGTTAGAGTCAGAGTGAGAGTGAGGATGGGAGGGAGAGTGTGAGAGTGAGGATGGGAGAGAATGTGTGAGAGGGACAGTGAGGATGGAAGACAGAGTGTGAGAGTGAGACTGAGAATGGGAGAGAGATTGTGAGAGTGAGGATGGGCGAAAGTGTGTGAGTGTGAGAGTGAGGATGGGAGAGAGAGTGTGAGAGTGAGAGTGCGAATGGGAGAGTGTGTGAGAGTGTGAGAGTGACAGTGAGGATGGGCGAACAGGTGTGAGAGTTAGAGTGAGGATGAGAGAGAGTGTGAGAGTGAGAGTGAGAATGAGAGAGAGTGTGGGAGTGAGGATGAGAGAGAGAGTGTGAGAGTGAGAGTGAGGACGGGACAGAGTGTGTGAGGGTGAGAGAGTGAGAATGGGAGAGCGAGCATGAGTTTGAGAGTGAGAATGGGAGAGAGAGGATGGCAGCGAGTGTGTGAGAGTGAGAGTGAGAGTGAGGATGGGAGAGAGTGTTTGAGGGTGAGAGTGAGGAAGCGCGAGAGAGTGTGAGAGTGAGAGTGAGGATGGGAGAGCGTGTGTGAGAGTGAGAGTGAGGATGGGGGAGAGAGTGTGAGAGTGAGAGTGAGTATGGGAGAGCGTGTGTGAGAGTGAGAGTGAGGTTGGGGGAGAGAGTGTGACGGTGAGAGTGCGAATGGGAGAGAGTGTGAGAGTGTGTGAGTGACAGTGAGGATGGGCGAGTGAGTGTGAGAGTTAGAGTTAGGATGGGAGAGAGTGTGAGAGTGAGAGTGAGGATGGGAGAGAGAGTTTGAGAGTGAGAGTGAGGATGGGAGAAAGAGAGTGAGAGTGAGGATGGGAGAGAGAGTGTGAGAGAGAGAGTGAGGATCGGAGATTGAGGGTGAGAGTGAGAGTGAGGATGGGAGAGAGACTGTGAGAGGGAGAGTGAGGATGAGAGAGAGAGTGTGAGAGTGAGAGTGAGCATGGGATGAAGAGCGTGAGAGTGAGAGTGAGGATGGGAGTGAGAGTGTGAGGGTGAAAGTGAGGATGGGAGAGTGAGTGTGTGAGTGACAGCGAGGATGGGAGAGAGAGTGTGAGAGTGACAGTGAGGATGAGGAGAGAGAGTGTGAGGGTGAGAGTGAGATGGGCGAGAGAGTGTGAGAGTGAGAGTGGGAATGGGGGAGATCGTGTGAGAGTGAGAGTGAGGATGGGAGAGAGAGTGTGAGGGTGAGAGTGAGGATGGGAGCGAATGTGAGGGTGAGAGTGAGGATGGCCGAGTGAGTTTGAGAGTGAGAGTGAGAATGGGAGAGAGTGTGTGATAGTAAGAGTGAGAATGAGAGTGGGAGAGAAAATTTGAGTGAGAATAAGGATCGGAGAGACAGTGTGAGAGTGAGAGTGAGAATGGGAGAGAAAGTGTGAGAGTGAGAGTGAGAATGGGAGAGAGTGTTAGAGTGAGAGTGAGAGTGAGGATGGGAGGGAGAGTGTGAGAGTGAGGATGGGAGAGAAAGTGTGAGAGGGACAGTGAGGATGGAAGAGAGAGTGTGAGAGTGAGACTGAGGATGGGAGAGAGATTGTGAGAGTGAGGATGGGCGAAAGTGTGTGAGAGTGAGAGTGAGGATGGGAGAGAGAGTGTGAGAGTGAGAGTGCGAATGGGAGAGTGTGTGAGAGTGTGAGAGTGACAGTGAGGATGGTCGAACAGGTGTGAGAGTTAGAGTGAGGAAGAGAGAGAGTGTGAGAGTGAGAGTGAGAATGAGAGAGAGAGTGAGAGTGTGAGTGAGGATGGGAGAGAGAGTGTGAGAGTGAGGATGGGAGAGAAAGTGTGAGAGGGACAGTGAGGATGGAAGAGAGAGTGTGAGAGTGAGACTGAGGATGGGAGAGGGATTGTGAGAGTGAGGGTGGACGAGAGTGTGTGAGAGTGAGAGTGAGGATGGAGGAGAGAGTGTGAGAGTGAGAGTGCGAATGGGAGAGAGTGGGAGAGTGTGAGAGTGACAGTGAGGATGGGCAAGAAAGTGTGAGTGTTAGAGTGAGAATGAGAGAGAGTGTGAGAGTGAGAGTGAGGATGGGAGAGAGAGTGTGAGAGTGAGAGTGAGGATGGGAGAAAGAAAGTGAGAGTGAGAGTGAGGATGGGAGAGAGAGTGAGGGAGAGAGTGAGGATCAGAGATTTGAGGATGGGAGAGAGACTGTGAGAGTGAGAGTGAGGATGGGAGAGAGAGTGTGAGAGTGAGAGTGAGGATGGGAGAGAGAGTGTGAGAGTGAGAGTGAGCATGGCATGAACAGCGTGAAAGTGAGAGTCAGGACTGGTGAGAGAGTTTGAGAGTGAGAGTGTGGTTGAGGAGAGAGAGTGTGAGAGTGACAGTGAGGATGGGCCAGAGAGTATGAGAGTGAGAGTGAGGATGGGAGAGAGTGTGAGAGGGAGAGTGAGGATGAGGGAGAGAGTGTGAGAGTGAGAGTGAGGATGGGAGAAAGAGAGTGAGAGTGAGGATGGGAGAGAGAGTGTGAGAGTGAGAGTGAGGATCGCTGAGATAGGGTGAGAGTGAGATTGAGGATGGGAGAGAGACTGTGAGAGTGAGGATTGGAGAGAGAGTGTGAGAGTGAGAGTGAGCCTGGGATGAAGAGCGTGAGAGTGAGAGTGAGGATGGGAGAGAGAGTGTGAGGGTGAGAGTGAGGATGGGAGAGTGAGTGTGAGAGTGACAGCGAGGATGGGAGAGAGAGTGTGAGAGTGAGAGTGAGCCTGGGGTGAAGAGCGTGAGAGTGAGATTAAGGATGGGAGAGAGACTGTGAGAGTGAGGATGGGAGAGAGAGTGTGAGAGTGAGAGTGAGCCTGGGATGAAGAGCGTGAGAGTGAGAGTGAGAATGAGGAGAGAGAGTGTGAGGGTGAGAGTGTGGATGGGCGAGAGAGTGTGAGAGTGAGAGTGAGAATGGGAGAATGAGAGAGAGAGTGAGGATGGGAGAGAGAGTGTGAGGGTGACAGTGAGGATGGGAGCGAGAGTGTGAGGGTGAGAGTGAGGATGGCCGAGAGAGTTTGAGAGTGAGAGTGAGAATGGGAGAGAGTGTGTGATAGTAAGAGTGAGAATGAGGTTGGGAGAGAAAGTTTGAGTGAGAATGAGGATCGGAGAGAAAGTGTGAGAGTGAGAGTGAGAATGGGAGTGAAAGTCTGAGAGTGAGAGTGAGAATGGGAGAGAGTGTGAGAGTGAGAGTGTGGATGGGAGGAGGAGTGTGAGAGTGAGAGTGATGATGGGAGGGACTGTGAGAGTGAGAGTGAGAATGAGAGAGAGAGTGAGAGTGTGAGTGAGAATGGGAGAGAGTGTGTGAGAGTGAGGATGGGAGAGAAAGTGTGTGAGGGACAGTGTGGATGGAAGAGAGAGTTTGAGAGTGAGACTGCGGATGGGAGAGAGATTGTGAGAGTGAGGATGGGAGAGAGTGTGTGAGAGTGAGAGTGAGGATGGGGGAGAGAGTGTGACGGTGAGAGTGCGAATGGGAGAGAGTGTGAGAGTGTGTGAGTGACAGTGAGGATGGGCGAGTGAGTGTGAGAGTTAGAGTTAGGATGGGAGAGAGTGTGAGAGTGAGAGTGAGGATGGGAGGGAGAGTTTGAGAGTGAGAGTGAGGATGGGAGAAAGAGAGTGAGAGTGAGGATGGGAGAGAGAGTGTGAGAGAGAGAGTGAGGATCGGAGATTGAGGGTGAGAGTGAGAGTGAGGATGGGAGAGAGACTGTGAGAGTGAGAGTGAGGATGGGAGAGAGAGTGTGAGAGTGAGAGTGAGCATGGGATGAAGAGCGTGAGAGTGAGAGTGAGGATGGGAGGGAGAGTGTGAGGGTGAAAGTGAGGATGGGAGAGTGAGTGTGTGAGTGACAGCGAGGATGGGAGAGAGAGTGTGAGAGTGACAGTGAGGATGAGGAGAGAGAGTGTGAGGGTGAGAGTGAGATGGGCGAGAGAGTGTGAGAGTGAGAGTGGGAATGGGGGAGATCGTGTGAGAGTGAGAGTGAGGATGGGAGAGAGAGTGTGAGGGTGAGAGTGAGGATGGCCGAGTGAGTTTGAGAGTGAGAGTGAGAATGGGAGAGAGTGTGTGATAATAAGAGTGAGAATGAGAGTGGGAGAGAAAATTTGAGTGAGAATAAGGATCGGAGAGACAGTGTGAGAGTGGGAGTGAGGGTGAGAGTGAGGATGGCCGAGTGAGTTTGAGAGTGAGAGTGAGAATGGGAGAGAAAGTGTGAGAGTGAGAGTGAGAATGGGAGAGAGTGTTAGAGTGAGAGTGAGAGTGAGGATGGGAGGGAGAGTGTGAGAGTGAGGATGGGAGAGAAAGTGTGAGAGGGACAGTGAGGATGGAAGAGAGAGTGTGAGAGTGAGACTGAGGATGGGAGAGAGATTGTGAGAGTGAGGATGGGCGAAAGTGTGTGAGAGTGAGAGTGAGGATGGGAGAGAGAGTGTGAGAGTGAGAGTGCGAATGGGAGAGTGTGTGAGAGTGTGAGAGTGACAGTGAGGATGGGCGAACAGGTGTGAGAGTTAGAGTGAGGAAGAGAGAGAGTGTGAGAGTGAGAGTGAGAATGAGAGAGAGAGTGAGAGTGTGAGTGAGGATGGGAGAGAGAGTGTGAGAGTGAGGATGGGAGAGAAAGTGTGAGAGGGACAGTGAGGATGGAAGAGAGAGTGTGAGAGTGAGACTGAGGATGGGAGAGGGATTGTGAGAGTGAGGGTGGACGAGAGTGTGTGAGAGTGAGAGTGAGGATGGAGGAGAGAGTGTGAGAGTGAGAGTGCGAATGGGAGAGAGTGGGAGAGTGTGAGAGTGACAGTGAGGATGGGCAAGAAAGTGTGAGTGTTAGAGTGAGAATGAGAGAGAGTGTGAGAGTGAGAGTGAGGATGGGAGAGAGAGTGTGAGAGTGAGAGTGAGGATGGGAGAAAGAAAGTGAGAGTGAGAGTGAGGATGGGAGAGAGAGTGAGGGAGAGAGTGAGGATCAGAGATTTGAGGATGGGAGAGAGACTGTGAGAGTGAGAGTGAGGATGGGAGAGAGAGTGTGAGAGTGAGAGTGAGGATGGGAGAGAGAGTGTGAGAGTGAGAGTGAGCATGGCATGAACAGCGTGAAAGTGAGAGTCAGGACTGGTGAGAGAGTGTGAGGGTGAGAGTGAGGATCAGAGAGTGAATGTGAGAGTGACAGCGAGGATGGGAGAGAGAGTGTGAGAGTGAGAGTGTGGTTGAGGAGAGAGAGTGTGAGAGTGACAGTGAGGATGGGCGAGAGAGTATGAGAGTGAGAGTGAGGATGGGAGAGAGTGTGAGAGTGAGAGTGAGGATGAGAGAGAGAGTGTGAGAGTGAGAGTGAGGATGGGAGAAAGATAGTGAGAGTGAGGATGGGAGAGAGAGTGTGAGAGTGAGAGTGAGGATCGCAGAGATAGGGTGAGAGTGAGATTGAGGATGGGAGAGAGACTGTGAGAGTGAGGATGGGAGAGAGAGTGTGAGAGTGAGAGTGAGCCTGGGATGAAGAGCGTGAGAGTGAGAGTGAGGATGGGAGAGAGAGTGTGAGGGTGAGAGTGAGGATGGGAGAGTGAGTGTGAGAGTGACAGCGAGTGAGAGTGAGCCTGGGATGAAGAGCGTGAGAGTGAGAGTGAGGATGGGAGAAATATAGTGAGAGTGAGGATGGGAGAGAGAGTGTGAGAGTGAGAGTGAGGATCGCAGAGATAGGGTGAGAGTGAGATTGAGGATGGGAGAGAGACTGTGAGAGTGAGGATGGGAGAGAGAGTGTGAGAGTGAGAGTGAGCCTGGGATGAAGAGCGTGAGAGTGAGAGTGAGGATGGGAGAGAGAGTGTGAGGGTGAGAGTGAGGATGGGAGAGTGAGTGTGAGAGTGACAGCGAGTGAGAGTGAGCCTGGGATGAAGAGCGTGAGAGTGAGAGTGAGGATGGGAGAGAGAGTGTGAGGGTGAGAGTGTGGATGGGCGAGAGAGTGTGAGAGTGAGAGTGAGAATGGGGGAGAGAGTGTGAGAGTGAGAGTGAGGATGGGAGAGAGAGTGTGAGGGTGACAGTGAGGATGGGAGCGAGAGTGTGAGGGTGAGAGTGAGGATGGACGAGAGAGTTTGAGAGTGAGAGTGAGAATGGGAGAGAGTGTGTGATAGTAAGAGTGAGAATGAGGGTGGGAGAGAAAGTTTGAGTGAGAATGAGGATCGGAGAGAAAGTGTGAGAGTGAGAGTGAGAATGGGAGAGAAAGTCTGAGAGTGAGAGTGAGAATGGGAGAGAGTGTGAGAGTGAGAGTGAGGATGGGAGGGAGAGTGTGAGAGTGAGAGTGATGATGGGAGAGACTGTGAGAGTGAGAGTGAGGATGGGAGAGAGAGTGTGAGATTTAGAGTGAGGATGGGAGAGAGAGTGTGAGAGTGAGAGTGAGAATGAGAGAGAGAGTGAGAGTGTGAGTGAGAATGAGAGAGAGAGTGTGAGAGTGAGGATGGGAGAGAAAGTGTGTGAGGAACAGTGTGGATGGAAGAGAGAGTTTGAGAGTGAGACTGCGGATGGGAGAGAGATTGTGAGAGTGAGGATGGGAGAGAGTGTGTGAGAGTGAGAGTGAGGATGGGGAGAGAGTGTGACGGTGAGAGTGCGAATGGGAGAGAGTGTGAGAGTGTGTGAGTGACAGTGAGGATGGGCGAGTGAGTGTGAGAGTTAGAGTTAGGATGGGAGAGAGTGTGAGAGTGAGAGTGAGGATGGGAGGGAGAGTTTGAGAGTGAGAGTGAGGATGGGAGAAAGAGAGTGAGAGTGAGGATGGGAGAGAGAGTGTGAGAGAGAGAGTGAGGATCGGAGATTGAGGGTGAGAGTGAGAGTGAGGATGGGAGAGAGACTGTGAGAGTGAGAGTGAGGATGGGAGAGAGAGTGTGAGAGTGAGAGTGAGCATGGGATGAAGAGCGTGAGAGTGAGAGTGAGGATGGGAGGGAGAGTGTGAGGGTGAAAGTGAGGATGGGAGAGTGAGTGTGTGAGTGACAGCGAGGATGGGAGAGAGAGTGTGAGAGTGACAGTGAGGATGAGGAGAGAGAGTGTGAGGGTGAGAGTGAGATGGGCGAGAGAGTGTGAGAGTGAGAGTGGGAATGGGGGAGATCGTGTGAGAGTGAGAGTGAGGATGGGAGAGAGAGTGTGAGGGTGAGAGTGAGGATGGCCGAGTGAGTTTGAGAGTGAGAGTGAGAATGGGAGAGAGTGTGTGATAATAAGAGTGAGAATGAGAGTGGGAGAGAAAATTTGAGTGAGAATAAGGATCGGAGAGACAGTGTGAGAGTGGGAGTGAGGGTGAGAGTGAGGATGGCCGAGTGAGTTTGAGAGTGAGAGTGAGAATGGGAGAGAAAGTGTGAGAGTGAGAGTGAGAATGGGAGAGAGTGTTAGAGTGAGAGTGAGAGTGAGGATGGGAGGGAGAGTGTGAGAGTGAGGATGGGAGAGAAAGTGTGAGAGGGACAGTGAGGATGGAAGAGAGAGTGTGAGAGTGAGACTGAGGATGGGAGAGAGATTGTGAGAGTGAGGATGGGCGAAAGTGTGTGAGAGTGAGAGTGAGGATGGGAGAGAGAGTGTGAGAGTGAGAGTGCGAATGGGAGAGTGTGTGAGAGTGTGAGAGTGACAGTGAGGATGGGCGAACAGGTGTGAGAGTTAGAGTGAGGAAGAGAGAGAGTGTGAGAGTGAGAGTGAGAATGAGAGAGAGAGTGAGAGTGTGAGTGAGGATGGGAGAGAGAGTGTGAGAGTGAGGATGGGAGAGAAAGTGTGAGAGGGACAGTGAGGATGGAAGAGAGAGTGTGAGAGTGAGACTGAGGATGGGAGAGGGATTGTGAGAGTGAGGGTGGACGAGAGTGTGTGAGAGTGAGAGTGAGGATGGAGGAGAGAGTGTGAGAGTGAGAGTGCGAATGGGAGAGAGTGGGAGAGTGTGAGAGTGACAGTGAGGATGGGCAAGAAAGTGTGAGTGTTAGAGTGAGAATGAGAGAGAGTGTGAGAGTGAGAGTGAGGATGGGAGAGAGAGTGTGAGAGTGAGAGTGAGGATGGGAGAAAGAAAGTGAGAGTGAGAGTGAGGATGGGAGAGAGAGTGAGGGAGAGAGTGAGGATCAGAGATTTGAGGATGGGAGAGAGACTGTGAGAGTGAGAGTGAGGATGGGAGAGAGAGTGTGAGAGTGAGAGTGAGGATGGGAGAGAGAGTGTGAGAGTGAGAGTGAGCATGGCATGAACAGCGTGAAAGTGAGAGTCAGGACTGGTGAGAGAGTGTGAGGGTGAGAGTGAGGATCAGAGAGTGAATGTGAGAGTGACAGCGAGGATGGGAGAGAGAGTGTGAGAGTGAGAGTGTGGTTGAGGAGAGAGAGTGTGAGAGTGACAGTGAGGATGGGCGAGAGAGTATGAGAGTGAGAGTGAGGATGGGAGAGAGTGTGAGAGTGAGAGTGAGGATGAGAGAGAGAGTGTGAGAGTGAGAGTGAGGATGGGAGAAAGATAGTGAGAGTGAGGATGGGAGAGAGAGTGTGAGAGTGAGAGTGAGGATCGCAGAGATAGGGTGAGAGTGAGATTGAGGATGGGAGAGAGACTGTGAGAGTGAGGATGGGAGAGAGAGTGTGAGAGTGAGAGTGAGCCTGGGATGAAGAGCGTGAGAGTGAGAGTGAGGATGGGAGAGAGAGTGTGAGGGTGAGAGTGAGGATGGGAGAGTGAGTGTGAGAGTGACAGCGAGTGAGAGTGAGCCTGGGATGAAGAGCGTGAGAGTGAGAGTGAGGATGGGAGAAATATAGTGAGAGTGAGGATGGGAGAGAGAGTGTGAGAGTGAGAGTGAGGATCGCAGAGATAGGGTGAGAGTGAGATTGAGGATGGGAGAGAGACTGTGAGAGTGAGGATGGGAGAGAGAGTGTGAGAGTGAGAGTGAGCCTGGGATGAAGAGCGTGAGAGTGAGAGTGAGGATGGGAGAGAGAGTGTGAGGGTGAGAGTGAGGATGGGAGAGTGAGTGTGAGAGTGACAGCGAGTGAGAGTGAGCCTGGGATGAAGAGCGTGAGAGTGAGAGTGAGGATGGGAGAGAGAGTGTGAGGCTGAGAGTGTGGATGGGCGAGAGAGTGTGAGAGTGAGAGTGAGAATGGGGGAGAGAGTGTGAGAGTGAGAGTGAGGATGGGAGAGAGAGTGTGAGGGTGACAGTGAGGATGGGAGCGAGAGTGTGAGGGTGAGAGTGAGGATGGACGAGAGAGTTTGAGAGTGAGAGTGAGAATGGGAGAGAGTGTGTGATAGTAAGAGTGAGAATGAGGGTGGGAGAGAAAGTTTGAGTGAGAATGAGGATCGGAGAGAAAGTGTGAGAGTGAGAGTGAGAATGGGAGAGAAAGTCTGAGAGTGAGAGTGAGAATGGGAGAGAGTGTGAGAGTGAGAGTGAGGATGGGAGGGAGAGTGTGAGAGTGAGAGTGATGATGGGAGAGACTGTGAGAGTGAGAGTGAGGATGGGAGAGAGAGTGTGAGATTTAGAGTGAGGATGGGAGAGAGAGTGTGAGAGTGAGAGTGAGAATGAGAGAGAGAGTGAGAGTGTGAGTGAGAATGAGAGAGAGAGTGTGAGAGTGAGGATGGGAGAGAAAGTGTGTGAGGAACAGTGTGGATGGAAGAGAGAGTTTGAGAGTGAGACTGCGGATGGGAGAGAGATTGTGAGAGTGAGGATGGGAGAGAGTGTGTGAGAGTGAGAGTGAGGATGGGGAGAGAGTGTGACGGTGAGAGTGCGAATGGGAGAGAGTGTGAGAGTGTGTGAGTGACAGTGAGGATGGGCGAGTGAGTGTGAGAGTTAGAGTTAGGATGGGAGAGAGTGTGAGAGTGAGAGTGAGGATGGGAGAGAGAGTTTGAGAGTGAGAGTGAGGATGGGAGAAAGAGAGTGAGAGTGAGGATGGGAGAGAGAGTGTGAGAGAGAGAGTGAGGATCGGAGATTGAGGGTGAGAGTGAGTGTGAGTATGGGAGAGAGACTGTGAGAGTGAGAGTGAGGATGGGAGAGAGAGTGTGAGAGTGAGAGTGAGCATGGGATGAAGAGCGTGAGAGTGAGGATGGGAGGGAGAGTGTGAGAGTGAGAGTGAGGATGGGAGAGTGAGTGTGTGAGTGACAGCGAGGATGGGAGAGAGTGTGAGAGTGACAGTGAGGATGAGGAGAGAGAGTGTGAGGGTGAGAGTGAGATGGGCGAGAGAGTGTGAGAGTGAGAGTGGGAATAGGGGAGATCGTGTGAGAGTGAGAGTGAGGATGGGAGAGAGAGAGTGAGGGTGAGAGTGAGGATGGGAGCGAGAGTGTGAGGGTGAGAGTGAGGATGGCCGAGTGAGTTTGAGAGTGAGAGTGAGAATGGGAGAGAGTGTATGACAGTAAGAGTGAGAATGAGAGTGGGAGAGAAAATTTGAGTGAGAATAAGGATCGGAGAGACAGTGTGAGAGTGAGAGTGAGAATGGGAGAGAAAGTGTGAGAGTGAGAGTGAGAATGGGAGAGAGTGTTAGAGTGAGAGTGAGAGTGAGGATGGGAGGGAGAGTGTGAGAGTGAGGATGGGAGAGAAGGTGTGAGAGGGACAGTGAGGATGGAAGAGAGAGTGTGAGAGTGAGACTGAGGATGGGAGAGAGATTGTGAGAGTGAGGATGGGCGAAAGTGTGTGAGAGTGAGAGTGAGGATGGGAGAGAGTGTGTGAGAGTGAGAGTGCGAATGGGAGAGAGTGTGAGAGTGTGAGAGAGACAGTGAGGATGGGCGAATAGGTGTGAGAGTTAGAGTGAGGATGAGAGAGAGTGTGAGAGTGAGAGTGAGAATGAGACAGAGAGTGAGAGTGTGAGTGAGGATGGGAGAGAGAGTGTGAGAGTGAGGATGGGAGAGAAAGTGTGAGAGGGACAGTGAGGATGGAAGAGAGAGTGTGAGAGTGAGACTGAGGATGGGAGAGGGATTGTGAGAGTGAGGGTGGACGAGAGTGTGTGAGAGTGAGAGTGAGGATGGAGGAGAGAGTGTGAGAGTGAGAGTGCGAATGGGAGAGAGTGGGAGAGTGTGAGAGTGACAGTGAGGATGGGCAAGAAAGTGTGAGTGTTAGAGTGAGAATGAGAGAGAGTGAGGATGGGAGAGAGAGTGTGAGAGTGAGAGTGAGGATGGGAGAAAGAAAGTGAGAGTGAGAGTGAGGATGGGAGAGAGAGTGTGAGAGAGAGTGAGGATCGGAGATTTGAGGATGGGAGAGAGACTGTGAGAGTGAGAGTGAGGATGGGAGAGAGAGTGTGAGAGTGAGAGTGAGCATGGGATGAACAGCGTGAGAGTGAGAGTGAGGACGGGAGGGAGAGTGAGAAAGGGAAAGTGAGAGTGAAGATGATAGAGAGAGTGTGAGAATGAGAGTGAGATTGCGGATGGGAGAGCCTGTGAGAGTGAGAGTTCGAATGGGAGAGAGTGTGAGAGTGTGAGTGAGGATGGGCGAAAGAGATTGAGATTGACAGTGAGGATGGGAGGGAGAGTGAGAGAGTGAGAGTGAGGATCGGAGAGAGAGGGTGAGAGTGAGAGTAAGGATGGGAGAGAGAGTGTGAGAGTGAGAGTGAGGATGGGAGAGAGTGTGAGAGAGTGAGAGTGAGGATGGGATGAAGAGCGTGAGAGTGAGAGTGAGGATTGGAGAGAGAGTGTGAGAGTGAGAGTGAGGATGGGAGAGTGAGTTTGAGAGTGACAGCGAGGATGGGAGAGAGAGTGTGAGAGTGAGAGTGAAGATGAGGAGAGAGTGTGAGAGTGAGAGTGAGGATGGGAGTGAGAGTGTGAGAGTGAGAGTGAGGATGGGAGAGAGACTGTGAGAGTGAGGATGGGAGAGAGAGTGTGAGAGTGAGAGTGAGCATGGGATGAAGTTCGTGCGAGTGAGAGTGAGGATGGGAGTGAGAGTGTGAGGGTGAGAGTGAGGATGGGAGAGAGGGTGTGAGAGTAAGAGTGTGGATGGGACAGAGTGTGAGAGTGAGAGTGAGGATGGGAGAGAGAGTGTGAGAGTGAGAGTGAGGATGGGAGTGAGTGTGTGAGAGTGAGAGTGAGGATGGGAGAGAGACTGTGAGAGCTTCAGTGAGGATGGAAGAGAGAGTGTGAGAGTGAGAGTGAGAATGGGAGAGAGTGTTAGAGTGAGAGTGAGGATGGGAGAGTGAGTTTGAGAGTGACAGCGAGAATGGGAGAGAGAGTGTGAGAGTGAGAGTGAGGATGGGAGTGAGAGTGTGAGAGTGAGAGTGAGGATGGGAGAGAGACTGTGAGAGTGAGGATGGGAGAGAGAGTGTGAGAGTGAGAGTGAGCATGGGATGAAGTGCGTGCGAGTGAGAATGAGGATGGGAGTGAGAGTGTGAGGGTGAGAGTGAGGATGGGAGAGTGAGTGTGAGAGTGACAACGAGGATGGGAGAGAGAGTGTGAGAGTGAGAGTGCGGATGGGAGAGAGAGTGTGAGAGTGAGAGTGAGGATGGGAGTGAGTGTGTGAGAGTGAGAGTGAGGATGGGAGAGAGAGTGTGAGAGCTTCAGTGAGGATGGAAGAGAGAGTGTGAGAGTGAGAGTGAGAATGGGAGAGAGAGTGTGAGAGTGAGAGTGAGAATGGGAGAGAGTGTTAGAGTGAGAGTGAGAGTGAGGATGGGAGGGAGAGTGTGAGAGTGAGGATGGGAGAGAATGTGTGAGAGGGACAGTGAGGATGGAAGACAGAGTGTGAGAGTGAGACTGAGAATGGGAGAGAGATTGTGAGAGTGAGGATGGGCGAAAGTGTGTGAGTGTGAGAGTGAGGATGGGAGAGAGAGTGTGAGAGTGAGAGTGCGAATGGGAGAGTGTGTGAGAGTGTGAGAGTGACAGTGAGGATGGGCGAACAAGTGTGAGAGTAAGAGTGAGGATGAGAGAGAGTGTGAGAGTGAGAGTGAGAATGAGAGAGAGTGTGGGAGTGAGGATGAGAGAGAGAGTGTGAGAGTGAGAGTGAGGACGGGACAGAGTGTGTGAGGGTGAGAGAGTGAGAATGGGAGAGCGAGCATGAGTTTGAGAGTGAGAATGGGAGAGAGAGGATGGCAGCGAGTGTGTGAGAGTGAGAGTGAGAGTGAGGATGGGAGAGAGTGTTTGAGGGTGAGAGTGAGGAAGCGCGAGAGAGTGTGAGAGTGAGAGTGAGGATGGGAGAGCGTGTGTGAGAGTGAGAGTGAGGATGGGGGAGAGAGTGTGAGAGTGAGAGTGAGTATGGGAGAGCGTGTGTGAGAGTGAGAGTGAGGTTGGGGAGAGCGTGTGAGAGTGAGAGTGAGGATCGGAGTGAGAGTGTGAGAGTAGAAGTGAGGATGGGAGAGAGTCTGAGAGTGACCGTGAGGATTGGAGAGGTTGTGAGAGTGAGGATGAGGATGGGAGAGAGAGTGTGAGAGTGACAGTGAGGATGGGAGAGACAGTCTGAGAGTAAGGGTGCGGAAGGGAGAGAGTGTGTGAGTAAGAGTGAGTCTGAGAGAGAGTGTGAGAGTGAGAGTGAGGATGGGAGAGAGAGTGTGAGAGTGAGAGTGAGGATGGGAGGGAGAGACTGTGAGAGAGAGGGCGAGGATGGGAGAGAGTGTGTGTGTGATAGTGAGGATAGGGGAGTCACTGTGAGAGTGAGAGTTAGAATGGGAGGGAGTGTGAGAGTGAGAGTGAGTGTGAGGATGGGAGAGAGAGTCTGAGAGTGAGAGTGAGGATGGGCGAGAGAGTGTGAGAGTGAGAGTGAGGATGGGAGAGCGTGTGTGAGAGTGCTAGTGAGAATGGGAGTAAGCATGGGAGTGAGGATGGGAGAGAGAGTGTGAGAGTGAAAGTGAGGATGGGAGAGAGAGTGTGAGAGTGAACGTGAGAATCGGAGAGAGTGTGGGAGTGAGGTTGGGAGAGAGATTGTGAGAGTGAGAGTGAGAATGGGATAGAGTTTGTGAGAGTGAGAGTGAGAATGGGAGTGAGTGTGGTAGTGAGGATGATTGAGAGAGAGTGAGAGTGAGAGTAAGGATGGAGAGAGAGTGTGAGAGTGAGAGTGAGGATGGCAGAGAGTGTGGGATTGAGGATGGGAGAGAGAGTGTGAGAGTGAGAGTCAGAATGGGAGAGACTGTGTGAGAGTGAGAGTGAGAATGGGAGAGAGTGTGGGAGTGAGGATGAGAGAGAGAGTGTGAGAGTGAGAGTGAGGACGGGAGAGAGTGTGTGAGGGTGAGAGTGAGAATGGGAGAGCGAGCATGAGTTTGAGAGTGAGAATGGGAGAGAGTGTAAGAGTGAGAGTTCGGATGGTTGAGAGAGTGTGAGAGTGAGAGTGAGGATGGGAGAGAGAGTGTGAGAGTGAGAGTGAGAGTGAGGATGGGAGAGAGAGTGTGAGAGTGAGAGTAAGGATGGAGAGCGAGTGTGAGAGTGAGAGTGAGGATGGGAGAGAGTGTGGGATTGAGGATGGGAGAGAGAGTGTGAGAGTGAGAGTAAGGATGGAGAGAGAGTGTGAGAGTGAGAGTGAGGATGGGAGAGAGTGTGGGATCGAGGATGGGAGTGAGAGTATGAGAGTAGAAGTGAGGATGGAGAGAGTGTGAGAGTGAGTGTGAGGATGGGAGAGACAGTGTGAGAGTGAGAGTGCGGATGTGAGAGAGTGTGAGAGTGAGACTGAGGATGGGAGAGAGAGGGTGAGAGTGACAGTGAGGATGGGAGGGAGAGTGTGTGAGTGAGAGTTAGGATGGTTGAGAGTATGAGAGTGAGAGTGAGGATGGGAGAAAGAGTGTGAGAGTGAGAGTGAGGATGGAAGGGAGAGAGTGTGAGAGTGAGTGCGAGGACGGCAGAGAGTGTGTGAGTGAGAGTGAGGATGGGAGAGTGTGTGAGAGTGAGAGTGACGATGGGGAGAGAGTGTGACGGAGAGAGAGTGAGGATGGGAGAGAGTGTGTGAGTGAGAGTGAGGATAGGGGAGTGAGTGTGAGAGAGAGAGAGGATGTGGAGAGAGTGTGAGAGTGAGAGTAAGAATGGGAGGGAGTGTGAGAGTCAGAGTGAGAGTGAGGATGGGAGTGAGAGTGTGAGAGTGAGAGTGAGGATGGGCGAGAGAATGTGAGAGTGAGGATGGGAGAGTGTGTATGAGAGTGAGAGTGAGAATGGGAGTGAGTGTGGGAGTGGGGATGGGAGAGAGAGTGTGAGAATGAGAGTGAGGATGGGAGAGAGTGTGGGATTGAGGATGGGAGAGAGTGTGAGAGTGAGAGTGAGAATGGGAGAGACTGTGTGAGAGTGAGAGTGAAAATGGGAATGAGTGTGGGAGTGAGAGTGAGAATGGGAGAGAGTGTGGGAGTGAGGATGGGAGAGAGATTGTGAGAGTGAGATTGAGAATCGGAGAGAGTGTGTGAGAGTGAGAGTGAGAATGGGAGTGAGTGTGGGAGTGAGGATGGGAGAGAGAATGTGAGAGTGAGAGTGAGGATGGGAGAGAGTGTGGGATTGAGGATGGGAGAGAGTGTGAGAGTGAGAGTGAGAATGGGAGAGACTGTGAGAGTGAGAGTGAGAATGGGAGTGAGTGTGGGAGTGAGGATGGGAGAGAGAGTGTGTGAGGGTGAGGTTGGGAGAGAGAGTGTGAGAGTGAGAGTGAGGATGCGAGAGAGTGTGTGAGGGTGATAGTGAGAATGGGAGAGTGAGCATGAGATTGAGACTGATGATGGGCGAGAGTGTAAGAGAGAGTGCGGATGGTTGAGAGAGTGTGAGAATGAGAGTGAGAATGGGAGAGAGTGTGTGAGTGAGAGTGAGGATCTGGGAGAGAGTGTGAGAGTGAGAGTGCGAATGGGGAGAGAGTGTGAGAGCGAGAGTGGGAATGAGAATGGGAGAGAGAGTGTGAGAGAGAGTGACGATGGGGAGAGAGTGTGAGAGTGAGAGTGAGGTTGTGAGAGAGTGTGTGAGTGAGAGTGAGGATAGGGGACAGAGTGTGAGAGTGAGAGAGAGGATGGGGAGAGAGTGTGAGAGTGAGAGTAAGAATGGGAGGTAGTGTGAGAGTGAGAGTGAAAGGGAGGATGGGAGGGAGTGTGTGAGAGTGAGAGTGAGGATGGGTAGGGAGTTTGAGAGTGAGAGTGAGGATGGGAGAGAGAGTGTGAGAGTGAGAGTGAGAATGGGAGAGAGTGTTTGAGGGTGAGAGTGAGGAAGCGCGAGAGAGTGTGAGAGTGAGAGTGAGGATGGGAGAGCGTGTGTGAGAGTGAGAGTGAGGATGGGGGAGAGAGTGTGAGAGTGAGAGTGAGGATATGAGAGAGAGTGTGAGAGTGAGAGTGAGTATGGGCGAGCGTGTGTGAGAGTGAGAGTGAGGTTGGGGAGAGCGTGTGAGAGTGAGAGTGAGGATCGGAGTGAGAGTGTGAGAGTAGACGTGAGGATGGGAGAGAGTGTGAGAGTGACCGTGAGGATTGGAGAGGTTGTGAGAGTGAGGATGAGGATGGGAGAGAGAGTGTGAGAGTGACAGTGAGGATGGGAGAGACAGTGTGAGAGTAAGGGGGCGGATGGGAGAGAGTGTGTGAGTAAGAGTGAGTATGGGAGAGAGAGTGTGAGAGTGAGAGTCAGGATGGGAGAGAGAGTGTGAGAGTGAGAGTGAGGATGGGAGAGAGAGTGTGAGAGTGAGAGTGAGGATGGGAGGGAGAGACTGTGAGAGAGAGGGCGAGGATGGGAGAGAGTGTGTGTGTGATAGTGAGGATAGGGGAGTGACTGTGAGAGTGAGAGTTAGAATGGGAGGGAGTGTGAGAGTGAGAGTGAGTGTGAGGATGGGAGAGAGAGTCTGAGAGTGAGAGTGAGGATGGGCGAGAGAGTGTGAGAGTGAGAGTGAGGATGGGAGAGCGTGTGTGAGAGTGCTAGTGAGAATGGGAGTAAGCATGGGAGTGAGGATGGGAGAGAGAGTGTGAGAGTGAAAGTGAGGATGGGAGAGAGAGTGTGAGAGTGAACGTAAGAATCGGAGAGAGTGTGGGAGTGAGGTTGGGAGAGAGATTGTGAGAGTGAGAGTGAGAATGGGATAGAGTTTGTGAGAGTGAGAGTGAGAATGGGAGTGAGTGTGGTAGTGAGGATGATTGAGAGAGAGTGAGAGTGAGAGTAAGGATGGAGAGAGAGTGTGAGAGTGAGAGTGAGGATGGCAGAGAGTGTGGGATTGAGGATGGGAGAGAGAGTGTGAGAGTGAGAGTCAGAATGGGAGAGACTGTGTGAGAGTGAGAGTGAGAATGGGAGAGAGTGTGGGAGTGAGGATGAGAGAGAGAGTGTGAGAGTGAGAGTGAGGACGGGAGAGAGTGTGTGAGGGTGAGAGTGAGAATGGGAGAGCGAGCATGAGTTTGAGAGTGAGAATGGGAGAGAGTGTAAGAGTGAGAGTTCGGATGGTTGACAGAGTGTGAGAGTGAGAGTGAGGATGGGAGAGAGAGTTTGAGAGTGAGAGAGAGGATGGGAGAGAGTGTTAGAGGGTGAGAGTGAGGTTGGGCGAGAGAGTGTGAGAGTGAAAGTGAGAGTGAGGGTGGGAGAGAGTGTGTGAGATTGAGAGTGAGAATGGGAGAGAGAGTGTGTGAGTGAGAGTAAGGATGGGAGAGCGTATGTGAGGGTGACAGTGAGGATGGGAGAGAGAGTGTGAGAGTGAGAGTGTGGATGGGAGAGAGAGTTTGAGGGTGAGAGTGAGGATGGGCGAGAGAGTGTGAGAGTGAAAGTGAGAGTGAGGGTAGGAGAGAGTGTGTGAGATTGAGAGTAAGAATGGGAGAGAGAGTGTGTGAGTGAGAGGAAGGATGGGAGAGCGTGTGTGAGGGTGACAGTGAGGATGGGAGAGAGAGTGTGAGAGTGAGAATGAGAGTGAGGATGGGAGAGAGTGTGGGAGTGAGGATGCGAGAGAGAGAGAGTGAGAGTGAGGATGGGAGAGAGTGTGTGAGTGAGAGTGAGCATAGGGGAGAGAGTGTGAGAGTGAGAGAGAGGATGGGGAGAAAGTGTGAGAGTGAGAGTAAGAATGTGAGGGAGTGTGAGAGTCAGAGTGAGAGTGAGGATGGGAGAGTGTGTGTGAGATGAGAGTGAGGATGGGAGAGTGAGTTTGATGGTGAGAGTGAGGATGGGCGAGAGACTGTGAGAGTGAGAGTGAGAGTGAGGATGGGAGAGAGTGTGTGAGAGTGAGAGTGAGGATGGGAGAGAGAGTGTGAGAGTCAGAGAGAGGATGGGAGAGAGTGTGTGAGAGTGGGAGTGAGGATGGGAGGGAGTGTGTGAGTGACAGTGAGGATGGGCGAGAGAGTGTGAGAGTGAGAGTGAGTGTGAGGATGGGAGAGAGTGTCTGAGAGTGAGATTGAGAATGAGGATGGGCGAGAGTGTGTGAGCGAGAGTGAGGATAGGGCAGAGAGTGTGAGAGTGAGAGAGAGGATGGGGAGAGAGTGTGAGTGTAAAAGTAAGAATGGGAGGGAGTGTGAGAGTGAGAGTGCAAGTGCGGATGGGAGATAGTGAGTGAGAGTGAGAGTGAGGATGGGAGAGAGAGATTGATGGTGAAAGTGAGGATGGGCGAGAGAGTGGGAGTGAGGATGCGAGAGAGAGTTTGAGAGTGAGAGTGAGGATGATAGAGAGTGTGTGAGTTAGAGGGAGGATAGGGGAGAGAGTGTGAGAGTGAGAGAGAAGATGGGGAGAGAGTGTGGGAGTGAGAGTAAGAAAGGGAGGGAGTCAGAGTGTGTGAGTCAGAGGGGGAGTGAGGACGGGTGAGAGAGTGTGAGAGTGTGAGTGATGATGGGCGAGAGAGTGTGAGAGTGAGAGTGATGATGGGCGAGAGAGTGTGAGAGTGAGAGTTAGAGTGAGGATGGGAGAGAGTGTGTGAGAGTGAGAGTGAGAGTGAGGATGGGAGAGAGAGTTTGATGGTGAGAGTGAGGATGGGCGAGAGAGTGAGAGAGTGAGCGTGAGAGTGAGGATGGGAGAGAATGTGTGAGAGTGAGAGTGAGGATGGGAGAGAGAGTGTGAGAGTGAGAGAGAGGATGGGAGAGCATGTGTGAGAGTTACAGTGAGGATTGGAGAGAGATTGTGAGAGTGAGAGTGAGAATGGGAGAGAGTGTGGGAGTGAGAGTGAGGATAGGAGGGAGAGTGTGAGAGTGAGAGTGAGGATGGGAGAGAGAGTGTGAGAGTGACAGTGAGGATGGGAGAGAGTGTGTGAGATTGAGAGTGAGAATGGAAGAGAGTGTGGGACTAAGGATGGGAGAGAGAGTGTGAGAGTGAGGATGGGAGAGCGAGTGTGAGAGTGACAATGATAATGGGAGTGATTGTGGGTTTGAGGATGGGAGAGAGACTGTGAGTGAGAGTGAGGATGGGAGTGCGTGTGTGAGAGTGAGAGTGAGGATGGGAGAGAGAGTGTGAGAGTGAGAGAGAGGATGGGAGAGCTTGTGTGAGAGTGACAGTGAGGATGGGAGAGAGAGTGTGAGAGTGAGAGTGAGGATGGGGAGAGTGTGTGAGAGTGAGATAGAGGATGGGAGAGAGTGTGTGAGAGTGAGAGTGAGGATGGGAGAGAGTGTGTGAGTGAAAGTGATGTTGGGTAAGAGAGTGTGTGAGAGAGAGTGAGGATGGGCGAGAGAGTGTGAGAGTGAGAGTGAGGGTGGGAGAGAGAGTGTGAGAGTGAGAGTCCGGATGGGAGAGAGAGTGTGAGAGTGTGGGAGTGAGGATGGGAGAGAGAGTGTGAGAGTGAGAGTGAGGATGGGCGAGAGAGTGTGAGAGTGAGAGTGAGGATGGGAGAGCGTGTGTGAGAGTGCTAGTGAGAATGGGAGTAAGCATGGGAGTGAGGATGGGAGAGAGAGTGTGAGAGTGAAAGTGAGGATGGGAGAGAGAGTGTGAGAGTGAACGTGAGAATCGGAGAGAGTGTGGGAGTGAGGTTGGGAGAGAGATTGTGAGAGTGAGAGTGAGAATGGGATAGAGTTTGTGAGAGTGAGAGTGAGAATGGGAGTGAGTGTGGTAGTGAGGATGATTGAGAGAGAGTGAGAGTGAGAGTAAGGATGGAGAGAGAGTGTGAGAGTGAGAGTGAGGATGGCAGAGAGTGTGGGATTGAGGATGGGAGAGAGAGTGTGAGAGTGAGAGTCAGAATGGGAGAGACTGTGTGAGAGTGAGAGTGAGAATGGGAGAGAGTGTGGGAGTGAGGATGAGAGAGAGAGTGTGAGAGTGAGAGTGAGGACGGGAGAGAGTGTGTGAGGGTGAGAGTGAGAATGGGAGAGCGAGCATGAGTTTGAGAGTGAGAATGGGAGAGAGTGTAAGAGTGAGAGTTCGGATGGTTGAGAGAGTGTGAGAGTGAGAGTGAGGATGGGAGAGAGAGTGTGAGAGTGAGAGTGAGAGTGAGGATGGGAGAGAGAGTGTGAGAGTGAGAGTAAGGATGGAGAGCGAGTGTGAGAGTGAGAGTGAGGATGGGAGAGAGTGTGGGATTGAGGATGGGAGAGAGAGTGTGAGAGTGAGAGTAAGGATGGAGAGAGAGTGTGAGAGTGAGAGTGAGGATGGGAGAGAGTGTGGGATCGAGGATGGGAGTGAGAGTATGAGAGTAGAAGTGAGGATGGAGAGAGTGTGAGAGTGAGTGTGAGGATGGGAGAGACAGTGTGAGAGTGAGAGTGCGGATGTGAGAGAGTGTGAGAGTGAGACTGAGGATGGGAGAGAGAGGGTGAGAGTGACAGTGAGGATGGGAGGGAGAGTGTGTGAGTGAGAGTTAGGATGGTTGAGAGTATGAGAGTGAGAGTGAGGATGGGAGAAAGAGTGTGAGAGTGAGAGTGAGGATGGAAGGGAGAGAGTGTGAGAGTGAGTGCGAGGACGGCAGAGAGTGTGTGAGTGAGAGTGAGGATGGGAGAGTGTGTGAGAGTGAGAGTGACGATGGGGAGAGAGTGTGACGGAGAGAGAGTGAGGATGGGAGAGAGTGTGTGAGTGAGAGTGAGGATAGGGGAGTGAGTGTGTGAGAGAGAGAGGATGTGGAGAGAGTGTGAGAGTGAGAGTAAGAATGGGAGGGAGTGTGAGAGTCAGAGTGAGAGTGAGGATGGGAGTGAGAGTGTGAGAGTGAGAGTGAGGATGGGCGAGAGAATGTGAGAGTGAGGATGGGAGAGTGTGTATGAGAGTGAGAGTGAGAATGGGAGTGAGTGTGGGAGTGGGGATGGGAGAGAGAGTGTGAGAATGAGAGTGAGGATGGGAGAGAGTGTGGGATTGAGGATGGGAGAGAGTGTGAGAGTGAGAGTGAGAATGGGAGAGACTGTGTGAGAGTGAGAGTGAAAATGGGAATGAGTGTGGGAGTGAGAGTGAGAATGGGAGAGAGTGTGGGAGTGAGGATGGGAGAGAGATTGTGAGAGTGAGATTGAGAATCGGAGAGTGTGTGAGAGTGAGAGTGAGAATGGGAGTGAGTGTGGGAGTGAGGATGGGAGAGAGAATGTGAGAGTGAGAGTGAGGATGGGAGAGAGTGTGGGATTGAGGATGGGAGAGAGTGTGAGAGTGAGAGTGAGAATGGGAGAGACTGTGAGAGTGAGAGTGAGAATGGGAGTGAGTGTGGGAGTGAGGATGGGAGAGAGAGTGTGTGAGGGTGAGGTTGGGAGAGAGAGTGTGAGAGTGAGAGTGAGGATGCGAGAGAGTGTGTGAGGGTGATAGTGAGAATGGGAGAGTGAGCATGAGATTGAGACTGATGATGGGCGAGAGTGTAAGAGAGAGTGCGGATGGTTGAGAGAGTGTGAGAATGAGAGTGAGAATGGGAGAGAGTGTGTGAGTGAGAGTGAGGATCTGGGAGAGAGTGTGAGAGTGAGAGTGCGAATGGGGAGAGAGTGTGAGAGCGAGAGTGGGAATGAGAATGGGAGAGAGAGTGTGAGAGAGAGTGACGATGGGGAGAGAGTGTGAGAGTGAGAGTGAGGTTGTGAGAGAGTGTGTGAGTGAGAGTGAGGATAGGGGACAGAGTGTGAGAGTGAGAGAGAGGATGGGGAGAGAGTGTGAGAGTGAGAGTAAGAATGGGAGGTAGTGTGAGAGTGAGAGTGAAAGGGAGGATGGGAGGGAGTGTGTGAGAGTGAGAGTGAGGATGGGTAGGGAGTTTGAGAGTGAGAGTGAGGATGGGAGAGAGAGTGTGAGAGTGAGAGTGAGAATGGGAGAGAGTGTTTGAGGGTGAGAGTGAGGAAGCGCGAGAGAGTGTGAGAGTGAGAGTGAGGATGGGAGAGCGTGTGTGAGAGTGAGAGTGAGGATGGGGGAGAGAGTGTGAGAGTGAGAGTGAGGATATGAGAGAGAGTGTGAGAGTGAGAGTGAGTATGGGCGAGCGTGTGTGAGAGTGAGAGTGAGGTTGGGGAGAGCGTGTGAGAGTGAGAGTGAGGATCGGAGTGAGAGTGTGAGAGTAGACGTGAGGATGGGAGAGAGTGTGAGAGTGACCGTGAGGATTGGAGAGGTTGTGAGAGTGAGGATGAGGATGGGAGAGAGAGTGTGAGAGTGACAGTGAGGATGGGAGAGACAGTGTGAGAGTAAGGGGGCGGATGGGAGAGAGTGTGTGAGTAAGAGTGAGTATGGGAGAGAGAGTGTGAGAGTGAGAGTCAGGATGGGAGAGAGAGTGTGAGAGTGAGAGTGAGGATGGGAGAGAGAGTGTGAGAGTGAGAGTGAGGATGGGAGGGAGAGACTGTGAGAGAGAGGGCGAGGATGGGAGAGAGTGTGTGTGTGATAGTGAGGATAGGGGAGTGACTGTGAGAGTGAGAGTTAGAATGGGAGGGAGTGTGAGAGTGAGAGTGAGTGTGAGGATGGGAGAGAGAGTCTGAGAGTGAGAGTGAGGATGGGCGAGAGAGTGTGAGAGTGAGAGTGAGGATGGGAGAGCGTGTGTGAGAGTGCTAGTGAGAATGGGAGTAAGCATGGGAGTGAGGATGGGAGAGAGAGTGTGAGAGTGAAAGTGAGGATGGGAGAGAGAGTGTGAGAGTGAACGTGAGAATCGGAGAGAGTGTGGGAGTGAGGTTGGGAGAGAGATTGTGAGAGTGAGAGTGAGAATGGGATAGAGTTTGTGAGAGTGAGAGTGAGAATGGGAGTGAGTGTGGTAGTGAGGATGATTGAGAGAGAGTGAGAGTGAGAGTAAGGATGGAGAGAGAGTGTGAGAGTGAGAGTGAGGATGGCAGAGAGTGTGGGATTGAGGATGGGAGAGAGAGTGTGAGAGTGAGAGTCAGAATGGGAGAGACTGTGTGAGAGTGAGAGTGAGAATGGGAGAGAGTGTGGGAGTGAGGATGAGAGAGAGAGTGTGAGAGTGAACGTGAGAATCGGAGAGAGTGTGGGAGTGAGGTTGGGAGAGAGATTGTGAGAGTGAGAGTGAGAATGGGATAGAGTTTGTGAGAGTGAGAGTGAGAATGGGAGTGAGTGTGGTAGTGAGGATGATTGAGAGAGAGTGAGAGTGAGAGTAAGGATGGAGAGAGAGTGTGAGAGTGAGAGTGAGGATGGCAGAGAGTGTGGGATTGAGGATGGGAGAGAGAGTGTGAGAGTGAGAGTCAGAATGGGAGAGACTGTGTGAGAGTGAGAGTGAGAATGGGAGAGAGTGTGGGAGTGAGGATGAGAGAGAGAGTGTGAGAGTGAGAGTGAGGACGGGAGAGAGTGTGTGAGGGTGAGAGTGAGAATGGGAGAGCGAGCATGAGTTTGAGAGTGAGAATGGGAGAGAGTGTAAGAGTGAGAGTTCGGATGGTTGACAGAGTGTGAGAGTGAGAGTGAGGATGGGAGAGAGAGTTTGAGAGTGAGAGAGAGGATGGGAGAGAGTGTTAGAGGGTGAGAGTGAGGTTGGGCGAGAGAGTGTGAGAGTGAAAGTGAGAGTGAGGGTGGGAGAGAGTGTGTGAGTTTGTGAGTGAGAATGGGAGAGAGAGTGTGTGAGTGAGAGTAAGGATGGGAGAGCGTATGTGAGGGTTACAGTGAGGATGGGAGAGAGAGTGTGAGAGTGAGAGTGTGGATGGGAGAGAGAGTTTGAGGGTGAGAGTGAGGATGGGCGAGAGAGTGTGAGAGTGATAGTGAGAGTGAGGGTAGGAGAGAGTGTGTGAGATTGAGAGTAAGAATGGGAGAGAGAGTGTGTGAGTGAGAGGAAGGATGGGAGAGCGTGTGTGAGGGTGACAGTGAGGATGGGAGAGAGAGTGTGAGAGTGAGAATGAGAGTGAGGATGGGAGAGAGTGTGGGAGTGAGGATGCGAGAGAGAGAGTGAGAGTGAGGATGGGAGAGAGTGTGTGAGTGAGAGTGAGCATAGGGGAGAGAGTGTGAGAGTGAGAGAGAGGATGGGGAGAAAGTGTGAGAGTGAGAGTAAGAATGTGAGGGAGTGTGAGAGTCAGAGTGAGAGTGAGGATGGGAGAGTGTGTGTGAGATGAGAGTGAGGATGGGAGAGTGAGTTTGATGGTGAGAGTGAGGATGGGCGAGAGACTGTGAGAGTGAGAGTGAGAGTGAGGATGGGAGAGAGTGTGTGAGAGTGAGAGTGAGGATGGGAGAGAGAGTGTGAGAGTCAGAGAGAGGATGGGAGAGAGTGTGTGAGAGTGGGAGTGAGGATGGGAGGGAGTGTGTGAGTGACAGTGAGGATGGGCGAGAGAGTGTGAGAGTGAGAGTGAGTGTGAGGATGGGAGAGAGTGTCTGAGAGTGAGATTGAGAATGAGGATGGGCGAGAGTGTGTGAGCGAGAGTGAGGATAGGGCAGAGAGTGTGAGAGTGAGAGAGAGGATGGGGAGAGAGTGTGAGTGTAAAAGTAAGAATGGGAGGGAGTGTGAGAGTGAGAGTGCAAGTGCGGATGGGAGATAGTGAGTGAGAGTGAGAGTGAGGATGGGAGAGAGAGATTGATGGTGAAAGTGAGGATGGGCGAGAGAGTGGGAGTGAGGATGCGAGAGAGAGTTTGAGAGTGAGAGTGAGGATGATAGAGAGTGTGTGAGTTAGAGGGAGGATAGGGGAGAGAGTGTGAGAGTGAGAGAGAAGATGGGGAGAGAGTGTGGGAGTGAGAGTAAGAAAGGGAGGGGGTCAGAGTGTGTGAGTCAGAGGGGGAGTGAGGACGGGTGAGAGAGTGTGAGAGTGTGAGTGATGATGGGCGAGAGAGTGTGAGAGTGAGAGTGATGATGGGCGAGAGAGTGTGAGAGTGAGAGTTAGAGTGAGGATGGGAGAGAGTGTGTGAGAGTGAGAGTGAGAGTGAGGATGGGAGAGAGAGTTTGATGGTGAGAGTGAGGATGGGCGAGAGAGTGAGAGAGTGAGCGTGAGAGTGAGGATGGGAGAGAATGTGTGAGAGTGAGAGTGAGGATGGGAGAGAGAGTGTGAGAGTGAGAGAGAGGATGGGAGAGCATGTGTGAGAGTTACAGTGAGGATTGGAGAGAGATTGTGAGAGTGAGAGTGAGAATGGGAGAGAGTGTGGGAGTGAGATGAGGATAGGAGGGAGAGTGTGAGAGTGAGAGTGAGGATGGGAGAGAGAGTGTGAGAGTGACAGTGAGGATGGGAGAGAGTGTGTGAGATTGAGAGTGAGAATGGAAGAGAGTGTGGGACTAAGGATGGGAGAGAGAGTGTGAGAGTGAGGATGGGAGAGCGAGTGTGAGAGTGACAATGATAATGGGAGTGATTGTGGGTTTGAGGATGGGAGAGAGACTGTGAGTGAGAGTGAGGATGGGAGTGCGTGTGTGAGAGTGAGAGTGAGGATGGGAGAGAGAGTGTGAGAGTGAGAGAGAGGATGGGAGAGCTTGTGTGAGAGTGACAGTGAGGATGGGAGAGAGAGTGTGAGAGTGAGAGTGAGG
Organism: Chiloscyllium plagiosum; assembly: GCF_037043375.1. Taxonomy (NCBI): domain Eukaryota; kingdom Metazoa; phylum Chordata; class Chondrichthyes; order Orectolobiformes; family Hemiscylliidae; genus Chiloscyllium; species Chiloscyllium plagiosum. Next base: position 30,446,293 of record NW_028270180.1, read on the forward strand.
ATGGGGAGAGTGTGTGAGAGTGAGATAGAGGATGGGAGAGAGTGTGTGAGAGTGAGAGTGAGGATGGGAGAGAGTGTGTGAGTGAAAGTGATGTTGGGTGAGAGAGTGTGAGAGTGAGAGTGAGGATGGGCGAGAGAGTGTGAGAGTGAGAGTGAGGGTGGGAGAGAGTGTGTGAGAGTGAGAGTCCGGATGGGAGAGAGAGTGTGAGAGTGTGGGAGTGAGGATGGGAGAGAGAGTGTGAGAGTGAGAGTGAGGATAAGGGAGAGAGTGTGAGAGTGAGAGAGAGGATGGGGAGCGAGTGTGAGAGTGAGAGTAAGAATGGGAGGGAGTGTGCGATTCAGAGTGAGAGTGAGGATGGGAGAGAGAGTGTGAGAGTGAGAGTGATAATGGGCGAGATAGTGTGAGAGTGAGAGTGGTGATGGGCGAGAGAGTGTGAGAGTGAGAGTGAGAGTGAGGATGGGAGAGAGTGTGTGAGAGTGAGAGTGAGAGAGTGGATGGGAGAGAGAGTTTGATGGTGAGAGTGAGGATGGGCTAGAGAGTGTGACAGTGAGCGTGAGAGTGAGGATGGTAGAGAGTGTGTGAGAGTCAGAGTGAGGATGGGAGAGAGAGTGTGAAAGTGAGAGAGAGGATGGGACAGCATGTGTGAGAGTCACAGAGAGGATGGGAGAGAGAGTGTGAGATTGAGAGTGAGGATGGGAGGGAGTGTGAGAGTCAAAGTGAGATTGAGGATAGGAGAGTGTGAGATTTAGAGTGAGGATGGGAGAGCGAGTGTGAGAGTGACAGTGAGGATGGGAGAGAGAATGTGATATTGAGAGTGAGAATGGGAGAGAGTGTGGGACTGAGGATGGGAGAGAGAGTGTGAGAGTGACAGTGATAATGGGAGTGAGTGTGGGGTTGAGGAGGGGTAAGAGAGTGTGAGTGAGAGTGAGGATGGGAGTGTGTGTGTGAGAGTGAGAGTGAGAATGGGAGAGAGAGTGTGAGAGTGAGAGTGAGGAATGGAGAGAAAGTGTGAGAGTGAGAATGGGAGAGAGTTTGAGAGTTGGAGTGAGGATGGGAGGGAGAGTGAGAGAGTGACAGTGAGGATGGGAGAGAGAATGTGACATTGAGAGTGAGAATGGGAGAGAGTGTGGGGAACTGAGGATGGAAGAGATAGTGTGAGAGTGACAGTGATAATGGGAGTGAGGGTGGGAGTGAGAGTGTGTGTGAGAGTGATGATGGGAGTGTGTGTGTGAGAGTGAGAGTGAGGATGGGAGAGAGTGTGGGAGTGAGGATGGGAGAGAGAGTGTGAGAGTGAGAGGGGAATGGGAGAGAGTTTGTGAGTGAGAGTGAGGATAGGGGCGAGAGAGTGTGAGTGAGAGAGAGGATGGGCAGAGAGTGTGAGAGTGAGAGTAAGAATGGGAGGGAGTGTGAGAGTCAGAGTGAGAGTGAGGATGGGAGAGAGAGTGTGAGAGTGAGAGTGAGGATGGGAGAGAGTGTCTGAGTGAGAGTGAGGATAGGGTAGAGAGTGTGAGTGAGAGAGAGACTGTGGAGAGAGTGTGAGACTGCGAGTAAGAAAGGGAGGGAGTGTGAGAGTCAGAGTGAGAGTGAGGATGGCAGACATATTGTGAGAGTGAGAGTGATGATGGGCAAGTGAGTGTGAGAGTGAGAGTGCGGATGGGAGAGAGTGTGTGAGAGTGAGATAGAGGATGGGAGAGAGAGTTTGAGGGTGAGAGTGAGGATGGGCGAGAGTGTGAGAGATTGAGAGTGAGAGTGAGGATGGTAGAGAGTGCGTGCGAGTGAGAGTGATGATGGGCGAGAGAGTGGGAGAGTGAGAGTGATGATGGGCGAGAGAATGTGAGAGTAAGAGTGAGAGTGAGGATGGGAGAGAGTGTGTGAGAGTGAGAGTGAGAATGAGGATGGGAAAGAGAGTTTGATGGTGAGAGTGAGGATGGGAGAGATTGTGTGATAGTCAGCGTGAGAGTGAGGATGGGAGAGAGTGTGTGAGGGTGAGAGTGAGGATGGGAGAGAAACTGTGAGAGTGAGAGAGAGGATGGGAGAGCATGTGTGAGAGTGACAGTGAGGATGGGAGGGAGTGTGCGATTCAGAGTGAGAGTGAGGATGGGAGAGAGAGTGTGAGAGTGAGAGTGATAATGGGCGAGATAGTGTGAGAGTGAGAGTGGTGATGGGCGAGAGAGTGTGAGAGTGAGAGTGAGAGTGAGGATGGGAGAGAGTGTGTGAGAGTGAGAGTGAGAGAGTGGATGGGAGAGAGAGTTTGATGGTGAGAGTGAGGATGGGCTAGAGAGTGTGACAGTGAGCGTGAGAGTGAGGATGGTAGAGAGTGTGTGAGAGTCAGAGTGAGGATGGGAGAGAGAGTGTGAAAGTGAGAGAGAGGATGGGACAGCATGTGTGAGAGTCACAGAGAGGATGGGAGAGAGAGTGTGAGATTGAGAGTGAGGATGGGAGGGAGTGTGAGAGTCAAAGTGAGATTGAGGATAGGAGAGTGTGAGATTTAGAGTGAGGATGGGAGAGCGAGTGTGAGAGTGACAGTGAGGATGGGAGAGAGAATGTGATATTGAGAGTGAGAATGGGAGAGAGTGTGGGACTGAGGATGGGAGAGAGAGTGTGAGAGTGACAGTGATAATGGGAGTGAGTGTGGGGTTGAGGAGGGGTAAGAGAGTGTGAGTGAGAGTGAGGATGGGAGTGTGTGTGTGAGAGTGAGAGTGAGGATGGGAGAGAGAGTGTGAGAGTGAGAGTGAGGAATGGAGAGAGTTTGTGAGTGAGAGTGAGGATAGGGGCGAGAGAGTGTGAGTGAGAGAGAGGATGGGCAGAGAGTGTGAGAGTGAGAGTAAGAATGGGAGGGAGTGTGAGAGTCAGAGTGAGAGTGAGGATGGGAGAGAGAGTGTGAGAGTGAGAGTGAGGATGGGAGAGAGTGTCTGAGTGAGAGTGAGGATAGGGTAGAGAGTGTGAGTGAGAGAGAGACTGTGGAGAGAGTGTGAGACTGCGAGTAAGAAAGGGAGGGAGTGTGAGAGTCAGAGTGAGAGTGAGGATGGCAGACATATTGTGAGAGTGAGGGTGATGATGGGCAAGTGAGTGTGAGAGTGAGAGTGCGGATGGGAGAGAGTGTGTGAGAGTGAGATAGAGGATGGGAGAGAGAGTTTGAGGGTGAGAGTGAGGATGGGCGAGAGTGTGTGAGATTGAGAGTGAGAGTGAGGATGGTAGAGAGTGCGTGCGAGTGAGAGTGATGATGGGCGAGAGAGTGGGAGAGTGAGAGTGATGATGGGCGAGAGAATGTGAGAGTAAGAGTGAGAGTGAGGATGGGAGAGAGTGTGTGAGAGTGAGAGTGAGAATGAGGATGGGAAAGAGAGTTTGATGGTGAGAGTGAGGATGGGAGAGATTGTGTGATAGTCAGCGTGAGAGTGAGGATGGGAGAGAGTGTGTGAGGGTGAGAGTGAAGATGGGAGAGAAACTGTGAGAGTGAGAGAGAGGATGGGAGAGCATGTGTGAGAGTGACAGTGAGGATGGGAGAGAGTGTGGGAGTGAGGATGGGAGAGAGAGTGTGAGAGTGAGAGTGAGGATGGGAGAGAAGTGTGAGATTGAGTGTGAGGTTGGAAGAGAGTGTGTGAGAGTGAGAGTGAGGATGGGGAGAGAGTGTGAGATTGAGAGTGAGGATGGGAGAGCGAGTGTGAGAGTGACAGTGAGGATTGGAGAGAGAGTGTGAGATTGAGAGTGAGAATGGGTGAGAGTGTGGGACTGAGGATGGGAGAGAGAGTGTGTGAGTGAGAGTGAGGATAGGGGAGAGAGTGTGAGAGTTTGAAAGTGAGGATGGGAGAGAGTGTGGGAGTGAGGATGGGAGAGAGAGTGTGAGAGTGAGAATGGGATTGACTGTGGGAGTGCGGATGGGAGAGAGAGTGTGATAGTGAGAGTGAGGATGGGACAGAGAGTGTGAGAGAGAGAGTGAGGGTGGTAGAGAGTGTGTGAGGGTGAGAGTGAGAATGGGAGAGAGAGCGTGAGATTGAGAGTGAGGATGGGAGAGACTGTGAGAGTGCGAGTGAGGATGGGAGAGAGAGTGTGAGAGTGAGAGTGAGGATGGGAGAGAGTGTTGGAGTGAGGAGGGGGGGAGAGTGTGAGAGTGAGAGTGAGAATGTGAGAGAGTGTGTGAGAGTGAGAGTGAGAAAGGGAGGGAGTGTGGGAGTGAGGATGGGAGAGAGAGTGTGAGTGAGAGTGAGGATTGGAGAGCGTGTGGGAGTGAGGATGGGAGAGAGAGTGTGAGAGTGAGAGTGAGAATGGGAGAGAGTGTGTGAGACTGAGAGTGAGAATGGGAGTGAGTGTGGGAGTGAGAATGGGAGAGAGAGTGAGAGTGAGAGTGAGAATGGGACAGAGTTTCGGAGTGAGGATTGGAGAGAGAATGTGAGAGTGAGATTGCGAATGGGAGAGAGAGTGTGAGAGTGAGAGTGAGGATGGGAGAGCGTGTGAGAATGAGACTGCGAGTGAGGATGGGGGAGAGAGAGTGCGGATGGGAGAGAGGGTGTGAGTGAGAGTGAGGATGGGAGAGAGTGTGAGAGTGAGAGCGAGGATGGGGGAGAGAGTGTGATAGATAGAGTGAAGATGGGAGAGAGTGTGTGAGTGAGAGTGAGGATTGGGGATAGAGTGTAAGAGTGAGAGAGAGGATGGGGAGAGAATGTGCTAGTGAGTGTAAGAATGTGAGAGTGAGAGTGAGACTGTGGATGGGAGAGAGAGTGTGAGAGTGAGAGTGAGAGTGAGGATGGGAGAGAGTGTGTGAGAGTGAGAGTGAGAGTGAGGATGGGAGAGAGAGTTTAATGGTGAGAGTGAGGATGAGCGAGAGAGTGTGAGAGTGAGCGTGAGAGTGAGGATGGGAGAGAGTATGTGACAGAGAGGATGGGAGAGAGTGTGTGAGAGTGAGAGTGAGAGTGAGGATGGGAGAGAGAGTTTAATGGTGAGAGTGAGGATGAGCGAGAGAGTGTGAGAGTGAGAGTGAGAGTGAGGATGGGAGAGCGTGTGAGAGAGGGAGAGAGAATGGGAGAGAGTGTGGGAGTGAGGATGGGAGAGAGAGTGTGAGAGTGAGAGTGAGAATGGGAGTGACTGTGGGAGTTCGGATGGGAGAGATAGTGTGAGAGTGAGACTGAGGATGGGAGAGAGAGTGTGAGATTGAGAGTGAGGATGGGAGAGCGTGTGAGAATGAGAGTGAGAGTGAGGATGGGGAGAGAGAGTGCGGATGGGAGAGAGAGAGTAAGTGAGAGTGAGGATGGGAGAGAGAGTGTGAGAGTGAGAGTGAGGATGGTGGATAGAGTGTAAGAGTGAGAGAGAGGCTGGGGAGAGAGTGTGCTCGTGAGAGTATGAATGGGAGGGAGTGTGAGAGTGAGAGTGAGAGTGTGGATGGGAGAGAGAGTGTGAGAGTGAGAGTGAGGATAGGAGAGAGTGTGTGAGTGAGAGTGAGGATAGGGTAGAGAGTGTGAGTGAGAGAGAGACTGTGGCGAGAGTGTGAGACTGCGAGAAAGAAAGGGAGGGAGTGTGAGAGTCAGAGTGAGAGTGAGGATGGCAGACATATTGTGAGAGTGAGAGTGATGATGGGCGAGTGAGTGTGAGAGTGAGAGTGCGGATGGGAGAGAGTGTGTGATAGTCAGCGTGAGAGTGAGGATGGGAGAGAGTGTGTGAGGGTGAGAGTGAGGATGGGAGAGAAACTGTGAGAGTGAGAGAGAGGATGGGAGAGCATGTGTGAGAGTGACAGTGAGGATGGGAGAGAGTGTGGGAGTGAGGATGGGAGAGAGAGTGTGAGAGTGAGAGTGAGGATGGGAGAGAAGTGTGAGAGTGAGTGTGAGGTTGGAAGAGAGTGTGTGAGAGTGAGAGTGAGGATGGGGAGAGAGTGTGAGAGTGAGAGTGAGGATGGGAGAGCGAGTGTGAGAGTGACAGTAAGGATTGGAGAGAGAGTGTGAGATTGAGAGTGAGAATGGGTGAGAGTGTGGGACTGAGGATGGGAGAGAGAGTGTGTGAGTGAGAGTGAGGATAGGGGAGAGAGTGTGAGAGTTTGACAGTGAGGATGGGAGAGAGTGTGGGAGTGAGGATGGGAGAGAGAGTGTGAGAGTGAGAGTGAGAATGGGATTGACTGTGGGAGTGCGGATGGGGGAGAGAGTGTGATAGTGAGAGTGAGGATGGGACAGAGAGAGTGAGAGTGAGAGTGAGGGTGGGAGAGAGTGTGTGAGGGTGAGAGTGAGAATGGGAGAGAGAGCGTGAGATTGAGAGTGAGGATGGGAGAGACTGTGAGAGTGCGAGTGAGGATGGGAGAGAGAGTGCGAGAGTGAGAGTGAGGATGGGAGAGAGTGTTGGAGTGAGGATGGGAGAGAGAGTGTGAGAGTGAGAGTGAGAATGGGAGAGAGTGTGTGAGAGTGAGAGTGAGAAAGGGAGGGAGTGTGGGAGTGAGGATGGGAGAGAGAGTGTGAGTGAGAGTGAGGATGGGAGAGCGTGTGGGAGTGAGGATGGGAGAGAGAGTGTGAGAGTGAGAGTGAGAATGGGAGAGAGTGTGTGAGACTGAGAGTGAGAATGGGAGTGAGTGTGGGAGTGAGAATGGGAGAGAGAGTGTGAGAGTGAGAGTGAGAATGGGACAGAGTTTCGGAGTGAGGATTGGAGAGAGAATGTGAGAGTGAGATTGCGAATGGGAGAGAGAGTGTGAGAGTGAGAGTGAGGATGGGAGAGCGTGTGAGAATGAGACTGCGAGTGAGGATGTGGAGAGAGAGTGCGGATGTGAGAGAGCGTGTGAGTGAGAGTGAGGATGGGAGAGAGTGTGAGAGTGAGAGTGAGGATGGGGGAGAGAGTGTGATAGAGAGAGTGAAGATGGGAGAGAGTGTGTGAGTGAGAGTGAGGATTGGGGATAGAGTGTAAGAGTGAGAGAGCGGATGGGGAGAGAATGTGCTAGTGAGTGTAAGAATGTGAGAGTGAGAGTGAGACTGTGGATGGGAGAGAGAGTGTGAGAGTGAGAGTGAGAGTGAGGATGGGAGAGAGAGTTTAATGGTGAGAGTGAGGATGAGCGAGAGAGTGTGAGAGTGAGCGTGAGAGTGAGGATGGGAGAGAGTATGTGACAGAGAGGATGGGAGAGAGTGTGTGAGAGTGAGAGTGAGAGTGAGGATGGGAGAGAGAGTTTAATGGTGAGAGTGAGGATGAGCGAGAGAGTGTGAGAGTGAGCGTGAGAGTGAGGATGGGAGAGAGTATGTGACAGAGAGGATGGGAGAGAGTGTGTGAGAGTGAGAGTGACAGTGAGGATGGGAGAGAGAGTGTGAGAGTGAGAGTGAGGATGGGAAGGAGAGTGTGAGAGTGAGAGTGATGATGGGGAGAGACTGTGAGAGTGAGAGTGAGGATGGGAGAGATTGTGAGAGTGAGAGTGAGGATGGGAGAGAGTGTGAGACTGAGAGTGAGAATTGGAGATAGTGTGTGAGAGTGAGAGTGAGATTGAGGATGGAAGAGAGAGTGTTAGGGTGAGAGTTAGGATTGGAGAGAGAGTGTGAGTGACAGTGAAGTTGGGAGAGAGAGTGTGAGAGTGAGAGTGACGATGGAAGAGAGAGTGTGAGAGTGAGAGTGAGAATGGGAGAGTGTGTGAGAGCGAGAGTGTGGATGGGAGAGAGAGGGTGAGAGTGAGAGTGAGGATGGGAGAGAGTGTGAGAGTGAGAGTGAGGATGGGAGAGAGAGTGAGAGTGACAGTGAGGATGGGAGAGAGTGTGAGAGTGAGAGTGAGGATGGGAGAGAGGGTGAGAGTGAGACTGAGAATGGGGGAGAGAGTGTGAGAATGAAACTGCGAATGGGAGAGATTGTGGTAGTGAGAGTGAGAGTGAGAGTGAGGATGGGAGAGAGAGTGTGAGATTGAGAGCGAGGATGGGAGAGAGTGTGAGAGTGAGAGTGCGGCTGGGAGAGACTGTGAGAGGGAGAGTGAGGATGGGAGAGTGTGAGACTGAGAGTGAGAATTGGAAATAGAGTGTGAGAGTAAGAGTGAGATTGAGGATGGGAGAGAGAGTGTTAGGGTGAGAGTTAGGATTGGAGAGAGAGTGTGAGTGACAGTGAGGATGGGAGAGAGAGTGTGAGAGTGAGAGTGAGGATGGGAGTGAGTGTGAGAGTGAGAATGAGGATGGGGAGAGAGTGTGAGAGTGAGAGTAAGGATGGGAGAGTGTGTGTGAGAGTGAGAGCGTGGATGGGAGAGAGAGTGAGTGGGAGTGTGAGAGTGAGAATGGGAGAGAGTGTGAGAGTGAGGACGAGGATGGGTGAGAGAGTGTGAGAGAGAGAGTGCGAATAGAAGAGAGAGGGTGAGAGTGACAGCGAGGATGGGAGAGTGAGTTTGAGAGTGAGAGTGAGGATGGGAGAGAGTGTGTGAGAATGAAAGTGAGGATGAGAGAGAGTGTGAGAGTGAGAGTGAGGATGGGGAGAGAGGGTTAGAATGAAACTGCTGATGGGAGAGGAAGAGTGAGAGTGAGAGTGAAGATGGGAGAGAGTGTGAGAGTGAGAGTGAGTGTGAGGATGGGAGAGTGAGTGTGAGATTGAGCGCGAGGATGGGAGAGAGAGTGAGAGTGACAGGGAGAATGGGAGAGAGTGTGAGAGTGAGTGTGAGGATAGGATAGAGTGTGAGAGTGAGACTGAGGATGGGGGAGAGAGTGTGAGAATGAAACTGCGGATGGGAGAGAGTGTGAGAGTGAGAGTGAGAGTGAGGATGGGAGAGAGAGTGTGAGATTGAGAGCGAGGATGGGAGAGAGTGTGAGAGTGAGAGTGAGGATGGGAAGGAGAGTGTGAGAGTGAGAGTGATGATGGGGGAGAGAGTGAGAGAATGAAACTGCGGATGTGAGAGAGTGTGAGAGTGAGAGTGAGGATGGGGAGAGTGTGAGACTGAGAGTGAGAATTGGAGAGAGAGTGTGAGAGTGAGAGTGAGATTGAGGGTGGAAGAGAGAGTGTTAGGGTGAGAGTTAGGATTGGAGAGAGAGTGTGAGTGACAGTGAAGTTGGGAGAGAGAGTGTGAGAGTGAGAGTGACGATGGAAGAGAGAGTGTGAGAGTGAGAGTGAGAATGGGAGAGTGTGTGAGAGCGAGAGTGAGAATGGAAGAGAGTGTGAGAGTGAGAGCGAAGATGGGGAAAGCGTGTTATAGTAAGAGTGATTATGGGAGAGAGAGTGTGAGAGTGAGAGTGAGGATGGGAGGGAGAGAGTGTGAGAGTGAGGGTGAGGATTGGAGAGAGTGTGTGAGTGAGAGTGAGGATGGGAGAGATGGTGAGAGTGAGAGTGAGGATGGGGAGAGAGTGTGAGAGAAGAGTGAGGAGGCGAGAGAGTGTGTGAGTGAGAGTGAGGATAGGGGAGTGAGAGTGAGAGTGAGAGAGAAGATGGGAGAGAAAGTGTGAGAGTGAGAGTGAGGATGGGCGAGAGAGTGTGAGAGTGAGAGTGAGGATCGGAGAGAGAGTGTGAGTGTGAGAGTGAGGATGGGAGAGAGAATGTGAGAGTAGAAGTGAGGATGGGAGAGAGTGTGAGAGTGACCGTGAGGATGGGAGAGACTGTAAGAGTGAGGGTGAGGATGGGAGAGAGAGTGAGGGAGTGACAGTGAGGATGGGAGAGACAGTGTGAGAGTGAGAGTACGGATAGGAGAGTGTGTGAGAGTGAGAGTGAGGAGGAGAGAGAGCGGGCGAAAGTGACAGTGTGGATGGGAGAGAGAGTGTGAGAGTGAGAGTGAGGATGGGAGAGAGTGTGAGAGTGAGAATGGGAGAGAGTGTGAGAGTGAGAGTGAGGATGGGAGAGAGTGTGAGAGTGACAGTGAGGATGGGAGGGAGAGAGTGTGAGAGTGTGGGTGAGAATGGAAGATGAGAGTGAGAGTGAAAATGGGGAGAGAGTGTGATAGTTACAGTAAGGATGGCGAGAGAGTGTGTGATTGAAAGTGAGGATGGGGAGAGAGTGTGAGAGTGAGAGGGAAGTTGGGGAGAGAGTGTGAGTGTGAGAGTAAGAATGGGAGGGAGTGTGAGAGTGAGAGTGAGGATGGGAGAGAGAGTGTGAGAGTGAGAGTGTGCGTGAGAGTGAGGATGGGAGAGAGTGTGTGAATGTGAGAGTGAGAGAGAGGATGGGAGAGAAAGTGTGAGAGTGAGAGTGAGGATGGGCGAGAGAGTGTGAGAGTGAGAGTAAGAATGGGAGAGAGTGTGAGAGTGAGAGTGAGAGTGAGGATGGGTGATAGAGCGTGAGTGTGAGAGTGAAGGTGGGGAGAGAGTGTGATAGTGAGAGTGAGGATGGGAAGAGAGTGTGTGATTGAAAGTGAGGATGGGGGAGAGAGTGTGAGAGTGAGAGAGAGGTTGGGGGAGAGAGTGCGAGAGTGAGAATGGGAGAGAGTGTGAGATTGAGAGTGAGGATGGGAGAGAGAGTGTGAGAGTGAGAGTGAGGATGGGAGGGAGAGAGTGTGAGAGTGAGGGTGAGGATTGGAGAGAGTGTGTGAGTGAGAGTGAGGATGGGAGAGATGATGAGAGTGAGAGTGAGGATGGGGAGAGAGAGTGTGAGAGTGAGAATGGGAGAGAGTGTGAGATTGAGAGTGAGGATGGGAGAGAGAGTGTGAGAGTGAGAGTGAGGATGGGAGGGAGAGAGTGTGAGAGTGAGGGTGAGGATTGGAGAGAGTGCGTGAGTGAGAGTGAGGATGGGAGAGATGGTGAGAGTGAGAGTGAGGATGGGGAGAGAGTGTGAGAGAAGAGTGAGGAGGCGAGAGAGTGTGTGAGTGAGAGTGAGGATAGGGGAGTGAGAGTGAGAGTGAGAGAGAAGATGGGAGAGAAAGTGTGAGAGTGAGAGTGAGGATGGGCGAGAGAGTGTGAGAGTGAGACTGAGAATTGGAGTGAGTGTGCGAGAGAGAGTGTGAGAGAGATAGTAAGGATGGGAGAGAAAGTGTGGGAGTGACAGTAAGAATGGGAAGGATTGTGAGAGTGAGATTGCGAGTGAAGATGGGAGATAGAGTGTGAGAGTGAGAATGGGAAAGACTGTGTGAGTGAGAGTCAGGATGGGAGAGAGAGCGTGAGAGTGTGAGTGAGGATGGGAGAGAGTGTGTGTGAGTGAGGGTGAGAATGGAAGAGAGTGTGAGAGTGAGAGAGAGGTTGGGGGAGAGAGTGTGAGTGTGAGAGTAAGAATGGGAGGGAGTGTGATAGTGAGATTGAGGATGGGAGAAAGAGTGTGAGAGTGAGAGTGAGGATGGGCGAGAGAGTGTGAGAGTGAGAGTGAGAGTGAGGATGGGAGAGAGTGTGTGAGAGTGAGAGTGAGAGTGAGGATGGGAGAGAGTGTGTGAGAGTGAGAGTGAGGATGGGGAGAGAGGGTGAGAGTGAAAGTGAGGATGGGAGAGAGAGTGTGTGATTGAAAGTGAGGATGGGGAGAGAGTGTGAGAGTGAGAGAGAGGTTGGGGGAGAGAGTGTGAGTGTGAGAGTAATAATGGGAGGGAGTGTGAGAGTGCTAGTGAGGATGGGAGAGAGAGTGTGAGAGAGAGAGTGAGAATGGGAGAGAGTGTGTCAGAGTGAGAGTGAGAATGGGAGTGAATGTTGGAGTGAGGATGGGATAGAGAGTGTGAGAGTGTGAGTAAGGATGGAGAGAGAGTGTGAGAGTGAGAGTGAGGTTGGGAGAGAGTGTGGGATTTAGGATGGGAGATAGAGTGTGAGAGTGAGAATGGGAGTGAGTGTGTGAGAGAGAGAGTGAGAATGGGAGTGAGTGTAGGAGTGAGGATGGGAGAGAGAGTGTGAGAGAGATAGTAAGGATGGGAGAGAGAGTGTGAGAGTGAGAGTGAGGATGGGAAAGAGTGTGTGAGTGTGAGAGTGAGAATGGGAGAGAGAGCGTGAGATTGAGAGTGAGGATGGGAGAGAGTGTAAGAGTGATAGTGCGGGTGGTTGAGAGAGTGTGAGAGTGAGAGTGAGGATGGGCGAGGGACTGTGATAGTGTGAGTAAGAATGGGAGGGAGTGTGATAATGAGAGTGAGAGTGAGGATGGGAGAAAGAGTGTGAGAGTGAGAGTGATGATTTGGGATAGAGTGTGAGAGAGAGAGTGCGAATGGGGAGAGAGTGTGAGAGTGAGAATGTGAATGGGAGAGAGAGTGTGAGAGTGAGAGTAAGAATGGGAGGGAGTGTGAGAGTGAGAGTGAGGATGCGAGATAGAGTGTGAGAGTGAGAGTGAGAATGGGACAGAGTGTGTGAGTGAGAGTGAGAATGGGAGAGAGAGCGTGAGATTGAGAGTGAGGATGGGAGAGAGTGTAAGAGTGATAGTGCAGATGGTTGAGAGAGTGTGAGAGTGAGAGTAAGAATGGGAGGGAGTGTGAGAGTGAGAGTGAGAGTGAGGATGCGAGATAGAGTGTGAGAGTGAGAGTGAGAATGGGACAGAGTGTGTGAGTGAGAGTGAGGATTTGGGAGAGAGTGTGAGAGTGAGAGTGCGAATGGGGAGAGAGCGTGAGAGTGAGAGTGAAATGAAAATGGGAGAGAGAGTGTGAGAGAGAGAGTGACGATGGTGTGAGAGTGTGAGAGTGAGAGTGAGGATGGGAGAGAGTGTGTGAGTGAGAGTGAGGATAGGGGAGAGAGTGTGAGAGTGAGAGAGAGGATGGGGAGAGAGTGTGAGAGTGAGAGTAAGAATGTGAGGGAGTGCTAGAGTGAGAGTGAGAGTGAGGATGGGAGAGGGTGTGAAAGTGAGAGTGAGGATGGGAGAATGAGTGTGAGAGTGAGAGTGAGAGTGAGGATGGGAGAGAGAGTTTGAGGGTGACAGTGAGGATGTGTGAGAGAGTGTGTGAGTGAGAGTGAGGATGGGGAGGGAGTGTGTGAGTGATCGTGAGAATGGGGGAGAGAGTGTGTGAGTGAGAATGGGAGAGAGAGTGTGAGAGTGAGAGTGAGAGTGAGGATGGGAGAGAGTGTGAGAGTGAGAGTGCTGATGGGAGAGAGTGTGAGCGTGAGAGCGAGAATGAGAATGGGAGAGAGAGTGTGCGAGTGAGAGTGAGAATGGGAGAGAGTGAGTGAGAGTCAGAGTGCAGATAGGAGAGAGTGAGAGAGTGAGAGTGAGGATGGGTGAGAGAGTGTGAGAGTGAGAGTGAGAATGGAAGAGAGTGTGAGAGTGAGAGCGAAGATGGGGAAAGCGTGTGATAGTAAGAGTGATGATGGGAGAGAGAGTGTGAGAGTGAGAGTGAGAATGGGAGTGAGTGTGGGATTGAGGGTGGGAGAGAGTGTGTGTGAGTGATAGTGAGGATGGGCGAGAGAGTGTGAGAGTGTGAGTAAGAATGGGAGGGAGAGTGAGAGTGAGAGTGAGGATGGGAGATAGAGTGTGAGATTGAGAGTGAGAATGGGACAGAGTGTGTGAGTGAGAGTGAGGATTGGGAAAGAGTGTGAGAGTGAGAGTGCGAATGGGGAGAGAGTGTGAGAGTGAGAGTGAGAATGTGAATGGGAGAGAGAGAGTATGAGAGAGAGAGTGACGATGGGGAGAGAGTGTGAGAGTGAGAGAGAGGATGGGAGAGAAAGTGTGAGAGTGAGAGTGAGGATGTGTGAAAGAGTGTGAGAGTGAGACTGAGAATGGGAGTGAGTGTGCGAGAGAGAGTGTGAGAATGGGAGTGAGTGTGGGAGTGAGGATGGGAGAGAGAGTGTGAGAGAGATAGTAAGGATGGGAGAGAAAGTGTGAGAGAGAATGAGGATGGGAGAGAGTGTGTGAGGGTGAGAGTGAGAATGGGCGAGAGAGCGTGAGATTGAGAGTGAGGATGGGAGAGAGTGTAAGAGTGATAGTACAGATGGTTGAGAGAGTGTGAGAGTGAGAGTGAGGATGGGTGAGAGAGTGTGAGCGTGAGAGTAAGAATGGGAGGGAGTGTGAGAGTGAGAGTGAGAGTGAGGATGCGAGATAGAGTGTGTGAGTGAGAGTGAGGATTTGGGAGAGAGTGTGAGAGTGAAAATGAAAATGGGAGAGAGATTGTGAGAGAGAGAGTGACGATGGGGAGAGAGTGTGAGAGTGAGAGTAAGAATGTGAGGGAGTGCAAGAGTGAGAGTGAGAGTGAGGATGGGAGAGAGTGTGTGAGTGAGAGTGAGGATCGGGGAGAGAGTGTGGGAGTGAGAGAGAGGATGGGGAGAGAGTGTGAGAGTGAGAGTAAGGATGTGAGGGAGTGTAAGAGTGAGAGTGAGAGTGAGGATGGGAGAGAGAGTTTGAGGTTGAGAGTGAGGATGGGAGAGAGAGTGTGTGAGTGTGAGTGAGGATGGGGGAGGGAGTGTGTGAGTGATAGTGAGGATGGGGGAGAGAGTGTGTGAGTGAGAGTGAGAATGGGAGAGTGTGTGTGAGAGTCAGAGTGCAGATGGCAGAGAGTGAGAGAGTGAGAGTGAGGATGGGATAGAGAGTGTGAGAGTGAGAGTGAGAGTGAGGATGGGAGAGAGTGTGAGAGTGAGAGTGCAGATGGGAGAGAGTGTGAGAGTGAGAGCGAGAATGAGAATGGGAGAGAGAGTGTGCGATTGAGAGTGAGGATGGGAGACAGAGTGTGCGAGTGAGAGTGAGATTGGGAGAGAGTGTGTGAGAGTCAGAGTGCAGATGGCAGAGCGTGAGAGAGTGAGAGTGAGGATGGGAGAGAGAGTTTGAGAGTGAGAGTGAGAATGGAAGAGAGTGTGAGATTGAGAGTGAAGATGGGGAAAGCGTGTGATAGTAAGAGTGATGATGGGAGAGAGAGTGTGAGAGTGAGAGTGAGAATGGGAGTGAGTGTGGGATTGAGGATGGGAGAGAGTGTGTGTGAGTGATAGTGAGGATGGGGGAGAGAGTGTGAGAGTGAGAGTGAGGATGGGAGAGAGAGTGTGAGTGTGAGAGTGAGAGTGAGGATGGGAGAGAGTGTGAGAGTGAGAGTGCAGATGGGAGAGAGTGTGAGAGTGAGAGCGAGAATGAGAATGGTTGAGAGAGTGTGCGAGTGAGAGTGAGGTATGGAGAGAGAGTGTGAGATTGAGAGTGAGAATAGGAGAGAGTGTGTGAGAGTCAGAGTGCAGATGGGAGAGCGTGCGAGAGTGAGAGTGAGGATGGGAGAGAGAGTGTGAGAGTGAAAGTGAGAATGGGAGAGAGAGTGTGAGAGTGAGAGTGAGGATAGGGGAGAGAGTGTGAGAGTGAGAGACAGGATGGGGAGAGAGTGTGAGAGTGAGAGTAAGAATGGGAGTGAGAGTGAGTGTCAGAGTGAGAGTGTTGATGGGCGAGCGAGTGTGAGAGTGAGAGTGAGAGTGAGGAAGGGAGAGAGTGTGTGAGAGTGAGGATTTGAGAGAGAGTTTGAGGGTGAGAGTGACGATGGGCGAAATAGGGTGAGAGTGAGAGTGAGAGTGAGAGTGAGGATGGGAGTGAGTGTTTGAGAGTGAGAGTGAGGATGGGGGAGAGAGTGTGAGAGCGAGAGTGAGGATGGGAGCGTGAGAGAGTGAGAGTGAGGATGGGAGAGAGAGTGTGAGAGTAGAAGTGAGAATGGGAGAGAGTGTGAGAGTGTGAGGACGGGAGAGAGTGTGAGAGTGAGAGTGAGAATGGGAGAGAGTGTGTGAAAGAGTTGAGTGCGGATGGGAGAGAGAGTGTGAGAGTGAGAGTGAGAGTGAGGATGGGAGAGAGAGTGTGAGAGTAGAAGTGAGAATGGGAGTGAGTGTGAGATTGAGAGTGAGGATGGGAGAGAGTGTGTGAGAGTAGAAGTGAGGATGGGAGAGAGTGTGAGAGTGAGAGTGAGAATGGGAGAGAAAGTGTGAGAGTGAGAGAGAGGATGGGGAGAGACTGTGAGAGTGAGAGTGATGATGGGCGAGAGAGTGCGGGAGTGAGAGTGAGGATTGGAGAGTGTCTGAGAGTGAGACTGAGAGTGAGGATGGGAGAAAGAGTGTGTGAGTGAGAGTGAGAGTGAGGATGGGAGAGAGAGTTTTAGGGTGATAGAGTGTGGGAGTGAGAGTGAGGATTGGAGAGTGTGGGAGTGAGAGTGAGAGTGAGGATGGGAGAAAGAGTGTGTGAGTGAGAGTTAGGATAGGGAGAGAGTGTGAGAGTGATAGAGATGATGGGGAGAGAGTGTGAGAGTGAGAGTAAGAATGGGAGGGAGTGTGAGAGTCAGAGAGAGAGTGAGGATGGGAGAGAGAGTGCAAGAGTGAGAGTGAGAGTGAGGATGGGAGAGGGTGTGAGAGTGAGAGTGAGGATGGGAGGATGGGTGAGAGAGTGTGTGAGTGAGAGTGAGGATGGGGAGGGAGTGTGTGAGTGATAGTGAGGATGGGGGAGAGAGTGTGTGAGTGAGAATGGGAGAGAGAGTGTGAGAGTGAGAGTGAGAGTGAGGATGGGAGAGAGTGTGAGAGTGAGAGTGCAGATGGGAGAGAGTGTGAGCGTGAGAGCGAGAATGAGAATGGGAGAGAGAGTGTGCGAGTGAGAGTGAGGATGGGAGAGGGTGTGAGAGTGAGAGTGAGGATGGGAGAATGAGTGTGAGAGTGAGAGTGAGAGTGAGGATGGGAGAGAGAGTTTTAGGGTGATAGAGTGTGGGAGTGAGAGTGAGGATTGGAGAGTGTGGGAGTGAGAGTGAGAGTGAGGATGGGAGAAAGAGTGTGTGAGTGAGAGTTAGGATAGGGAGAGAGTGTGAGAGTGATAGAGATGATGGGGAGAGAGTGTGAGAGTGAGAGTAAGAATGGGAGGGAGTGTGAGAGTCAGAGAGAGAGTGAGGATGGGAGAGAGAGTGCAAGAGTGAGAGTGAGAGTGAGGATGGGAGAGGGTGTGAGAGTGAGAGTGAGGATGGGAGGATGGGTGAGAGAGTGTGTGAGTGAGAGTGAGGATGGGGAGGGAGTGTGTGAGTGATAGTGAGGATGGGGGAGAGAGTGTGTGAGTGAGAATGGGAGAGAGAGTGTGAGAGTGAGAGTGAGAGTGAGGATGGGAGAGAGTGTGAGAGTGAGAGTGCAGATGGGAGAGAGTGTGAGCGTGAGAGCGAGAATGAGAATGGGAGAGAGAGTGTGCGAGTGAGAGTGAGGATGGGAGAGAGAGTGTGCGAGTGAGAGTGAGAATGGGAGAGAGTGAGTGAGAGTCAGAGTGCAGATGGGAGAGAGTGAGAGAGTGAGAGTGAGGATGGGTGAGAGAGTGTGAGAGTGAGAGTGAGAATGGAAGAGAGTGTGAGAGTGAGAGCGAAGATGGGGAAAGCATGTGATAGTAAGAGTGATGATGGGAGAGAGAGTGTGAGAGTGAGAGTGAGAATGGGAGTGAGTGTGGGATTGAGGATGGGAGAGAGTGTGTGTGAGTGATAGTGAGGATGGGCGAGAGAGTGTGAGAGTGTGAGTAAGAATGGGAGGGAGTGTGAGAGTGAGAGTGAGAGTGAGGATGGGAGATAGAGTGTGAGAGTGAGAGTGAGAATGGGACAGAGTGTGTGAGTGAGAGTGAGGATTGGGAAAGAGAGTGAGAGTGCGAATGGGGAGAGAGTGTGAGAGTGAGAATGTGAATGGGAGAGAGAGTATGAGAGAGAGAGTGACGATGGGGAGAGAGTGAGAGAGTGAGAGTGATGATGGGCGAGAGAGTGTGGGAGTGAGAGTGAGGATTGGAGAGTGTCTGAGAGTGAGACTGAGAGTGAGGATGGAAGAAAGAGTGTGAGAGTGAGAGCGAAGATGAGGAAAGCATGTGATAGTAAGAGTGATGATGGGAGAGAGAGTGTGAGAGTGAGAGTGAGAGTGAGGATGGGAGAGAGTGTGTGAGAGTGAGAGTGAGAGTGAGGATGGGAGAGAGAGTTTGAGGTTGAGAGTGAGGATGGGCGAGAGAGTGTGAGAGTGAGAGTGAGAGTGAGGATGGGAGAGAGTGTGTAAGAGTGAGAGTGAGAATGGGAGAGAGAGTGTGAGAGTGAGAGTGAGGAAGGCAGAGCATGTGTGAGAGTGACAGTGAGGATGGGAGAGAGAGTGTGAGAGTGAGAGTGAGAATGGGAGAGAGTGTGAGACTGAGAGTGAGGATGGGGAGAGAGTGTGAGAGTGAGAGTGATGATGGGCGAGAGAGTGTGGGAGTGAGAGTGAGGATTGGAGAGTGTCTGAGAGTGAGACTGAGAGTGAGGATGGGAGAAAGAGTGTGTGAGTGAGAGTGAGGATAGGGAGAGAGTGTGAGAGTGATAGAGATGATGGGGAGAGAGTGTGTGAGAGTCAGAGTGCAGATGGCAGAGCGTGAGAGAGTGAGAGTGAGGATGGGAGAGAGAGTTTGAGAGTGAGAGTGAGAATGGAAGAGAGTGTGAGATTGAGAGTGAAGATGGGGAAAGCGTGTGATAGTAAGAGTGATGATGGGAGAGAGAGTGTGAGAGTGAGAGTGAGAATGGGAGTGAGTGTGGGATTGAGGATGGGAGAGAGTGTGTGTGAGTGATAGTGAGGATGGGGGAGAGAGTGTGAGAGTGAGAGTGAGGATGGGAGAGAGAGTGTGAGTGTGAGAGTGAGAGTGAGGATGGGAGAGAGTGTGAGAGTGAGAGTGCAGATGGGAGAGAGTGTGAGAGTGAGAGCGAGAATGAGAATGGTTGAGAGAGTGTGCGAGTGAGAGTGAGGTATGGAGAGAGAGTGTGAGATTGAGAGTGAGAATAGGAGAGAGTGTGTGAGAGTCAGAGTGCAGATGGGAGAGCGTGCGAGAGTGAGAGTGAGGATGGGAGAGAGAGTGTGAGAGTGAAAGTGAGAATGGGAGAGAGAGTGTGAGAGTGAGAGTGAGGATAGGGGAGAGAGTGTGAGAGTGAGAGACAGGATGGGGAGAGAGTGTGAGAGTGAGAGTAAGAATGGGAGTGAGAGTGAGTGTCAGAGTGAGAGTGTTGATGGGCGAGCGAGTGTGAGAGTGAGAGTGAGAGTGAGGAAGGGAGAGAGTGTGTGAGAGTGAGGATTTGAGAGAGAGTTTGAGGGTGAGAGTGACGATGGGCGAAATAGGGTGAGAGTGAGAGTGAGAGTGAGAGTGAGGATGGGAGTGAGTGTTTGAGAGTGAGAGTGAGGATGGGGGAGAGAGTGTGAGAGCGAGAGTGAGGATGGGAGCGTGAGAGAGTGAGAGTGAGGATGGGAGAGAGAGTGTGAGAGTAGAAGTGAGAATGGGAGAGAGTGTGAGAGTGTGAGGACGGGAGAGAGTGTGAGAGTGAGAGTGAGAATGGGAGAGAGTGTGTGAAAGAGTTGAGTGCGGATGGGAGAGAGAGTGTGAGAGTGAGAGTGAGAGTGAGGATGGGAGAGAGAGTGTGAGAGTAGAAGTGAGAATGGGAGTGAGTGTGAGATTGAGAGTGAGGATGGGAGAGAGTGTGTGAGAGTAGAAGTGAGGATGGGAGAGAGTGTGAGAGTGAGAGTGAGAATGGGAGAGAAAGTGTGAGAGTGAGAGAGAGGAT
Source organism: Chiloscyllium plagiosum (assembly GCF_037043375.1). Lineage (NCBI taxonomy): Eukaryota > Metazoa > Chordata > Chondrichthyes > Orectolobiformes > Hemiscylliidae > Chiloscyllium > Chiloscyllium plagiosum. The sequence goes on from NW_028270180.1 coordinate 30,465,548, forward strand.
GGGGAGAGACTGTGAGAGTGAGAGTGATGATGGGCGAGAAAGTGCGGGAGTGAGAGTGAGGATTGGAGAGTGTCTGAGAGTGAGACTGAGAGTGAGGATGGGAGAAAGAGTGTGTGAGTGAGAGTGAGAGTGAGGATGGGAGAAAGAGTTTTAGGGTGATAGAGTGTGGGAGTGAGAGTGAGGATTGGAGAGTGTGGGAGTGAGAGTGAGAGTGAGGATGGGAGAAAGAGTGTGTGAGTGAGAGTTAGGATAGGGAGAGAGTGTGAGAGTGATAGAGATGATGGGGAGAGAGTGTGAGAGTGAGAGTAAGAATGGGAGGGAGTGTGAGAGTCAGAGAGAGAGTGAGGATGGGAGAGAGAGTGCAAGAGTGAGAGTGAGAGTGAGGATGGGAGAGGGTGTGAGAGTGAGAGTGAGGATGGGAGGATGGGTGAGAGAGTGTGTGAGTGAGAGTGAGGATGGGGAGGGAGTGTGTGAGTGATAGTGAGGATGGGGGAGAGAGTGTGTGAGTGAGAATGGGAGAGAGAGTGTGAGAGTGAGAGTGAGAGTGAGGATGGGAGAGAGTGTGAGAGTGAGAGTGCAGATGGGAGAGAGTGTGAGCGTGAGAGCGAGAATGAGAATGGGAGAGAGAGTGTGCGAGTGAGAGTGAGGATGGGAGAGGGTGTGAGAGTGAGAGTGAGGATGGGAGAATGAGTGTGAGAGTGAGAGTGAGAGTGAGGATGGGAGAGAGAGTTTTAGGGTGATAGAGTGTGGGAGTGAGAGTGAGGATTGGAGAGTGTGGGAGTGAGAGTGAGAGTGAGGATGGGAGAAAGAGTGTGTGAGTGAGAGTTAGGATAGGGAGAGAGTGTGAGAGTGATAGAGATGATGGGGAGAGAGTGTGAGAGTGAGAGTAAGAATGGGAGGGAGTGTGAGAGTCAGAGAGAGAGTGAGGATGGGAGAGAGAGTGCAAGAGTGAGAGTGAGAGTGAGGATGGGAGAGGGTGTGAGAGTGAGAGTGAGGATGGGAGGATGGGTGAGAGAGTGTGTGAGTGAGAGTGAGGATGGGGAGGGAGTGTGTGAGTGATAGTGAGGATGGGGGAGAGAGTGTGTGAGTGAGAATGGGAGAGAGAGTGTGAGAGTGAGAGTGAGAGTGAGGATGGGAGAGAGTGTGAGAGTGAGAGTGCAGATGGGAGAGAGTGTGAGCGTGAGAGCGAGAATGAGAATGGGAGAGAGAGTGTGCGAGTGAGAGTGAGGATGGGAGAGAGAGTGTGCGAGTGAGAGTGAGAATGGGAGAGAGTGAGTGAGAGTCAGAGTGCAGATGGGAGAGAGTGAGAGAGTGAGAGTGAGGATGGGTGAGAGAGTGTGAGAGTGAGAGTGAGAATGGAAGAGAGTGTGAGAGTGAGAGCGAAGATGGGGAAAGCATGTGATAGTAAGAGTGATGATGGGAGAGAGAGTGTGAGAGTGAGAGTGAGAATGGGAGTGAGTGTGGGATTGAGGATGGGAGAGAGTGTGTGTGAGTGATAGTGAGGATGGGCGAGAGAGTGTGAGAGTGTGAGTAAGAATGGGAGGGAGTGTGAGAGTGAGAGTGAGAGTGAGGATGGGAGATAGAGTGTGAGAGTGAGAGTGAGAATGGGACAGAGTGTGTGAGTGAGAGTGAGGATTGGGAAAGAGAGTGAGAGTGCGAATGGGGAGAGAGTGTGAGAGTGAGAATGTGAATGGGAGAGAGAGTATGAGAGAGAGAGTGACGATGGGGAGAGAGTGAGAGAGTGAGAGTGATGATGGGCGAGAGAGTGTGGGAGTGAGAGTGAGGATTGGAGAGTGTCTGAGAGTGAGACTGAGAGTGAGGATGGAAGAAAGAGTGTGAGAGTGAGAGCGAAGATGAGGAAAGCATGTGATAGTAAGAGTGATGATGGGAGAGAGAGTGTGAGAGTGAGAGTGAGAGTGAGGATGGGAGAGAGTGTGTGAGAGTGAGAGTGAGAGTGAGGATGGGAGAGAGAGTTTGAGGTTGAGAGTGAGGATGGGCGAGAGAGTGTGAGAGTGAGAGTGAGAGTGAGGATGGGAGAGAGTGTGTAAGAGTGAGAGTGAGAATGGGAGAGAGAGTGTGAGAGTGAGAGTGAGGAAGGCAGAGCATGTGTGAGAGTGACAGTGAGGATGGGAGAGAGAGTGTGAGAGTGAGAGTGAGAATGGGAGAGAGTGTGAGACTGAGAGTGAGGATGGGGAGAGAGTGTGAGAGTGAGAGTGATGATGGGCGAGAGAGTGTGGGAGTGAGAGTGAGGATTGGAGAGTGTCTGAGAGTGAGACTGAGAGTGAGGATGGGAGAAAGAGTGTGTGAGTGAGAGTGAGGATAGGGAGAGAGTGTGAGAGTGATAGAGATGATGGGGAGAGAGTGTGAGAGTGAGAGTGAGAGTGAGGATGGGAGAGAGTGTGTGAGAGTGAGAGTGAGAGTGAGGATGGGAGAGAGAGTTTGAGGTTGAGAGTGAGGATGGGCGAGAGAGTGTGAGAGTGAGAGTGAGAGTGAGGATGGGAGAGAGTGTGTAAGAGTGAGAGTGAGAATGGGAGAGAGAGTGTGAGAGTGAGAGTGAGGAAGGCAGAGCATGTGTGAGAGTGACAGTGAGGATGGGAGAGAGAGTGTGAGAGTGAGAGTGAGAATGGGAGAGAGTGTGAGACTGAGAGTGAGGATGGGGAGAGAGTGTGAAAGTGAGAGTGAGGATCGGAGAGAGGGTGTGAGCGTGAGAGTGAGGATGGGAGAGAGAGTGTGAGAGTGACCGTGAGGATGGGAGAGAGTGTAAGAGTGAGGTTGAGGATGGGAGAGAGAGTGTGAGAGAAGAAGTGAGGATGGGAGAGAGTGTGAGAGTGAGAGTACGGATAGAAGAGAGTGTGAGAGTGAGAGTGAGGAGGGGAGAGAGCGGGTGAGAGTGAGAGTGAGGATGGGAGAGAGAGTGTGAGAGTGAGAGTCAGGATGGGAGGGAGAGAGTGTGAGAGTCAGAGTGCAGATGGCAGAGAGTGAGAGAGTGAGAGTGAGGATGGGAGAGAGAGTTTGAGAGTGAGAGTGTGAATGGAAGAGAGTGTGAGATTGAGAGTGAAGATGGGGAAAGCGTGTGATAGTAAGAGTGATGATGGGAGAGTGAGTGTGAGAGTGAGAGTGAGAATGGGAGTGAGTGTGGGATTGAGGATGGGAGAGAGTGTGTGTGAGTGATAGTGAGGATGGGGAGAGAGTGTGAGAGTGAGAGTGAGGATGGGAGAGAGAGTGTGAGTGTGAGAGTGAGAGTGAGGATGGGAGAGAGTGTGAGAGTGAGAGTGCAGATGGGAGAGAGTGTGAGAGTGAGAGCGAGAATGAGAATGGTTGAGAGAGTGTGCGAGTGAGAGTGAGGTATGGAGAGAGAGTGTGAGATTGAGAGTGAGAATAGGAGAGAGTGTGTGAAAGTGTGAGTGCAGATGGGAGAGAGACTGTGAAAGTGAGAGTGAGAGTGAGGATGGGAGAGAGAGTGTGAGAGTGAGAGTAAGAATGGTAGGGAGTGTGAGAGTGAGAGTGAGAGTGAGGACGGGAGAGAGAGTGTGAGAGTGAGAGTGAGAGTGAGGATGGGAGAGAGTGTGTGAGAGTAGAAGTGAGGATGGGAGAGATTGTGAGAGTGAGAGTGAGGATGGGAGAGAAAGTGTGAGAGTGAGAGAGAGGATGGGGAGGGACTGTGAGAGTGAGAGTGATGATGGGCGAGAGAGTGTGGGAGTGAGAGTGAGGATTGGAGAGTGTCTGAGAGTGAGACTGAGAGTGAGGATGGGAGAAAGAGTGTGTGAGTGAGAGTGAGGATAGGGAGAGAGTGTGAGAGTGATAGAGATGATGGGGAGAGAGTGTGAGAGTGAGATTAAGAATGGGAGGGAGTGTGAAAGTGAGAGTGAGGATCGGAGAGAGGGTGTGAGAGTGAGAGTGAGGATGGGAGAGAGAGTGTGAGAGTGAGAGTGAGAGTGAGGATGGGAGAGAGAGTTTGAGGTTGAGAGTGAGGATGGGCGAGAGAGTGTGAGAGTGAGAGTGAGAATGGCAGAGAGTTTGAGAGTGAGAGTGAGAGTGAGGATGGGGAGAGAGTGTGAAAGTGAGAGTGAGGATCGGAGAGAGGGTGTGAGAGTGAGAGTGAGGATGGGAGAGAGAGTGTGAGAGTGACCGTGAGGATGGGAGAGAGTGTAAGAGTGAGGTTGAGGATGGGAGAGAGAGTGTGAGAGAAGAAGTGAGGATGGGAGAGAGTGTGAGAGTGAGAGTACGGATAGAAGAGAGTGTGAGAGTGAGAGTGAGAGTGAGGATGGGAGAGAGAGTTTGAGGTTGAGAGTGAGGATGGGCGAGAGAGTGTGAGAGTGAGAGTGAGAATGGCAGAGAGTTTGAGAGTGAGAGTGAGAGTGAGGATGGGGAGAGAGTGTGAAAGTGAGAGTGAGGATCGGAGAGAGGGTGTGAGAGTCACAGTGAGGATGGGAGAGTGTGTGAGAGTAAGAGTGAGAGTGAGGATGAGAGAGAGACAGTGAGAGTGACAGAGAGGATGCGAGTGAGTGTGAGAGTGAGAGTGTGAATGGGAGAGAGTGTGAGAGTGAGAGTGCGGATGGGAGAGAGAGTGTGAGAGTGAGAGTGAGGATGGGAGAAAGAGTGTGTGAGTGAGAGTGAGAGTGAGGATGGGAGAGAGAGTTTTAGGGTGATAGAGTGTGGGAGTGAGAGTGAGGATTGGAGAGTGTGGGAGTGAGAGTGAGAGTGAGGATGGGAGAAAGAGTGTGTGAGTGAGAGTTAGGATAGGGAGAGAGTGTGAGAGTGATAGAGATGATGGGGAGAGAGTGTGAGAGTGAGAGTAAGAATGGGAGGGAGTGTGAGAGTCAGAGAGAGAGTGAGGATGGGAGAGAGAGTGCAAGAGTGAGAGTGAGAGTGAGGATGGGAGAGGGTGTGAGAGTGAGAGTGAGGATGGGAGGATGGGTGAGAGAGTGTGTGAGTGAGAGTGAGGATGGGGAGGGAGTGTGTGAGTGATAGTGAGGATGGGGGAGAGAGTGTGTGAGTGAGAATGGGAGAGAGAGTGTGAGAGTGAGAGTGAGAGTGAGGATGGGAGAGAGTGTGAGAGTGAGAGTGCAGATGGGAGAGAGTGTGAGCGTGAGAGCGAGAATGAGAATGGGAGAGAGAGTGTGCGAGTGAGAGTGAGGATGGGAGAGGGTGTGAGAGTGAGAGTGAGGATGGGAGAATGAGTGTGAGAGTGAGAGTGAGAGTGAGGATGGGAGAGAGAGTTTTAGGGTGATAGAGTGTGGGAGTGAGAGTGAGGATTGGAGAGTGTGGGAGTGAGAGTGAGAGTGAGGATGGGAGAAAGAGTGTGTGAGTGAGAGTTAGGATAGGGAGAGAGTGTGAGAGTGATAGAGATGATGGGGAGAGAGTGTGAGAGTGAGAGTAAGAATGGGAGGGAGTGTGAGAGTCAGAGAGAGAGTGAGGATGGGAGAGAGAGTGCAAGAGTGAGAGTGAGAGTGAGGATGGGAGAGGGTGTGAGAGTGAGAGTGAGGATGGGAGGATGGGTGAGACAGTGTGTGAGTGAGAGTGAGGATGGGGAGGGAGTGTGTGAGTGATAGTGAGGATGGGGGAGAGAGTGTGTGAGTGAGAATGGGAGAGAGAGTGTGAGAGTGAGAGTGAGAGTGAGGATGGGAGAGAGTGTGAGAGTGAGAGTGCAGATGGGAGAGAGTGTGAGCGTGAGAGCGAGAATGAGAATGGGAGAGAGAGTGTGCGAGTGAGAGTGAGGAAGGCAGAGCATGTGTGAGAGTGACAGTGAGGATGGGAGAGAGAGTGTGAGAGTGAGAGTGAGAATGGGAGAGAGTGTGAGACTGAGAGTGAGGATGGGGAGAGAGTGTGAAAGTGAGAGTGAGGATCGGAGAGAGGGTGTGAGCGTGAGAGTGAGGATGGGAGAGAGAGTGTGAGAGTGACCGTGAGGATGGGAGAGAGTGTAAGAGTGAGGTTGAGGATGGGAGAGAGAGTGTGAGAGAAGAAGTGAGGATGGGAGAGAGTGTGAGAGTGAGAGTACGGATAGAAGAGAGTGTGAGAGTGAGAGTGAGGAGGGGAGAGAGCGGGTGAGAGTGAGAGTGAGGATGGGAGAGAGAGTGTGAGAGTGAGAGTCAGGATGGGAGGGAGAGAGTGTGAGAGTGAGGGTGAGGATGGGGAGAGTGTGTGAGAGTGAGAGTGAGGATGGGAGAGAGTGTGTGAGAGTGAGAGTGAGGATGGGAGAGAGTGTGTGAGAGTGAGAGTGAGGATGGGGAGAGAGGGTAAGAGTGAGAGTGAGGATGGGAGAGAGAGTGTGAGAGAGAGTGAGAGTGAGGATGGGAGAGAGTGTGTGAGAGTGAGAGTGAGAGAGAAGATGGGAGAGAGTGTGTGAGAGTGAGAGTGAGGATGGGGAGAAAGTGTGAGAGTGAGAGTGAGGTTGGGAGAGAGAGTGTGAGAGTGCGGATGGGAGAGAGTGTGAGAGTGAGAGTGAGAGTGAGGATGGCAGAGAGAGATTGAGAGTGACAGTGAGAATGGGTGTGACTGTGAGAGTAAGAGTGAGGATGTGAGAGTGAGTTTGAGAGTGAGAGTGAGGATGGGAGAGAGAGTGTGAGAGTGAGGATGGGAGAGAGAGTGTGAGAGTGAGAGAGAATGGGCGAGAAAATGTGAGAGTGAGAGTGAGAGTGATGATTGGAGGTAAAGTGTGAAAGTGAGAGTGAGGATGGTAGAGAGAGTGTGAGGGTGAGAGTGAGGATTGGAGAGAATGTGACAGTTAGATTGAGAGTGAGGATGGGAGAGAGAGTGTGAGACTGGCAGTGTGGATGTGAGACAGAGTGTGAAAGTGAGAGTGAGAGTGAGGATGATAGAGAGAGTGTGAGAGTGAGCGTGAGAGTACGGATGGGAGAGAGTGTGAGAGTGAGAGTGAGGATGGGAGAAAGAGAGTGAGAGTGTCAGTGAGGGAGGGACAGAATGTGAGAGTGAGAGTGAGGATGGGAGAGAGAGTGTGAGAGTTGGAGTGAGGATGGGAGAGAGTGTGAGTGTGACTGTGAGGATGGGAGAGAGAGTGTGAGAGTGAGTGAGGATGGGACAGAGAGTGTGAGAGTAGGAGTGAGGATGGGAGAGAGACTGTGAGAGTGACAGCGAGGATGGGAGAGAGTGTGAGAGTGAGAGTGAGGATGGGAAAAAGAGAGTGAGAGTGTCAGTGAGGGAGGGACAGAATGTGAGAGTGAGAGTGAGGATGGGAGAGAGAGTGTGAGAGTTGGAGTGAGGATGGGAGAGAGTGTGAGTGTGACTGTGAGGATGGGAGAGAGAGTGTGAGAGTGAGTGAGGATGGGACAGAGAGTGTGAGAGTAGGAGTGAGGATGGGAGAGAGACTGTGAGAGTGACAGCGAGGATGGGAGAGAGTGTGAGAGTCACAGTGAGGATGGGAGAGTGTGTGAGAGTAAGAGTGAGAGTGAGGATGAGAGAGAGACAGTGAGAGTGACAGAGAGGATGCGAGTGAGTGTGAGAGTGAGAGTGTGAATGGGAGAGAGTGTGAGAGTGAGAGTGCGGATGGGAGAGAGAGTGTGAGAGTGAGAGTGAGGATGGGAGAAAGTGTCAGAGTGAGAGTGGGAGTGAGAATGGGAGAGAGTGTGAGAGTTAGAGTGAGGATGGGAGAGAGTGTGAGAGTGAGAGTGAGGATGGGAGAGAGTGTGAGAGAGTGAGAGTGAGAGTGAGGATGGGAGAGAGTGTGTGAGAGTGAGATTGAGAGTGAGGATGGGAGAGAGAGTTTGAGGTTGAGAGTGAGGATGGGCGAGAGAGTGTGAGAGTGAGAGTGAGAGTGAGGATGGGAGAGAGTGTGTAAGAGTGAGAGTGAGAATGGGAGAGAGAGTGTGAGAGTGAGAGTGAGGAAGGCACAGCATGTGTGAGAGTGACAGTGAGGATGGGAGAGAGAGTGTGAGAGTGAGAGTGAGAATGGGAGAGAGTGTGAGACTGAGAGTGAGGATGGGGAGAGAGTGTGAGAGTGAGAGTGATGATGGGCGAGAGAGTGTGGGAGTGAGAGTGAGGATTGGAGAGTGTCTGAGAGTGAGACTGAGAGTGAGGATGGGAGAAAGAGTGTGTGAGTGAGAGTGAGGATAGGGAGAGAGTGTGAGAGTGATAGAGATGATGGGGAGAGAGTGTGAGAGTGAGAGTGAGAGTGAGGATGGGCGAGAGAGTGTGAGAGTGAGAGTGAGAGTGAGGATGGGAGAGAGTGTGTAAGAGTGAGAGTGAGAATGGGAGAGAGAGTGTGAGAGTGAGAGTGAGGAAGGCAGAGCATGTGTGAGAGTGACAGTGAGGATGGGAGAGAGAGTGTGAGAGTGAGAGTGAGAATGGGAGAGAGTGTGAGACTGAGAGTGAGGATGGGGAGAGAGTGTGAAAGTGAGAGTGAGGATCGGAGAGAGGGTGTGAGCGTGAGAGTGAGGATGGGAGAGAGTGTGTGAGAGTGACCGTGAGGATGCGAGAGAGTGTAAGAGTGAGGTTGAGGATGGGAGAGAGAGTGTGAGAGAAGAAGTGAGGATGGGAGAGAGTGTGAGAGTGAGAGTACGGATAGAAGAGAGTGTGAGAGTGAGAGTGAGGAGGGGAGAGAGCGGGTGAGAGTGAGAGTGAGGATGGGAGAGAGAGTGTGAGAGTGAGAGTCAGGATGGGAGGGAGAGAGTGTGAGAGTGAGGGTGAGGATGGGAGAGAGTGTGAGAGTGACAGTGAGGATGGGAGAGAGTGTGTGAGAGTCAGAGTGCAGATGGCAGAGAGTGAGAGAGTGAGAGTGAGGATGGGAGAGAGAGTTTGAGAGTGAGAGTGTGAATGGAAGAGAGTGTGAGATTGAGAGTGAAGATGGGGAAAGCGTGTGATAGTAAGAGTGATGATGGGAGAGAGAGTGTGAGAGTGAGAGTGAGAATGGGAGTGAGTGTGGGATTGAGGATGGGAGAGAGTGTGTGTGAGTGATAGTGAGGATGGGGAGAGAGTGTGAGAGTGAGAGTGAGGATGGGAGAGAGAGTGTGAGTGTGAGAGTGAGAGTGAGGATGGGAGAGAGTGTGAGAGTGAGAGTGCAGATGGGAGAGAGTGTGGGAGTGAGAGCGAGAATGAGAATGGTTGAGAGAGTGTGCGAGTGAGAGTGAGGTATGGAGAGAGAGTGTGAGGTTGAGAGTGAGAATAGGAGAGAGTGTGTGAAAGTGTGAGTGCGGATGGGAGAGAGACTGTGAGAGTGAGGATGGGAGAGAGAGTGTGAGAGTGAGAGTAAGAATGGTAGGGAGTGTGAGAGTGAGAGTGAGAGTGAGGACGGGAGAGAGAGTGTGAGAGTGAGAGTGAGAGTGAGGATAGGAGAGAGTGTGTGAGAGTAGAAGTGAGGATGGGAGAGAGTGTGAGAGTGAGGATGGGAGAGAAAGTGTGAGAGTGAGAGAGAGGATGGGGAGGGACTGTGAGAGTGAGAGTGATGATGGGCGAGAGAGTGTGGGAGTGAGAGTGAGGATTGGAGAGTGTCTGAGAGTGAGACTGAGAGTGAGGATGGGAGAAAGAGTGTGTGAGTGAGAGTGAGGATAGGGAGAGAGTGTGAGAGTGATAGAGATGATGGGGAGAGAGTGTGAGAGTGAGAGTAAGAATGGGAGGGAGTGTGAAAGTGAGAGTGAGGATCGGAGAGAGGGTGTGAGAGTGAGAGTGAGGATGGGAGAGAGAGTGTGAGAGTGAGAGTGAGAGTGAGGATGAGAGAGAGTTTGAGGTTGAGAGTGAGGATGGGCGAGAGAGTGTGAGAGTGAGAGTGAGAATGGCAGAGAGTTTGAGAGTGAGAGTGAGGATGGGGAGAGAGTGTGAAAGTGAGAGTGAGGATCGGAGAGAGGGTGTGAGAGTGAGAGTGAGGATGGGAGAGAGAGTGTGAGAGTGAGAGTGAGGATGGGAGAGAGTGTAAGAGTGAGGTTGAGGATGGGAGAGAGAGTGTGAGAGAAGAAGTGAGGATGGGAGAGAGTGTGAGAGTGAGAGTACGGATAGAAGAGAGTGTGAGAGTGAGAGTGAGGAGGGGAGAGAGCGGGTGAGAGTGAGAGTGAGGATGGGAGAGAGAGTGTGAGAGTGAGAGTCAGGATGGGAGGGAGAGAGTGTGAGAGTGAGGGTGAGGATGGGGAGAGTGTGTGAGAGTGAGAGTGAGGATGGGAGAGAGTGTGTGAGAGTGAGAGTGAGGATGGGAGAGAGTGTGTGAGAGTGAGAGTGAGGAGGGGGAGAGAGGGTAAGAGTGAGAGTGAGGATGGGAGAGAGTGTGTGAGAGTGAGAGTGAGAGTGAGGATGGGAGAGAGAGTTTGAGGTTGAGAGTGAGGATGGGCGAGAGAGTGTGAGAGTGAGAGTGAGAGTGAGGATGGGAGAGAGTGTGTAAGAGTGAGAGTGAGAATGGGAGAGAGAGTGTGAGAGTGAGAGTGAGGAAGGCACAGCATGTGTGAGAGTGACAGTGAGGATGGGAGAGAGAGTGTGAGAGTGAGAGTGAGAATGGGAGAGAGTGTGAGACTGAGAGTGAGGATGGAGAGAGAGTGTGAGAGTGAGAGTGATGATGGGAGAGAGAGTGTGGGAGTGAGAGTGAGGATTGGAGAGTGTCTGAGAGTGAGACTGAGAGTGAGGATGGGAGAAAGAGTGTGTGAGTGAGAGTGAGGATAGGGAGAGAGTGTGAGAGTGATAGAGATGATGGGGAGAGAGTGTGAGAGTGAGAGTGAGAGTGAGGATGGGAGAGAGTGTGTGAGAGTGAGAGTGAGAGTGAGGATGGGAGAGAGAGTTTGAGGTTGAGAGTGAGGATGGGCGAGAGAGTGTGAGAGTGAGAGTGAGAGTGAGGATGGGAGAGAGTGTGTAAGAGTGAGAGTGAGAATGGGAGAGAGAGTGTGAGAGTGAGAGTGAGGAAGGCAGAGCATGTGTGAGAGTGACAGTGAGGATGGGAGAGAGAGTGTGAGAGTGAGAGTGAGAATGGGAGAGAGTGTGAGACTGAGAGTGAGGATGGGGAGAGAGTGTGAAAGTGAGAGTGAGGATCGGAGAGAGGGTGTGAGCGTGAGAGTGAGGATGGGAGAGAGAGTGTGAGAGTGACCGTGAGGATGGGAGAGAGTGTAAGAGTGAGGTTGAGGATGGGAGAGAGAGTGTGAGAGAAGAAGTGAGGATGGGAGAGAGTGTGAGAGTGAGAGTACGGATAGAAGAGAGTGTGAGAGTGAGAGTGAGGAGGGGAGAGAGCGGGTGAGAGTGAGAGTGAGGATGGGAGAGAGAGTGTGAGAGTGAGAGTCAGGATGGGAGGGAGAGAGTGTGAGAGTGAGGGTGAGGATGGGAGAGAGTGTGAGAGTGACAGTGAGGATGGGAGAGAGTGTGTGAGAGTCAGAGTGCAGATGGCAGAGAGTGAGAGAGTGAGAGTGAGGATGGGAGAGAGAGTTTGAGAGTGAGAGTGTGAATGGAAGAGAGTGTGAGATTGAGAGTGAAGATGGGGAAAGCGTGTGATAGTAAGAGTGATGATGGGAGAGAGAGTGTGAGAGTGAGAGTGAGAATGGGAGTGAGTGTGGGATTGAGGATGGGAGAGAGTGTGTGTGAGTGATAGTGAGGATGGGGAGAGAGTGTGAGAGTGAGAGTGAGGATGGGAGAGAGAGTGTGAGTGTGAGAGTGAGAGTGAGGATGGGAGAGAGTGTGAGAGTGAGAGTGCAGATGGGAGAGAGTGTGAGAGTGAGAGCGAGAATGAGAATGGTTGAGAGAGTGTGTGAGTGAGAGTGAGGTATGGAGAGAGAGTGTGAGGTTGAGAGTGAGAATAGGAGAGAGTGTGTGAAAGTGTGAGTGCGGATGGGAGAGAGACTGTGAGAGTGAGGATGGGAGAGAGAGTGTGAGAGTGAGAGTAAGAATGGTAGGGAGTGTGAGAGTGAGAGTGAGAGTGAGGACGGGAGAGAGAGTGTGAGAGTGAGAGTGAGAGTGAGGATAGGAGAGAGTGTGTGAGAGTAGAAGTGAGGATGGGAGAGAGTGTGAGAGTGAGAGTGAGGATGGGAGAGAAAGTGTGAGAGTGAGAGAGAGGATGGGGAGGGACTGTGAGAGTGAGAGTGATGATGGGCGAGAGAGTGTGGGAGTGAGAGTGAGGATTGGAGAGTGTCTGAGAGTGAGACTGAGAGTGAGGATGGGAGAAAGAGTGTGTGAGTGAGAGTGAGGATAGGGAGAGAGTGTGAGAGTGATAGAGATGATGGGGAGAGAGTGTGAGAGTGAGAGTAAGAATGGGAGGGAGTGTGAAAGTGAGAGTGAGGATCGGAGAGAGGGTGTGAGAGTGAGAGTGAGGATGGGAGAGAGAGTGTGAGAGTGAGAGTGAGAGTGAGGATGGGAGAGAGAGTTTGAGGTTGAGAGTGAGGATGGGCGAGAGAGTGTGAGAGTGAGAGTGAGAATGGCAGAGAGTTTGAGAGTGAGAGTGAGGATGGGGAGAGAGTGTGAAAGTGAGAGTGAGGATCGGAGAGAGGGTGTGAGAGTGAGAGTGAGGATGGGAGAGAGAGTGTGTGAGTGACCGTGAGGATGGGAGAGAGTGTAAGAGTGAGGTTGAGGATGGGAGAGAGAGTGTGAGAGAAGAAGTGAGGATGGGAGAGAGTGTGAGAGTGAGAGTACGGATAGAAGAGAGTGTGAGAGTGAGAGTGAGGAGGGGAGAGAGCGGGTGAGAGTGAGAGTGAGGATGGGAGAGAGAGTGTGAGAGTGAGAGTCAGGATGGGAGGGAGAGAGTGTGAGAGTGAGGGTGAGGATGGGGAGAGTGTGTGAGAGTGAGAGTGAGGATGGGAGAGAGTGTGTGAGAGTGAGAGTGAGGATGGGAGAGAGTGTGTGAAAGTGAGAGTGAGGAGGGGGAGAGAGGGTAAGAGTGAGAGTGAGGATGGGAGAGAGAGTGTGAGAGAGAGTGAGAGTGAGGATGGGAGAGAGTGTGTGAGAGTGAGAATGAGAGTGAAGATGGGAGAGAGTGTGTGAGAGTGAGAGTGAGGTTGGGAGAGAGAGTGTGAGAGTGAGAGTGAGGATGGGAGAGAGAGTGTGAGAGTGAGAGTGAGAGTGAGGATGGCAGAGAGAGATTGAGAGTGACAGTGAGAATGGGTGTGACTGTGAGAGTAAGAGTGAGGATGTGAGAGTGAGTTTGAGAGTGAGAGTGAGGATGGGAGAGAGAGTGTGAGAGTGAGGATGGGAGAGAGAGTGTGAGAGTGAGAGAGAATGGGCGAGAAAATGTGAGAGTGAGAGTGAGAGTGATGATTGGAGGTAAAGTGTGAAAGTGAGAGTGAGGATGGTAGAGAGAGTGTGAGGGTGAGAGTGAGAATGGGAGAGAGTGTGAGAGTGAGATTGAGAGTGAGGATGGGAGAGAGAGTGTGTGAGTTAGAGTGAGGATTGGAGAGAATGTGACAGTTAGATTGAGAGTGAGGATGGGAGAGAGAGTGTGAGACTGGCAGTGTGGATGTGAGACAGAGTGTGAAAGTGAGAGTGAGAGTGAGGATGATAGAGAGAGTGTGAGAGTGAGCGTGAGAGTACGGATGGGAGAGAGTGTGAGAGTGAGAGTGAGGATGGGAGAAAGAGAGTGAGAGTGTCAGTGAGGGAGGGAGAGAATGTGAGAGTGAGAGTGAGGATGGGAGAGAGAGTGTGAGAGTTGGAGTGAGGATGGGAGAGAGTGTGAGTGTGACTGTGAGGATGGGAGAGAGAGTGTGAGAGTGAGTGAGGATGGGACAGAGAGTGTGAGAGTAGGAGTGAGGATGGGAGAGAGACTGTGAGAGTGACAGCGAGGATGGGAGAGAGTGTGAGAGTCACAGTGAGGATGGGAGAGTGTGTGAGAGTAAGAGTGAGAGTGAGGATGAGAGAGAGAGTGTGAGAGTGACAGAGAGGATGCGAGTGAGTGTGAGAGTGAGAGTGTGAATGGGAGAGAGTGTGAGAGTGAGAGTGCGGATGGGAGAGAGAGTGTGAGAGTGAGAGTGAGAATGGGAGAAAGTGTCAGAGTGAGAGTGGGAGTGAGAATGGGAGAGAGTGTGAGAGTTAGAGTGAGGATGGGAGAGAGTGTGAGAGTGAGAGTGAGGATGGGAGAGAGTGTGAGAGTGAGGATGGGAGAGACAGTGTGAGATTGAGAGTGAGGATGGGAGAGAAAGTGTGAGAGTGAGAGTGAAGGTTGTGAGAGAGAGTGTGAGAGTGCGGATGGGAGAGAGTGTGAGCGTGAGAGTGAGAGTGAGGATGGGAGAGAGAGAGTGTGAGTGACAGTGAGAATGGCTGTGACTGTGAGAGTGAGAGTGAGGATGTGAGAGAGAGTGTGAGTGTGAGAGTGAGGATGGGAGAGAGAGTGTGAGAGTGAGGACGTGAGAGAGTGTGTGAGAGTGAGAGAGAATGGGAGAGAGAATGTGAGAGTGAGGATTGTAGACAAAGTGTGAAAGTGAGAGTGAGGATGGGAGAGAGAGAGTGTGAGGGTGAGAGTGAGAATGGGAGAGAGTGTGAGAGTGAGAATGGGAGAGAGTGTGAGTGTGAGATTGAGAGTGAGGATGGGAGAGAGAGTGCGTGAGTTAGAGTGAGGATTGGAGAGAGTGTGAGAGTGAGATTGAGAATGAGGATGGGAGAGAGAGTGTGAGACTGGCAGTGTGGATGAGAGAGACAGTGTGAAAGTGATAGTGAGAGTGAGGATGATAGTGAGAGTGTGAGAGTGAGAGTGAGAGTGCGGATGGGAGAGAGTGTGGGAGTGAGAGTGAGGATGGGAGAAAGAGTGTGAGAGTGTCAGTGAGGATGGGAGAGAATGTGAGATTGAGATTGAGGATGGTAGAGAGAGTGTGAGAGTTGGAGTGAGGATGGGAGAGAGTGTGAGTTTGACAGTGAGGATGGGAGAGAGAGTGTGAGAGTGAGAGTGAGGATGGGATATAGTGTGTGAGAGTAGGAGTGAGGATAGGAGAGAATGTGAGTGAGATTGAGGATGGGAGAGAGAGTGTGAGAGTAGGAGTGAGGATGGGAGAGAGACTGTGAGAGTGACAGCGAGAATGGGAGAGAGTGTGAGAGTCACAGTGTGGATGGGAGAGAGTGTGCGAGTGACAATGAGGATGGGAGAGATTGTGAGAGTAAGAGTGAGAGTGAGGATGGGAGAGAGAGTGTGAGAGTGACAGAGAGGATGGGAGAGAGTGTGAGAGTGTGGTGAAACGGTTAAAAATTATGTCCCAATACATGTGTGAATCTAACCGGAATGGAGGTGTTGCTTAGTCCCGTGTGAATCTTATTACACACCTCCCCGTGTGCAGAATGGAATGTGTTTTTTAGCCTTGCTCTGCTGTTCACATGAATGTTTATATCTGGAAAAGAGTATATCAGCTGGAAAAGTCTCCAGTTCGGTGAGTCTGCTCCGGGGTTACGTTTAACCGCCGAGCGTGGGTTGTTGGCAACCGCTCTACGAGAACTGACGGCTCCCAGTTCCGGTAACATGTAGAGTGAGTATAAGCCAGACCCGTTGTATGAGACCTGGTTGTGGCGACGCTGCGGGGAATAAAATGCCCATATTCTAGCAGACTCGCCTCTTGGTCGTTTGTTCTGTGTCAGACTACTCTCCTACGAACTTGACCTTGAGAATTTTTTAAAACATTTGGCGTAGTCGGCAGGATCAATCGCAATTGAGGAGAGATTTTGATACAGAACAATGTTTTGGAAAAAGACTAAGAAACCAGAAGAACAAACTGTGGAGGTCCCGACCGTCCCGGGATGGCATGGATGTGGGCATGTACGTGGCAGTTTGTTTGAGAGAGGATCCCAGTCCTGCCGAAGAACCCCTTGCCTGGGGTACAGCGGAGGATGTGGGCATGTCCAAAAAGCTGAAGCGGAGTTAACAGAATTGAATGGGATTGAACTGAACTGAACTGAGTGGAACTGAAGTGAATCAAATTGAACTGAACAAAATGGAACTGAGCTAAATTGAATTAAAATGGACGGAACTGAATTGAACACAATTGAATTGAACTGAACAGACCTGAACTGAGCTGAATTGAACTACACTGAATTGAACTGAATTAAGCATAATGTAACACATGTATTGGGCCAAGCAGTGGAATGTGGTGTAAAATTATGTCCCAATACATGTGTGAATCATAATGTAACACATGTATTGGGCCAAGCAGTGGAATGTGGTGAAACGGTTAAAAATTATGTCCCAATACATGTGTGAATCTAACCGGAATGGAGGTGTTGCTTAGTCCCGTGTGAATCTTATTACACACCTCCCCGTGTGCAGAATGGAATGTGTTTTTTAGCCTTGCTCTGCTGTTCACATGAATGTTTATATCTGGAAAAGAGTATATCAGCTGGAAAAGTCTCCAGTTCGGTGAGTCTGCTCCGGGGTTACGTTTAACCGCCGAGCGTGGGTTGTTGGCAACCGCTCTACGAGAACTGACGGCTCCCAGTTCTGGTAACATGTAGAGTGAGTATAAGCCAGACCCGTTGTATGAGACCTGGTTGTGGCGACGCTGCGGGGAATAAAATGCCCATATTCTAGCAGACTCGCCTCTTGGTCGTTTGTTCTGTGTCAGACTACTCTCCTACGAACCTGACCTTGAGAATTTTTTAAAACAGAGAGTGAGAGTGCGGATGGGAGATAGTGTCAGAGTGAGAGTGGGAGTGAGAATGGGAGAGAGAGTGTGAGAGTTAGAGTGAGGATGGGAGAGAGTGTGAGAGTGAGAGTGAGGATGGGAGGGAGTGTGTGAGAGTGAGAGAGAATGGGAGAGAGAATGTGAGAGTGAGGATTGTAGACAAAGTGTGAAAGTGAGAGTGAGGATGGGAGAGAGAGAGTGTGAGGGTGAGAGTGAGGATGGGCGAGAGAGAGTGAGAGTGAGAATGGGAGAGAGTGTGAGTGTGAGATTGAGAGTGAGGATGGGAGAGAGAGTGCGTGAGTTAGAGTGAGGATTGGAGAGAGTGTGAGAGTGAGATTGAGAATGAGGATGGGAGAGAGAGTGTGAGACTGGCAGTGTGGATGAGAGAGACAGTGTGAAAGTGATAGTGAGAGTGAGGATGATAGTGAGAGTGTGAGAGTGAGAGTGAGAGTGCGGATGGGAGAGAGTGTGAGAGTGAGAGTGAGGATGGGAGAAAGTGTGTGAGAGTGTCAGTGAGGATGGGAGAGAATGTGAGATTGAGAGTGAGGATGGGAAGGAGAGTGTGAGAGTTGGAGTGAGGATGGGAGAGAGTGTGAGTGTGACAGTGAGGATGGGAGAGAGAGTGTGAGAGTGAGAGTGAGGATGGGACAGAGAGTGTGAGAGTAGGAGTGAGGATAGGAGAGAGACTGTGAGAGTGACAGCGAGAATGGGAGGGAGTGTGAGAGTCACAGTGTGGATGGGAGAGAGTGTGTGAGTTACAATGAGGATGGGAGAGATTGTGAGAGTAAGAGTGAGAGTGAGGATGGGAGAGAGAGTGTCAGAGTGACAGAGAGGATGGGAGAGAGTGTGAGAGTGAGAGTGCGGATGGGAGATAGTTTCAGAGTGAGAGTGGGAGTGAGAATGGGAGCGAGAGTGTGAGAGTTAGAGTGAGGATGGGAGAGAGAGAGTGAGATTGAGAGTGAGGATGGGAGAGAGTGTGAGAGTGTGGATGGGAGAGAGAGTGTGAGAATGAGAGTGAGAGTGAGGGTGCGGATGGGTGAGAGTGTGAGTGTGAGAGTGAGAGTGAGGATGGGAGAGACAGTGTGAGAGTGAGGATGGCAGCGATTGTGTGAGAGTGAGTTTGGGAGAGAGTGTGAGAGTGAGAGAGAGAGTGAGGATGGGAGAGAGAGAGTGAGAGTGACAGTGAGAATGGGTGTAACTGTGAGAGTGAGAGTGAGGATGTGAGAATCAGTGTGAGAGTGAGAGTGACGATGGGAGAGAGAGTGTGAGAGTGAGGATGGGAGAGAGAGTGTGAGAGTGAGAGAGAATGGGAGAGAGAATGTGAGAGTGAGAGCGAGAGTGAGGATTGGAGAGTTAGTGTGAAAGTGAGAGTGAGGATGGGAGAGAGAGTATGAGGGTGAGAGTGAGAATGGGAGAGACTGTGAGAGTGAGAATGGGAGAGAGTGTGAGAGTGAGAGTGTGGATGGGGAGAGAGTGTGGGAATGATTGTTCGAATGGGAGAGAGTGAGAGTGAGGATGGGAGAGAGAGTGTGAGAGTGAGTAAGAATGGGAGAGAGAGTGTGAGAGTGTGAGTGAGAATGGGATAGAAAGAGTGAGAGTCAGGATGGGAGAGAGAGTGTGCGGGTGAGAGTGAGAATGGGAGAGAGTGTGAGAGTGTTGGTGAGAATGGGAGAGAGTGAGAGAGTGAGATTGAGGATGGGGAGAGTGTCAGAGTGAGAGTGAGAGTGAGGATGGGAGAGTGTGAGAGTGAGGATGGGAGAGAGAGTGTGAGAGTGAGAGTCAGGATGGGAGAGAGAGTGTGAGAGTGAGAATGGGAGAGAGAGTCTGAGAATGAGAGTGAGGATGGGAGATAAAGTGTGAAAGTGAGAGTGAGGATGGGAGAGAGTGTGAAGGTGAGAGTGAGAATGGGAGAGTGTGAGAGTGAGAGTGAGAATGGGAGAGAGCGTGAGAGTGAGAGTGAGAATGGGAGAGTTTGTGAGTGTGAGTGAGGGTGAGGATGGGAGAGTGTGACAGTGAGAGTCAGGATGGGAAAGAGAGTGTGAGAGTCAGAATGGGTGAGAGAGAGTGAGAGTGAGAGTGAGGATGGTTGGAGAGAGTGTGGGAGTGAGAGTGCGAAAGGGAGAGAGTGTGAGAGTGAGCGAGAATGGGAGAGAGAGTGTTTGAGTGAGAGTGAGAGTGAGGATGGGAGAGAGAGTGTGAGAGTGAGAGCGAGGATATGAGAGAGAGTGTGAGAGTGAGAGTGCAGATGGGAGAGAGAGTGTGAGAGTGAGAGTGTGGATGGGAGAGAGAGTGTGAGATTGAGAGTGAAGATTGGAGAGAGTGTGTGAGGGTGAGAGTGACAGTGAGGATGGGCGAGAGAGTGTGAGAGTGAGGATGGGAGAGAGTGTGAGAGTGAGGGTGAGGATGGGAGAGAGAGTGTGAGAGTGAGGATGGGAGAAAGTGATTGAGAGTGAGAGTGTGGATGGGAGAGAGAGTGTGAGAGTGAGAGTGTGGATCGGAGAGAGAGTGTGAGAGTGAGAGTGAGGATGGGAGAGAGAGTGTGAGAGTGAGAGTGAGGATCGGAGAGAGAGGGTGAGAGTGAGAGTGAGGATGGGGTGAGGACCTGTGAGAGTGAGAGTGAGGATGGGAGAGAGAGTGTGAGAGTGTGAGTGAGCATGGAATGAAGAGCGTGAGAGTGAGAGCGAGGATGGGAGAGAGAGTGTGAGGGTGAGAGCGAGGATGGGAGAGAGAGTGTGAGAGTGAGAGTGAGGATGAGGAGAGAGAGTGTGAGAGTGACAGTGAGGATGGGCAAGAGAGAGTGAGAGTGAGAGTGAGGATGGGAGAGAGTGTGAGAGTGAGAGTGAGGATGGGAGAGAGAGTGTGAGAGTGACAGTGAGGATGGGCGAGAGAGAGTGAGAGTGCGAGTGAGGATGGGAGAAAGTGTGAGAGTGAGGATGGGAGAAAGAGAGTGAGAGTGAGGATGGCAGAGAGTGTGTGAGAGTGAGAGTGAGGATCGGAGAGAGAGTGTGAGAGTGAGAGTGAGGATGGGAGAGAGACTGTGAGAGTGAGAGTGAGGATGGGAGAGAGTGTTTGAGAGTGTGAGTGAGCATGGGATGAAGAGCATGAGAATGAGAGAGAGGATGGGGGAGAGAGTGTGAGAATGAGAGTGAGGATGGGAGAGAGTGTGTGAGGGTGAGAGTGCGAGTGAGGATGGGCCAGATGGTTTGAGAGTGAGAGTGAGGATGGGAGAGTTTGTGAGAGTGAGAGTCAGGATGGGAGAGAGAGTGTGAGAGTTAGAGTGAGGATGGGAGAAAGAGAGTGAAAGTGAGAGTGAGGAAGGGAGAAAGAGTGTGAGAGTGAGAGTGAGGATCGGAGAATGAGGGTGAGAGTGAGAGTGAGGATGGGAGAGAGAGAGAGTGAGAGTGAGAGTGAGCATGGGATGAAGAGCGTGAGAGTGAGAGTGAGGATGGGGAGAGAGTGAGAAAAGGAGAGTGAGAGTGAGGATCATAGAGAGAGTGAGAGTGAGATTGCGGATGGGAGAGAGAGTGAGAGTGAGAGTGCGAATGGGAGACAGTGTGAGAGTGTGAGTGAGAATCGGAGACAGAGTGAGAGAGTGAGAGTGTGGATGGGAGAGAAAGTGTGAGATTGAGAGTGAGGATGGTAGAGAGTGTGTGAGGGTGAGAGTGACAGTGAGGATGGGCGAGAGAGTGTGAGAGTGAGAGTGAGGATGGGAGAGAGAGTGTGAGAGTGAGGATGGGAGAAAGTGATTGAGAGTGAGAGTGTGGATGGGAGAGAGAGTGTGAGAGTGAGAGTGAGGATCGGAGAGTGAGGGTGAGAGTGAGAGTGAGGATGGGGTGAGGACCTGTGAGAGTGAGAGTGAGGATGGGAGAGAGAGTGTGAGAGTGAGAGTGAGCATGGGATGAAGAGCGTGAGAGTGAGAGTGAGGATGGGAGAGAGAGTGTGAGGGTGAGAGCGAGGATGGGAGAGAGAGTGTGAGAGTGAGAGTGAGGATGAGGAGAGAGAGTGTGAGAGTGACAGTGAGGATGGGCGAGAGAGAGTGAGAGTGAGAGTGAGGATGGGAGAGAGTGTGAGAGTGAGAGTGAGGATGGGAGAGAGAGTGTGAGAGTGACAGTGAGGATGGGCGAGAGCGAGTGAGAGTGAGAGTGAGGATGGGAGAGAGTGTGAGAGTGAGAGTGAGGTTGGGAGAGAGAGTGTGAGAGGGAGAGTGAGGATCGGAGAGAGAGGGTGAGAGTGAGAGTGAGGATGGGAGAGAGACTGTGAGAGTGAGAGTGAGGATGGGAGAGAGTGCGTGAGAGTGTGAGTGAGCATGGGATGAAGAGCGTGAGAGTGAGAGTGAGGATGGAAGAGAGAGTGTGAGAGTGAGGATGGGAGAGAATGTGTGAGAGGGACAGTGAGGATGGAAGAGAGAGTGTGAGAGTGAGAGTGAGGATTGGAGAGAGTGTGTGAGAGTGAGGATGGGTGAGAGAGAGTGCGAGGGACAGTGAGGATGGGAGAGAGAGTGTGAGAGTGAGAGTGAGGATTGGAGAGAGTGTTTGAGATTGAGGATGGAAGAGAGTGTGCGAGTGAGCATGGGAGAGAGTGTGTGAGGGTGAGAGTGCGAGTGAGGATGGGCCAGAGAGTTTGAGAGTGAGAGTGAGGATGGGAGGGTTTGTGAGAGTGAGAGTGAGAAAAGGAGAGAAAGTGTGAGAGTTAGAGTGAGGATGGGAGAAAGAGAGTGAAAGTGAGAGTGAGGATGGGAGAGAGAGTGTGAGAGTGAGAGTGAGGATCGGAGAATGAGGGTGAGAGTGAGAGTGAGGATGGGAGAGAGACTGTGAGAGTGAGGATGGGAGAGAGAGAGTGAGAGTGAGAGTGAGCATGGGATGAAGAGCGTGAGAGTGAGAGTGAGGATGGGAGAGAGAGTGAGA
This sequence comes from Chiloscyllium plagiosum, assembly GCF_037043375.1. Classification (NCBI taxonomy): domain Eukaryota; kingdom Metazoa; phylum Chordata; class Chondrichthyes; order Orectolobiformes; family Hemiscylliidae; genus Chiloscyllium; species Chiloscyllium plagiosum. The sequence goes on from NW_028270180.1 coordinate 30,486,954, forward strand.
AAGGAAGAGTGAGAGTGAGGATGATAGAGAGAGTGTGAGAGTTAGAGTGAGATTGCGGATTGGAGAGAGTGTGAGAGTGACAGTGAGGATGGGAGAGAATGTGAGATTGAGAGTGAGGATGGGAAGGAGAGTGTGAGAGTTGGAGTGAGGATGGGAGAGAGTGTGAGTGTGACAGTGAGGATGGGAGAGAGAGTGTGAGAGTGAGAGTGAGGATGGGACAGAGAGTGTGAGAGTAGGAGTGAGGATAGGAGAGAGACTGTGAGAGTGACAGCGAGAATGGGAGGGAGTGTGAGAGTCACAGTGTGGATGGGAGAGAGTGTGTGAGTTACAATGAGGATGGGAGAGATTGTGAGAGTAAGAGTGAGAGTGAGGATGGGAGAGAGAGTGTCAGAGTGACAGAGAGGATGGGAGAGAGTGTGAGAGTGAGAGTGCGGATGGGAGATAGTTTCAGAGTGAGAGTGGGAGTGAGAATGGGAGCGAGAGTGTGAGAGTTAGAGTGAGGATGGGAGAGAGAGAGTGAGATTGAGAGTGAGGATGGGAGAGAGTGTGAGAGTGTGGATGGGAGAGAGAGTGTGAGAATGAGAGTGAGAGTGAGGGTGCGGATGGGTGAGAGTGTGAGTGTGAGAGTGAGAGTGAGGATGGGAGAGACAGTGTGAGAGTGAGGATGGCAGCGATTGTGTGAGAGTGAGTTTGGGAGAGAGTGTGAGAGTGAGAGAGAGAGTGAGGATGGGAGAGAGAGAGTGAGAGTGACAGTGAGAATGGGTGTAACTGTGAGAGTGAGAGTGAGGATGTGAGAATCAGTGTGAGAGTGAGAGTGACGATGGGAGAGAGAGTGTGAGAGTGAGGATGGGAGAGAGAGTGTGAGAGTGAGAGAGAATGGGAGAGAGAATGTGAGAGTGAGAGCGAGAGTGAGGATTGGAGAGTTAGTGTGAAAGTGAGAGTGAGGATGGGAGAGAGAGTATGAGGGTGAGAGTGAGAATGGGAGAGACTGTGAGAGTGAGAATGGGAGAGAGTGTGAGAGTGAGAGTGTGGATGGGGAGAGAGTGTGGGAATGATTGTTCGAATGGGAGAGAGTGAGAGTGAGGATGGGAGAGAGAGTGTGAGAGTGAGTAAGAATGGGAGAGAGAGTGTGAGAGTGTGAGTGAGAATGGGATAGAAAGAGTGAGAGTCAGGATGGGAGAGAGAGTGTGCGGGTGAGAGTGAGAATGGGAGAGAGTGTGAGAGTGTTGGTGAGAATGGGAGAGAGTGAGAGAGTGAGATTGAGGATGGGGAGAGTGAGAGTGAGAGTGAGGATGGGAGAGTGTGAGAGTGAGGATGGGAGAGAGAGTGTGAGAGTGAGAGTCAGGATGGGAGAGAGAGTGTGAGAGTGAGAATGGGACAGAGAGTGTGAGAGTGAGAGTGAGGATGGGGGAGAGAGTGTGAGAGTGAGAGTGCGAATGGGAGAGAGTTTGAGAGTGAGAATGGGAGAGAGAGTGTGAGAGTGAGAGTATGGATGGGAGAGAGAGTGGGAGAGTGAGAGTGAGGATGTGAGAGAGAGTGTGAGAGTGAGAGTGAGAGTGCAGATGGGAGAGAGTGTGAGTGTGAGAGTGAGAGTGAGGATGGGAGAGAGTGTGAGAGTGAGAGTGAGAATGGAAGAGAGAGTGTGAGAGTGAGTGTGAGGATGGGAGAGAGAGTGTGAGAGTGAGGAAGTGAGAGAGAGTGTGAGAGTGAGAGTGACAGTGCAGATGGGAGAGAGTGTGAGTGTGAGTGTGAGAGTCAGGATGGGAGAGAAAGTGTGAGAGTGAGGATGGGGGAGTGTGTGAGAGTGAGAGTGAGGATGGGGGAAAGTGTGAGAGTGAGAGTGAGGTTGATAGAGAGAGTGTGAGTGTGAGTGCCGATGGGAGAGAGTGTGAGAGTGAGAGTGAGGATGGGACAGAGAGTGTGAGAGTAGGAGTGAGGATAGGAGAGAATGTGAGAGTGAGATTGAGGATGGAAGAGAGAGTCTGAGAGTAGGAGTGAGGATAGGATAGAGACTGTGAAAGTGACAGCGAGGATGGGAGAGAGTGTGAGAGTGACAGTGAGGATGGGAGACAGTGTGAGAGTGACAATGAGGATGGGAGAGAGTGTGAGATTAAGAGTGAGAGTGAGGATTCGAGAGAGAGTGTGAGAGTGAGAGTGAGGATGGTAGAGAGAGAGTGAGAGTCAGGATGGGAGAGAGTGTGAGAGTGTGGATGGGAGAGAGAGTATGAGAGTGAGAGTGAGGGTGCGGATGGGTGAGAGTGTGAGTGTGAGAGTGAGAGTGAGGATGGGAGAGAGAGTGTGAGAGTGAGGATGGGAGAGTGTCTGAGAGTGAGTGTGAGAGTGAGGATGGGAGATAGAGAGTGAGAGTGACAGTGAGAATGGGTGAGACTGTGAGAGTGAGAGTGAGGATGTGAGAGAGAGTGTGAGAGTAAAAGTGAGGATGGGACAGAGAGTGTGAGAGTAAGAGTGAGGATGGGAGAGATAGTGTGAGAGTGAGAGAGAATGGGAGAGAGAATGTGAGAGTGAGAGTGAGAGTGAGGATGGGAGAGAAAGTGTGAAAGTGAGAGTGAGGATGGGAGAGAGAGTGTGAGGGTGAGAGTGAGAATGGGAGATAGTGTGAGAGTGAGAATGGGAGAGAGTGTGAGAGTGAGAGTGAGGATGGGGGAGAGAGTGTGACAGTGATAGTCTGAAAGGGAGAGTGTGAGAGTGAGAGTGAGAGTGAGGATGGGAAAGAGAGTGTGAGAGTGAGTAAGAATGGGAGAGAGAGTCTGAGAAGGAGAGTGAGGATGGGAGATAAAGTGTGAAAGTGAGAGTGAGGATGGGAGAGAGTGTGAAGGTGAGAGTGAGAATGGGAGAGTGTGAGAGTGAGAGTGAGAATGGGAGAGAGCGTGAGAGTGAGAGTGAGAATGGGAGAGTTTGTGAGTGTGAGTGAGGGTGAGGATGGGAGAGTGTGACAGTGAGAGTCAGGATGGGAAAGAGAGTGTGAGAGTCAGAATGGGTGAGAGAGAGTGAGAGTGAGAGTGAGGATGGTTGGAGAGAGTGTGGGAGTGAGAGTGCGAAAGGGAGAGAGTGTGAGAGTGAGCGAGAATGGGAGAGAGAGTGTTTGAGTGAGAGTGAGAGTGAGGATGGGAGAGAGAGTGTGAGAGTGAGAGCGAGGATATGAGAGAGAGTGTGAGAGTGAGAGTGCAGATGGGAGAGAGAGTGTGAGAGTGAGAGTGTGGATGGGAGAGAGAGTGTGAGATTGAGAGTGAAGATTGGAGAGAGTGTGTGAGGGTGAGAGTGACAGTGAGGATGGGCGAGAGAGTGTGAGAGTGAGGATGGGAGAGAGTGTGAGAGTGAGGGTGAGGATGGGAGAGAGAGTGTGAGAGTGAGAGTGAGGATGAGGAGAGAGAGTGTGAGAGTGACAGTGAGGATGGGCGAGAGAGAGTGAGAGTGAGAGTGAGGATGGGAGAGAGTGTGAGAGTGAGAGTGAGGATGGGAGAGAGAGTGTGAGAGTGACAGTGAGGATGGGCGAGAGCGAGTGAGAGTGAGAGTGAGGATGGGAGAGAGTGTGAGAGTGAGAGTGAGGTTGGGAGAGAGAGTGTGAGAGGGAGAGTGAGGATCGGAGAGAGAGGGTGAGAGTGAGAGTGAGGATGGGAGAGAGACTGTGAGAGTGAGAGTGAGGATGGGAGAGAGTGCGTGAGAGTGTGAGTGAGCATGGGATGAAGAGCGTGAGAGTGAGAGTGAGGATGGAAGAGAGAGTGTGAGAGTGAGGGTGGGAGAGAATGTGTGAGAGGGACAGTGAGGATGGAAGAGAGAGTGTGAGAGTGAGAGTGAGGATTGGAGAGAGTGTGTGAGAGTGAGGATGGGTGAGAGAGAGTGCGAGGGACAGTGAGGATGGGAGAGAGAGTGTGAGAGTGAGAGTGAGGATTGGAGAGAGTGTTTGAGATTGAGGATGGAAGAGAGTGTGCGAGTGAGCATGGGAGAGAGTGTGTGAGGGTGAGAGTGCGAGTGAGGATGGGCCAGAGAGTTTGAGAGTGAGAGTGAGGATGGGAGGGTTTGTGAGAGTGAGAGTGAGAAAAGGAGAGAAAGTGTGAGAGTTAGAGTGAGGATGGGAGAAAGAGAGTGAAAGTGAGAGTGAGGATGGGAGAGAGAGTGTGAGAGTGAGAGTGAGGATCGGAGAATGAGGGTGAGAGTGAGAGTGAGGATGGGAGAGAGACTGTGAGAGTGAGGATGGGAGAGAGAGAGTGAGAGTGAGAGTGAGCATGGGATGAAGAGCGTGAGAGTGAGAGTGAGGATGGGAGAGAGAGTGAGAAAGGAAGAGTGAGAGTGAGGATGATAGAGAGAGTGTGAGAGTTAGAGTGAGATTGCGGATTGGAGAGAGTGTGAGAGTGACAGTGAGGATGGGAGAGAATGTGAGATTGAGAGTGAGGATGGGAAGGAGAGTGTGAGAGTTGGAGTGAGGATGGGAGAGAGTGTGAGTGTGACAGTGAGGATGGGAGAGAGAGTGTGAGAGTGAGAGTGAGGATGGGACAGAGAGTGTGAGAGTAGGAGTGAGGATAGGAGAGAGACTGTGAGAGTGACAGCGAGAATGGGAGGGAGTGTGAGAGTCACAGTGTGGATGGGAGAGAGTGTGTGAGTTACAATGAGGATGGGAGAGATTGTGAGAGTAAGAGTGAGAGTGAGGATGGGAGAGAGAGTGTCAGAGTGACAGAGAGGATGGGAGAGAGTGTGAGAGTGAGAGTGCGGATGGGAGATAGTTTCAGAGTGAGAGTGGGAGTGAGAATGGGAGCGAGAGTGTGAGAGTTAGAGTGAGGATGGGAGAGAGAGAGTGAGATTGAGAGTGAGGATGGGAGAGAGTGTGAGAGTGTGGATGGGAGAGAGAGTGTGAGAATGAGAGTGAGAGTGAGGGTGCGGATGGGTGAGAGTGTGAGTGTGAGAGTGAGAGTGAGGATGGGAGAGACAGTGTGAGAGTGAGGATGGCAGCGATTGTGTGAGAGTGAGTTTGGGAGAGAGTGTGAGAGTGAGAGAGAGAGTGAGGATGGGAGAGAGAGAGTGAGAGTGACAGTGAGAATGGGTGTAACTGTGAGAGTGAGAGTGAGGATGTGAGAATCAGTGTGAGAGTGAGAGTGACGATGGGAGAGAGAGTGTGAGAGTGAGGATGGGAGAGAGAGTGTGAGAGTGAGAGAGAATGGGAGAGAGAATGTGAGAGTGAGAGCGAGAGTGAGGATTGGAGAGTTAGTGTGAAAGTGAGAGTGAGGATGGGAGAGAGAGTATGAGGGTGAGAGTGAGAATGGGAGAGACTGTGAGAGTGAGAATGGGAGAGAGTGTGAGAGTGAGAGTGTGGATGGGGAGAGAGTGTGGGAATGATTGTTCGAATGGGAGAGAGTGAGAGTGAGGATGGGAGAGAGAGTGTGAGAGTGAGTAAGAATGGGAGAGAGAGTGTGAGAGTGTGAGTGAGAATGGGATAGAAAGAGTGAGAGTCAGGATGGGAGAGAGAGTGTGCGGGTGAGAGTGAGAATGGGAGAGAGTGTGAGAGTGTTGGTGAGAATGGGAGAGAGTGAGAGAGTGAGATTGAGGATGGGGAGAGTGAGAGTGAGAGTGAGGATGGGAGAGTGTGAGAGTGAGGATGGGAGAGAGAGTGTGAGAGTGAGAGTCAGGATGGGAGAGAGAGTGTGAGAGTGAGAATGGGACAGAGAGTGTGAGAGTGAGAGTGAGGATGGGGGAGAGAGTGTGAGAGTGAGAGTGCGAATGGGAGAGAGTTTGAGAGTGAGAATGGGAGAGAGAGTGTGAGAGTGAGAGTATGGATGGGAGAGAGAGTGGGAGAGTGAGAGTGAGGATGTGAGAGAGAGTGTGAGAGTGAGAGTGAGAGTGCAGATGGGAGAGAGTGTGAGTGTGAGAGTGAGAGTGAGGATGGGAGAGAGTGTGAGAGTGAGAGTGAGAATGGAAGAGAGAGTGTGAGAGTGAGTGTGAGGATGGGAGAGAGAGTGTGAGAGTGAGAGTGAGGAAGTGAGAGAGAGTGTGAGAGTGAGAGTGACAGTGCAGATGGGAGAGAGTGTGAGTGTGAGAGTCAGGATGGGAGAGAAAGTGTGAGAGTGAGGATGGGGGAGTGTGTGAGAGTGAGAGTGAGGATGGGGGAAAGTGTGAGAGTGAGAGTGAGGTTGATAGAGAGAGTGTGAGTGTGAGTGCCGATGGGAGAGAGTGTGAGAGTGAGAGTGAGGATGGGACAGAGAGTGTGAGAGTAGGAGTGAGGATAGGAGAGAATGTGAGAGTGAGATTGAGGATGGAAGAGAGAGTCTGAGAGTAGGAGTGAGGATAGGATAGAGACTGTGAAAGTGACAGCGAGGATGGGAGAGAGTGTGAGAGTGACAGTGAGGATGGGAGACAGTGTGAGAGTGACAATGAGGATGGGAGAGAGTGTGAGATTAAGAGTGAGAGTGAGGATTCGAGAGAGAGTGTGAGAGTGAGAGTGAGGATGGTAGAGAGAGAGTGAGAGTCAGGATGGGAGAGAGTGTGAGAGTGTGGATGGGAGAGAGAGTATGAGAGTGAGAGTGAGGGTGCGGATGGGTGAGAGTGTGAGTGTGAGAGTGAGAGTGAGGATGGGAGAGAGAGTGTGAGAGTGAGGATGGGAGAGTGTCTGAGAGTGAGTGTGAGAGTGAGGATGGGAGATAGAGAGTGAGAGTGACAGTGAGAATGGGTGAGACTGTGAGAGTGAGAGTGAGGATGTGAGAGAGAGTGTGAGAGTAAAAGTGAGGATGGGACAGAGAGTGTGAGAGTAAGAGTGAGGATGGGAGAGATAGTGTGAGAGTGAGAGAGAATGGGAGAGAGAATGTGAGAGTGAGAGTGAGAGTGAGGATGGGAGAGAAAGTGTGAAAGTGAGAGTGAGGATGGGAGAGAGAGTGTGAGGGTGAGAGTGAGAATGGGAGATAGTGTGAGAGTGAGAATGGGAGAGAGTGTGAGAGTGAGAGTGAGGATGGGGGAGAGAGTGTGACAGTGATAGTCTGAAAGGGAGAGTGTGAGAGTGAGAGTGAGAGTGAGGATGGGAAAGAGAGTGTGAGAGTGAGTAAGAATGGGAGAGAGAGTCTGAGAAGGAGAGTGAGGATGGGAGATAAAGTGTGAAAGTGAGAGTGAGGATGGGAGAGAGTGTGAAGGTGAGAGTGAGAATGGGAGAGTGTGAGAGTGAGAGTGAGAATGGGAGAGAGCGTGAGAGTGAGAGTGAGAATGGGAGAGTTTGTGAGTGTGAGTGAGGGTGAGGATGGGAGAGTGTGACAGTGAGAGTCAGGATGGGAAAGAGAGTGTGAGAGTCAGAATGGGTGAGAGAGAGTGAGAGTGAGAGTGAGGATGGTTGGAGAGAGTGTGGGAGTGAGAGTGCGAAAGGGAGAGAGTGTGAGAGTGAGCGAGAATGGGAGAGAGAGTGTTTGAGTGAGAGTGAGAGTGAGGATGGGAGAGAGAGTGTGAGAGTGAGAGCGAGGATATGAGAGAGAGTGTGAGAGTGAGAGTGCAGATGGGAGAGAGAGTGTGAGAGTGAGAGTGTGGATGGGAGAGAGAGTGTGAGATTGAGAGTGAAGATTGGAGAGAGTGTGTGAGGGTGAGAGTGACAGTGAGGATGGGCGAGAGAGTGTGAGAGTGAGGATGGGAGAGAGTGTGAGAGTGAGGGTGAGGATGGGAGAGAGAGTGTGAGAGTGAGGATGGGAGAAAGTGATTGAGAGTGAGAGTGTGGATGGGAGAGAGAGTGTGAGAGTGAGAGTGTGGATCGGAGAGAGAGTGTGAGAGTGAGAGTGAGGATGGGAGAGAGAGTGTGAGAGTGAGAGTGAGGATCGGAGAGAGAGGGTGAGAGTGAGAGTGAGGATGGGGTGAGGACCTGTGAGAGTGAGAGTGAGGATGGGAGAGAGAGTGTGAGAGTGTGAGTGAGCATGGAATGAAGAGCGTGAGAGTGAGAGCGAGGATGGGAGAGAGAGTGTGAGGGTGAGAGCGAGGATGGGAGAGAGAGTGTGAGAGTGAGAGTGAGGATGAGGAGAGAGAGTGTGAGAGTGACAGTGAGGATGGGCAAGAGAGAGTGAGAGTGACAGTGAGGATGGGCGAGAGAGAGTGAGAGTGCGAGTGAGGATGGGAGAAAGTGTGAGAGTGAGGATGGGAGAAAGAGAGTGAGAGTGAGGATGGCAGAGAGTGTGTGAGAGTGAGAGTGAGGATCGGAGAGAGAGTGTGAGAGTGAGAGTGAGGATGGGAGAGAGAGTGAGAAAGGAAGAGTGAGAGTGAGGATGATAGAGAGAGTGTGAGAGTTAGAGTGAGATTGCGGATTGGAGAGAGTATGAGATTGACAGTGAGGATGGGAGAGAATGTGAGATTGAGAGTGAGGATGGGAAGGAGAGTGTGAGAGTTGGAGTGAGGATGGGAGAGAGTGTGAGTGTGACAGTGAGGATGGGAGAGAGAGTGTGAGAGTGAGAGTGAGGATGGGAGAGAGAGTGTCAGAGTGACAGAGAGGATGGGAGAGAGTGTGAGAGTGAGAGTGCGGATGGGAGATAGTTTCAGAGTGAGAGTGGGAGTGAGAATGGGAGCGAGAGTGTGAGAGTTAGAGTGAGGATGGGAGAGAGAGAGTGAGATTGAGAGTGAGGATGGGAGAGAGTGTGAGAGTGTGGATGGGAGAGAGAGTGTGAGAATGAGAGTGAGAGTGAGGGTGCGGATGGGTGAGAGTGTGAGTGTGAGAGTGAGAGTGAGGATGGGAGAGACAGTGTGAGAGTGAGGATGGCAGCGATTGTGTGAGAGTGAGTTTGGGAGAGAGTGTGAGAGTGAGAGAGAGAGTGAGGATGGGAGAGAGAGAGTGAGAGTGACAGTGAGAATGGGTGTAACTGTGAGAGTGAGAGTGAGGATGTGAGAATCAGTGTGAGAGTGAGAGTGACGATGGGAGAGAGAGTGTGAGAGTGAGGATGGGAGAGAGAGTGTGAGAGTGAGAGAGAATGGGAGAGAGAATGTGAGAGTGAGAGCGAGAGTGAGGATTGGAGAGTTAGTGTGAAAGTGAGAGTGAGGATGGGAGAGAGAGTATGAGGGTGAGAGTGAGAATGGGAGAGACTGTGAGAGTGAGAATGGGAGAGAGTGTGAGAGTGAGAGTGTGGATGGGGAGAGAGTGTGGGAATGATTGTTCGAATGGGAGAGAGTGAGAGTGAGGATGGGAGAGAGAGTGTGAGAGTGAGTAAGAATGGGAGAGAGAGTGTGAGAGTGTGAGTGAGAATGGGATAGAAAGAGTGAGAGTCAGGATGGGAGAGAGAGTGTGCGGGTGAGAGTGAGAATGGGAGAGAGTGTGAGAGTGTTGGTGAGAATGGGAGAGAGTGAGAGAGTGAGATTGAGGATGGGGAGAGTGAGAGTGAGAGTGAGGATGGGAGAGTGTGAGAGTGAGGATGGGAGAGAGAGTGTGAGAGTGAGAGTCAGGATGGGAGAGAGAGTGTGAGAGTGAGAATGGGACAGAGAGTGTGAGAGTGAGAGTGAGGATGGGGGAGAGAGTGTGAGAGTGAGAGTGCGAATGGGAGAGAGTTTGAGAGTGAGAATGGGAGAGAGAGTGTGAGAGTGAGAGTATGGATGGGAGAGAGAGTGGGAGAGTGAGAGTGAGGATGTGAGAGAGAGTGTGAGAGTGAGAGTGAGAGTGCAGATGGGAGAGAGTGTAAGTGTGAGAGTGAGAGTGAGGATGGGAGAGAGTGTGAGAGTGAGAGTGAGAATGGAAGAGAGAGTGTGAGAGTGAGTGTGAGGATGGGAGAGAGAGTGTGAGAGTGAGAGTGAGGAAGTGAGAGAGAGTGTGAGAGTGAGAGTGACAGTGCAGATGGGAGAGAGTGTGAGTGTGAGTGTGAGAGTCAGGATGGGAGAGAAAGTGTGAGAGTGAGGATGGGGGAGTGTGTGAGAGTGAGAGTGAGGATGGGGGAAAGTGTGAGAGTGAGAGTGAGGTTGATAGAGAGAGTGTGAGTGTGAGTGCCGATGGGAGAGAGTGTGAGAGTGAGAGTGAGGATGGGACAGCGAGTGTGAGAGTAGGAGTGAGGATAGGAGAGAATGTGAGAGTGAGATTGAGGATGGAAGAGAGAGTCTGAGAGTAGGAGTGAGGATAGGATAGAGACTGTGAAAGTGACAGCGAGGATGGGAGAGAGTGTGAGAGTGACAGTGAGGATGGGAGACAGTGTGAGAGTGACAATGAGGATGGGAGAGAGTGTGAGATTAAGAGTGAGAGTGAGGATTCGAGAGAGAGTGTGAGAGTGAGAGTGAGGATGGTAGAGAGAGAGTGAGAGTCAGGATGGGAGAGAGTGTGAGAGTGTGGATGGGAGAGAGAGTATGAGAGTGAGAGTGAGGGTGCGGATGGGTGAGAGTGTGAGTGTGAGAGTGAGAGTGAGGATGGGAGAGAGAGTGTGAGAGTGAGGATGGGAGAGTGTCTGAGAGTGAGTGTGAGAGTGAGGATGGGAGATAGAGAGTGAGAGTGACAGTGAGAATGGGTGAGACTGTGAGAGTGAGAGTGAGGATGTGAGAGAGAGTGTGAGAGTAAAAGTGAGGATGGGACAGAGAGTTGAGAGTAAGAGTGAGGATGGGAGAGATAGTGTGAGAGTGAGAGAGAATGGGAGAGAGAATGTGAGAGTGAGAGTGAGAGTGAGGATGGGAGAGAAAGTGTGAAAGTGAGAGTGAGGATGGGAGAGAGAGTGTGAGGGTGAGAGTGAGAATGGGAGATAGTGTGAGAGTGAGAATGGGAGAGAGTGTGAGAGTGAGAGTGAGGATGGGGGAGAGAGTGTGACAGTGATAGTCTGAAAGGGAGAGTGTGAGAGTGAGAGTGAGAGTGAGGATGGGAAAGAGAGTGTGAGAGTGAGTAAGAATGGGAGAGAGAGTCTGAGAAGGAGAGTGAGGATGGGAGATAAAGTGTGAAAGTGAGAGTGAGGATGGGAGAGAGTGTGAAGGTGAGAGTGAGAATGGGAGAGTGTGAGAGTGAGAGTGAGAATGGGAGAGAGCGTGAGAGTGAGAGTGAGAATGGGAGAGTTTGTGAGTGTGAGTGAGGGTGAGGATGGGAGAGTGTGACAGTGAGAGTCAGGATGGGAAAGAGAGTGTGAGAGTCAGAATGGGTGAGAGAGAGTGAGAGTGAGAGTGAGGATGGTTGGAGAGAGTGTGGGAGTGAGAGTGCGAAAGGGAGAGAGTGTGAGAGTGAGCGAGAATGGGAGAGAGAGTGTTTGAGTGAGAGTGAGAGTGAGGATGGGAGAGAGAGTGTGAGAGTGAGAGCGAGGATATGAGAGAGAGTGTGAGAGTGAGAGTGCAGATGGGAGAGAGAGTGTGAGAGTGAGAGTGTGGATGGGAGAGAGAGTGTGAGATTGAGAGTGAAGATTGGAGAGAGTGTGTGAGGGTGAGAGTGACAGTGAGGATGGGCGAGAGAGTGTGAGAGTGAGGATGGGAGAGAGTGTGAGAGTGAGGGTGAGGATGGGAGAGAGAGTGTGAGAGTGAGGATGGGAGAAAGTGATTGAGAGTGAGAGTGTGGATGGGAGAGAGAGTGTGAGAGTGAGAGTGTGGATCGGAGAGAGAGTGTGAGAGTGAGAGTGAGGATGGGAGAGAGAGTGTGAGAGTGAGAGTGAGGATCGGAGAGAGAGGGTGAGAGTGAGAGTGAGGATGGGGTGAGGACCTGTGAGAGTGAGAGTGAGGATGGGAGAGAGAGTGTGAGAGTGTGAGTGAGCATGGAATGAAGAGCGTGAGAGTGAGAGCGAGGATGGGAGAGAGAGTGTGAGGGTGAGAGCGAGGATGGGAGAGAGAGTGTGAGAGTGAGAGTGAGGATGAGGAGAGAGAGTGTGAGAGTGACAGTGAGGATGGGCAAGAGAGAGTGAGAGTGACAGTGAGGATGGGCGAGAGAGAGTGAGAGTGCGAGTGAGGATGGGAGAAAGTGTGAGAGTGAGGATGGGAGAAAGAGAGTGAGAGTGAGGATGGCAGAGAGTGTGTGAGAGTGAGAGTGAGGATCGGAGAGAGAGTGTGAGAGTGAGAGTGAGGATGGGAGAGAGAGTGAGAAAGGAAGAGTGAGAGTGAGGATGATAGAGAGAGTGTGAGAGTTAGAGTGAGATTGCGGATTGGAGAGAGTGTGAGAGTGACAGTGAGGATGGGAGAGAATGTGAGATTGAGAGTGAGGATGGGAAGGAGAGTGTGAGAGTTGGAGTGAGGATGGGAGAGAGTGTGAGTGTGACAGTGAGGATGGGAGAGAGAGTGTGAGAGTGAGAGTGAGGATGGGACAGAGAGTGTGAGAGTAGGAGTGAGGATAGGAGAGAGACTGTGAGAGTGACAGCGAGAATGGGAGGGAGTGTGAGAGTCACAGTGTGGATGGGAGAGAGTGTGTGAGTTACAATGAGGATGGGAGAGATTGTGAGAGTAAGAGTGAGAGTGAGGATGGGAGAGAGAGTGTCAGAGTGACAGAGAGGATGGGAGAGAGTGTGAGAGTGAGAGTGCGGATGGGAGATAGTTTCAGAGTGAGAGTGGGAGTGAGAATGGGAGCGAGAGTGTGAGAGTTAGAGTGAGGATGGGAGAGAGAGAGTGAGATTGAGAGTGAGGAAGGGAGAGAGTGTGAGAGTGTGGATGGGAGAGAGAGTGTGAGAGTTAGAGTGAGGATGGGAGAAAGAGAGTGAAAGTGAGAGTGAGGATGGGAGAGAGAGTGTGAGAGTGAGAGTGAGGATCGGAGAATGAGGGTGAGAGTGAGAGTGAGGATGGGAGAGAGACTGTGAGAGTGAGAGTGAGGATGGGAGAGAGAGAGTGAGAGTGAGAGTGAGCATGGGATGAAGAGCGTGAGAGTGAGAGTGAGGATGGGAGAGAGAGTGAGAAAGGAAGAGTGAGAGTGAGGATGATAGTGAGAGTGTGAGAGTTAGAGTGAGATTGCGGATTGGAGAGAGTTTGAGAGTGACAGTGAGGATGGGCGAGAGAGTGTGAGAGTGAGAGTGAGGATGGGAGAGAGTGTGAGAGTGACAGTGAGGATGGGAGAGAGGGTGTGAGAGTGAGAGTGAGGATGGGAGAAAGTGATTGAGAGGGAGAGTGAGGATGGGAGAGAGAGTGTGAGAGTGAGAGTGAGGATCGGAGAGAGAGGGTGAGAGTGAGAGTGAGGATGGGAGAGGGTCAGTGAGAGTGAGAGTGAGGATCGGAGAGAGAGTGTGAGAGTGAGAGTGAGCATGGGATGAAGAGCGTGAGGTGAGAGTGAGGATGGGAGAGAGAGTGTGAGGATGAGAGTGAGGATGAGAGAGTGAGTGTGAGAGTGACAGCGAGGATGGGAGAGAGAGTGTGACAGTGAGAGTGAGGATGAGGAGAGAGAGTGTGAGAGTGACAGTGAGGATGGGCGAGAGAGAGTGAGGGTGAGAGTGAGGATGGGAGAGAGAGTGTGAGAGTGAGAGTGAGGATGGGAGAAAGAGAGTGAGAGTGAGGATGGCAGAGAGAGTGTGAGAGTGAGAGTGAGGATCGGAGAGAGAGTGTGAGAGTGAGAGTGAGGATGGGAGAGAGACTGTGAGAGTGACAGTGAGGATGGGCAAGAGAGAGTGAGAGTGACTGTGAGGATGGGCGAGAGAGAGTGAGAGTGCGAGTGAGGATGGGAGAAAGTGTGAGAGTGAGGATGGGAGAAAGAGAGTGAGAGTGAGGATGGCAGAGAGTGTGTGAGAGTGAGAGTGAGGATCGGAGAGAGAGTGTGAGAGTGAGAGTGAGGATGGGAGAGAGACTGTGAGAGTGAGAGTGAGGATGGGAGAGAGTGTTTGAGAGTGTGAGTGAGCATGGGATGAAGAGCATGAGAATGAGAGAGAGGATGGGGGAGAGAGTGTGAGAATGAGAGTGAGGATGGGAGAGAGTGTGTGAGGGTGAGAGTGCGAGTGAGGATGGGCCAGATGTTTTGAGAGTGAGAGTGAGGATGGGAGAGTTTGTGAGAGTGAGAGTCAGGATGGGAGAGAGAGTGTGAGAGTTAGAGTGAGGATGGGAGAAAGAGAGTGAAAGTGAGAGTGAGGAAGGGAGAAAGAGTGTGAGAGTGAGAGTGAGGATCGGAGAATGAGGGTGAGAGTGAGAGTGAGGATGGGAGAGAGAGAGAGTGAGAGTGAGAGTGAGCATGGGATGAAGAGCGTGAGAGTGAGAGTGAGGATGGGGGAGAGAGTGAGAAAAGGAGAGTGAGAGTGAGGATCATAGAGAGAGTGAGAGTGAGATTGCGGATGGGAGAGAGAGTGAGAGTGAGAGTGCGAATGGGAGACAGTGTGAGAGTGTGAGTGAGAATCGGAGACAGAGTGAGAGAGTGAGAGTGTGGATGGGAGAGAAAGTGTGAGATTGAGAGTGAGGATGGTAGAGAGTGTGTGAGGGTGAGAGTGACAGTGAGGATGGGCGAGAGAGTGTGAGAGTGAGAGTGAGGATGGGAGAGAGAGTGTGAGAGTGAGGATGGGAGAAAGTGATTGAGAGTGAGAGTGTGGATGGGAGAGAGAGTGTGAGAGTGAGAGTGAGGATCGGAGAGAGAGGGTGAGAGTGAGAGTGAGGATGGGGTGAGGACCTGTGAGAGTGAGAGTGAGGATGGGAGAGAGAGTGTGAGAGTGAGAGTGAGCATGGGATGAAGAGCGTGAGAGTGAGAGTGAGGATGGGAGAGAGAGTGTGAGGGTGAGAGCGAGGATGGGAGAGAGAGTGTGAGAGTGAGAGTGAGGATGAGGAGAGAGAGTGTGAGAGTGACAGTGAGGATGGGCGAGAGAGAGTGAGAGTGAGAGTGAGGATGGGAGAGAGTGTGAGAGTGAGAGTGAGGATGGGAGAGAGAGTGTGAGAGTGACAGTGAGGATGGGCGAGAGCGAGTGAGAGTGAGAGTGAGGATGGGAGAGAGTGTGAGAGTGAGAGTGAGGTTGGGAGAGAGAGTGTGAGAGGGAGAGTAAGGATCGGAGAGAGAGGGTGAGAGTGAGAGTGAGGATGGGAGAGAGACTGTGAGAGTGAGAGTGAGGATGGGAGAGAGTGCGTGAGAGTGTGAGTGAGCATGGGATGAAGAGCGTGAGAGTGAGAGTGAGGATGGAAGAGAGAGTGTGAGAGTGAGGATGGGAGAGAATGTGTGAGAGGGACAGTGAGGATGGAAGAGAGAGTGTGAGAGTGAGAGTGAGGATTGGAGAGAGTGTGTGAGAGTGAGGATGGGTGAGAGAGAGTGCGAGGGACAGTGAGGATGGGAGAGAGAGTGTGAGAGTGAGAGTGAGGATTGGAGAGAGTGTTTGAGATTGAGGATGGAAGAGAGTGTGCGAGTGAGCATGGGAGAGAGTGTGTGAGGGTGAGAGTGCGAGTGAGGATGGGCCAGAGAGTTTGAGAGTGAGAGTGAGGATGGGAGGGTTTGTGAGAGTGAGAGTGAGAAAAGGAGAGAGAGTGTGAGAGTTAGAGTGAGGATGGGAGAAAGAGAGTGAAAGTGAGAGTGAGGATGGGAGAGAGAGTGTGAGAGTGAGAGTGAGGATCGGAGAATGAGGGTGAGAGTGAGAGTGAGGATGGGAGAGAGACTGTGAGAGTGAGGATGGGAGAGAGAGAGTGAGAGTGAGAGTGAGCATGGGATGAAGAGCGTGAGAGTGAGAGTGAGGATGGGAGAGAGAGTGAGAAAGGAAGAGTGAGAGTGAGGATGATAGAGAGAGTGTGAGAGTTAGAGTGAGATTGCGGATTGGAGAGAGTGTGAGAGTGACAGTGAGGATGGGAGAGAATGTGAGATTGAGAGTGAGGATGGGAAGGAGAGTGTGAGAGTTGGAGTGAGGATGGGAGAGAGTGTGAGTGTGACAGTGAGGATGGGAGAGAGAGTGTGAGAGTGAGAGTGAGGATGGGACAGAGAGTGTGAGAGTAGGAGTGAGGATAGGAGAGAGACTGTGAGAGTGACAGCGAGAATGGGAGGGAGTGTGAGAGTCACAGTGTGGATGGGAGAGAGTGTGTGAGTTACAATGAGGATGGGAGAGATTGTGAGAGTAAGAGTGAGAGTGAGGATGGGAGAGAGAGTGTCAGAGTGACAGAGAGGATGGGAGAGAGTGTGAGAGTGAGAGTGCGGATGGGAGATAGTTTCAGAGTGAGAGTGGGAGTGAGAATGGGAGCGAGAGTGTGAGAGTTAGAGTGAGGATGGGAGAGAGAGAGTGAGATTGAGAGTGAGGATGGGAGAGAGTGTGAGAGTGTGGATGGGAGAGAGAGTGTGAGAGTTAGAGTGAGGATGGGAGAAAGAGAGTGAAAGTGAGAGTGAGGATGGGAGAGAGAGTGTGAGAGTGAGAGTGAGGATCGGAGAATGAGGGTGAGAGTGAGAGTGAGGATGGGAGAGAGACTGTGAGAGTGAGAGTGAGGATGGGAGAGAGAGAGTGAGAGTGAGAGTGAGGATGTGAGAATCAGTGTGAGAGTGAGAGTGAGGATGGGAGAGAGAGTGAGAAAGGAAGAGTGAGAGTGAGGATGATAGAGAGAGTGTGAGAGTTAGAGTGAGATTGCGGATTGGAGAGAGTGTGAGAGTGACAGTGAGGATGGGCGAGAGAGTGTGAGAGTGAGAGTGAGGATGGGAGAGAGTGTGAGAGTGACAGTGAGGATGGGAGAGAGGGTGTGAGAGTGAGAGTGAGGATGGGAGAAAGTGATTGAGAGGGAGAGTGAGGATGGGAGAGAGAGTGTGAGAGTGAGAGTGAGGATCGGAGAGAGAGGGTGAGAGTGAGAGTGAGGATGGGAGAGGGTCAGTGAGAGTGAGAGTGAGGATCGGAGAGAGAGTGTGAGAGTGAGAGTGAGCATGGGATGAAGAGCGTGAGGTGAGAGTGAGGATGGGAGAGAGAGTGTGAGGATGAGAGTGAGGATGAGAGAGTGAGTGTGAGAGTGACAGCGAGGATGGGAGAGAGAGTGTGACAGTGAGAGTGAGGATGAGGAGAGAGAGTGTGAGAGTGACAGTGAGGATGGGCGAGAGAGAGTGAGGGTGAGAGTGAGGATGGGAGAGAGAGTGTGAGAGTGAGAGTGAGGATGGGAGAAAGAGAGTGAGAGTGAGGATGGCAGAGAGAGTGTGAGAGTGAGAGTGAGGATCGGAGAGAGAGTGTGAGAGTGAGAGTGAGGATGGGAGAGAGA
The DNA here is from genome assembly GCF_037043375.1 of Chiloscyllium plagiosum. Taxonomy (NCBI): domain Eukaryota; kingdom Metazoa; phylum Chordata; class Chondrichthyes; order Orectolobiformes; family Hemiscylliidae; genus Chiloscyllium; species Chiloscyllium plagiosum. The sequence goes on from NW_028270180.1 coordinate 30,503,955, forward strand.
CTGTGAGAGTGAGAGTGAGGATGGGATAGAGTGTTTGAGAGTGTGAGTGAGCATGGGATGAAGAGCATGTGAATGAGAGTGAGGATGGGGGAGAGAGTGTGAGAATGAGAGTGAGGATGGGAGAGAGTGTGTGAGGGTGAGAGTGCGAGTGAGGATGGGCCAGATGGTTTGAGAGTGAGAGTGAGGATGGGAGAGTTTGTGAGAGTGGGAGTGAGGATGGGAGAATGAGGGTGAGAGTGAGAGTGAGGATGGGAGAGAGACTGTGAGAGTGAGAGTGAGGATGGGAGAGAGAGAGTGAGAGTGAGAGTGAGGATGTGAGAATCAGTGTGAGAGTGAGAGTGAGGATGGGAGAGAGAGTGAGAAAGGAAGAGTGAGAGTGAGGATGATAGAGAGAGTGTGAGAGTTAGAGTGAGATTGCGGATTGGAGAGAGTGTGAGAGTGACAGTGAGGATGGGCGAGAGAGTGTGAGAGTGAGAGTGAGGATGGGAGAGAGTGTGAGAGTGACAGTGAGGATGGGAGAGAGGGTGTGAGAGTGAGAGTGAGGATGGGAGAAAGTGATTGAGAGGGAGAGTGAGGATGGGAGAGAGAGTGTGAGAGTGAGAGTGAGGATCGGAGAGAGAGGGTGAGAGTGAGAGTGAGGATGGGAGAGGGTCAGTGAGAGTGAGAGTGAGGATCGGAGAGAGAGTGTGAGAGTGAGAGTGAGCATGGGATGAAGAGCGTGAGGTGAGAGTGAGGATGGGAGAGAGAGTGTGAGGATGAGAGTGAGGATGAGAGAGTGAGTGTGAGAGTGACAGCGAGGATGGGAGAGAGAGTGTGACAGTGAGAGTGAGGATGAGGAGAGAGAGTGTGAGAGTGACAGTGAGGATGGGCGAGAGAGAGTGAGGGTGAGAGTGAGGATGGGAGAGAGAGTGTGAGAGTGAGAGTGAGGATGGGAGAAAGAGAGTGAGAGTGAGGATGGCAGAGAGAGTGTGAGAGTGAGAGTGAGGATCGGAGAGAGAGTGTGAGAGTGAGAGTGAGGATGGGAGAGAGACTGTGAGAGTGAGAGTGAGGATGGGATAGAGTGTTTGAGAGTGTGAGTGAGCATGGGATGAAGAGCATGTGAATGAGAGTGAGGATGGGGGAGAGAGTGTGAGAATGAGAGTGAGGATGGGAGAGAGTGTGTGAGGGTGAGAGTGTGAGTGAGGATGGGCCAGATGGTTTGAGAGTGAGAGTGAGGATGGGAGAGTTTGTGAGAGTGGGAGTGAGGATGGGAGAGAGAGTGTGAGAGTTAGAGTGAGGATGGGAGAAAGAGAGTGAAAGTGAGAGTGAGGATGGGAGAAAGAGTGTGAGAGTGAGAGTGAGGATCGGAGAATGAGGGTGAGAGTGAGAGTGAGGATGGGAGAGAGACTGTGAGAGTGAGGATGGGAGAGAGAGAGTGAGAGTGAGAGTAAGCATGGGATGAAGAGCGTGAGAGTGAGAGTGAGGATGGGAGAGGCAGTGAGAAAAGGAGAGTGAGAGTGAGGATGGGAGAGAGAGTGTGAGAGCGAGAGTGAGGATGGGAGAGAGAGTGTGAGAGTGAGAGTGAGGATGGGAGAGAGAGTGTGAGAATAAGAGTGAGAGTGAGGATGGGAGAGAGTGTGAGAGTGAGAGTGAGGACGGGAGAAAGCGTGTGTGAGTCAGAGTGAGGATGGGAGAGAGAGTGTGTGAGTGAGAGTGAGGATCGGAGAATGATTGTGAGAGTGAGAGTGAGAGTGAGGATGGGAGAGAGAGTTTGAGAGTGAGAGTGAGGAAGGGAGAGAGAGTGTGAGAGTGAGAGTGAGGATGGCAGAGAGAGTGTGAGAGTGAGAGTGAGCGTGAGGATGGGAGAGAGAGTGTGAGAATAAGAGTGAGAGTGAGTATGGGAGAGAGTGTGAGATTGAGGATGGGAGAGAGTGTGAGAGTGAGCGTGAGGAAGGGAGATAGAGTGTGAGAGTGAGGATGGGAGAGAGTGTGAGAGAGTGAGTGAGGATGGGAGAGAGAGTGTGAGATTGAGATTGAGGATGGGAGAGAGTGTGAGAGTGAGGATGGGAGAGAGAGTGTGAGAGTGAGGATGGGAGAGAGAGTGTGAGAGTGAGAGTGAGGATGGGAGAGAGAGTGTGAAAGTGAGAATGGGAGAGAGAGTGTGAGAGTGAGGATGGGAGAGAGAGTGTGAGAGTGAGCGTGAGAGTGAGGATGGGAGATAGAGACTGAGAGTGAGTTTGAGGATGGGAGAGAGTGTGAGATTGTGAATGGGAGAGAGTGTAAGAGTGAGAGTGAGGAAGGGAGAGAGTGTGAGAGTGAGAGTGAGGATGGGAGAGAGAGTGTGAGAATAAGAGTGAGAGTGAGGATGGGAGAGAGTGTGAGAGTGAGAGTGAGGACGGGAGAAAGCGTGTGTGAGTCAGAGTGAGGATGGGAGAGAGAGTGTGTGAGTGAGAGTGAGGATCGGAGAATGATTGTGAGAGTGAGAGTGAGAGTGAGGATGGGAGAGAGTTTGAGAGTGAGAGTGAGGAAGGGAGAGAGAGTGTGAGAGTGAGAGTGAGGATGGCAGAGAGAGTGTGAGAGTGAGAGTGAGCGTGAGGATGGGAGAGAGAGTGTGAGAATAAGAGTGAGAGTGAGTATGGGAGAGAGTGTGAGATTGAGGATGGGAGAGAGTGTGAGAGTGAGCGTGAGGAAGGGAGATAGAGTGTGAGAGTGAGGATGGGAGAGAGTGTGAGAGAGTGAGTGAGGATGGGAGAGAGAGTGTGAGATTGAGATTGAGGATGGGAGAGAGTGTGAGAGTGAGGATGGGAGAGAGAGTGTGAGAGTGAGGATGGGAGAGAGAGTGTGAGAGTGAGAGTGAGGATGGGAGAGAGAGTGTGAAAGTGAGAATGGGAGAGAGAGTGTGAGAGTGAGGATGGGAGAGAGAGTGTGAGAGTGAGCGTGAGAGTGAGGATGGGAGATAGAGACTGAGAGTGAGTTTGAGGATGGGAGAGAGTGTGAGATTGTGAATGGGAGAGAGTGTAAGAGTGAGAGTGAGGAAGGGAGAGAGTGTGAGAGTGAGAGTGAGGATGGGAGAGAGAGTGTGAGTGTGAGAGTGAGGATGGGAGAGAATGTGAGAGTGAGAGTGAGGAGGGAGAGAGTGTGAGAGTGAGAGTGAGGATGGGAGAGAGAGTGTGAGAGTGAGAGTGAGGATGGGAGAGAGAGTGTGAGAGTGATAGTGAGGATGGAGAGAGAGTGTGAGAGTGTCAGTGAGGATGGGAGAGAGAGTGTGAGAGTGAGAATGAGGATGGGAGAGAGTGTGTGAGTGTAAGAATGGGAGAGAGTGTGATAGTGAGAGTGAGAATGGGACAGAGAGTGTGAGAGTGAGAGTGAAAATGGGAGAAAGAGTGTGAGAGTGACAGTGAGAAATGAAGAGAGAGTGTGATAGTGAGAATGAGACTGAGGATGGGTGAGCGAGTGTGAGAGTGAGAGTGAGTTTGGGAGAGAGAGTTTGAGAGTGAGAGTGAGGGTGGGAGAGAGAGTGTGAGAGTGAGATTGCAGATGGGAGAGAGAATGTGAGGGTTAGAGTGAGGATGGGAAAATGAGTGTGAGAATAAGAGAGAGAGGATGGGAGAGATTGTGAGAGAGAGAGTGAGGATGGGAGAGAGAGTGTGAGAGTGAGAGTGAGGATGGGAGAAAGAGTGTGTGAGTGAGAGTGAGAATGGGAGAGAGTGTGTGAGATTGAGAGTGAGGAAGGGAGAGAGAGTGTGAGAGTAAGAGTGAGAGTGAGGATGGGAGAGAGAGTGTGAGAATAAGAGAGAGAGTGAGGATAGGAGAGAGTGTGAGAGTGAGGATGGGAGAGAGAGTGTGAGAGTAAGAGTGAGCGTGAGGATGGGAGAGAGAGTGTGAGAATAAGAGTGAGAGTGAGGATGGGAGAGAGTGTGAGAGTGAGAGTGAGGATGGGAGATAGAATGTGTGAGTGAGAGTAAGGGTGGGAGAGAGAGTGTGAGTGTGAGAGTGAGGATGGGAGAGAGTATGAGAGTAAGAGTGAGAGTGAGAATGGTAGAGAGAGTGTGAGAATAAGAGTGAGAGTGAGGATGGGAGAGAGAGTGTGAGAGTGAGCGTGGGGATGGAAGAGAGAGTGTGACAGTGAGAGTGAGGATGGGAGAGAGAGTGTGAGAGTGAGAGTGAGGATGGGAGAAAGAGTGTGTGAGTGAGAGTGAGAATGGGAGAGAGAGTGTCTGAGTGAGAGTGAGGATGGGAGAGAGAGTGTGAGAATAAGAGTGAGAGTGAGGATGGGAGAGAGTAAGAGTGAGCGTGAGGATGGGAGAGAGAGTGTGAGAATAAGAGTGAGAGTGAGGATGGGAGAGAGTGTGAGAGTGAGAGTGAGGAAGGGAGAAACAGTGTGTGAGTCAGAGTGAGGATGGGAGAGAGAGTGTGTGAGTGAGAGTGAGGATGGGAGAATGAGTGTGAGAGTGAGAGTGAGGATGGGAGAGAGAGTGTGAGAGCGAGAGTGAGGATGGGAGAGAGAGTGTGAGAGTGAGAGTGAGAATGGGAGAAAGAGTGTGTGAGTGAGACTGAGAATTGGAGAGAGAGTGTGAGAGTGACAGCGAGGATGGGAGAGAGAGTGTGAGAGAGAGAGTGAGAATTGTAGAGAGTGTGTGAGAGTAAGAATGGGAGAGAGAGTGTGAGCGTGAGAGTGAGGATGGGAGAGCGTGTGGGAGAATGTGAGTGAGGATGGGAGAGAGTGTGAGAGTGAGAGTGAGTGTGAGGACGGGAGAAAACGTGTGAAACTGTGAGTGAGGATGGGAGAGAGAGTGTGTGAGTGAGAGTGAGAGTGAGTATGGGAGAGAGTGTGAGATTGAGGATGGGAGAGAGTGTGAGAGTGAGCGTGAGGAAGGGAGATAGAGTGTGAGAGTGAGGATGGTAGAGAGTGTGAGAGTGAGGATGGGAGAGAGAGTGTGAGAGTGAGATTGAGGATGGGAGAGAGTGTGAGATTGATAGTGAGGATGGGAGAGAATGTGTGAGAGTGAGGATGGGAGAGAGAGTGTGAAAGTGAGGATGGGAGAGAGAGTGTGAGAGTGAGATTGAGGATGGGAGAGAGTGTGAGATTGATAGTGAGGATGGGAGCGAGTGTGTGACAGTGACAGTGAAAATGGGATAGAGAGTGTGAGAGTGAGATTGGGAGTGAGGATGGGAGAGAGTGTGAGAGTGAGAGTGAGTGTGAGGATGGGAGAGAGTGTGAGAGCGAGAGTGAGAGTGAGGATGATAGAGTGTGAGAGTGAGAGTGAGATTGAGGATGATAGGGAGAGTCTGAGAGTGAGAGTGAGTGTGAGGATGGGAGTGAGAGTGTGAAAGTGAGAGTGAGAGTGAGAATGATAGAGAGAGTGTGAGAGTGAGAGTGAGAGTGCGGATGGGAGAGAGTGTGAGAGTGAGAGTGGGAATGGGAGAGGATGTGTGAGAGTGACAGTGAGGATGGGAGGGAGAGTGTGAGAGTGACAGTGAGGATGGGAGCGAGAGTGTGAGAGTGAGAGTGAGGATGGGAGAAAGAGTGTGTGAGTGAGGGTGTGGATGGGAGAAAGAGTGTGTGAGTGAGAGTGTGGATGGGAGAGAGATTGTGAGAGTGATAGTGAGGATGGGAGCGAGAGTGTGAGAGTGACAGCGAGGATGGAAGAGAGAGTGTGAGAGAGAGAGTGAGAATTGTAGAGAGTGTATGAGAGTAAGAATGGGAGTGAGAGTGTGAGAGAGCGGATGGGAGAGCGTGTGTGAGTGTGAGAGTGAGGATGGGAGAGAGTGTGAGAGTGAGAGTGAGTGTGAGGATGGGAGAAAACGTGTGAGAGTGAGAGTGAGAAAGAGAGAGAGTGTGAGAGTCAGAGTGAGAGCGATGGGAGAGAGAGTGTGAGAGTGAGGATGGGAGAGAGAGTGTGAGAGTGAGAGTGAGGATGGGAGAGAGAGTGTGTGAGTGAGAGTGAGAGTGAGTATGGGAGAGAGTGTGAGATTGAGGATGGGAGAGAGTGTGAGAGTGAGCGTGAGGAAGGGAGATAGAGTGTGAGAGTGAGGATGGGAGAGAGTGTGAGAGTGTGAGTGAGAATGGGAGAGAGAGTGTGAGATTAAGATTGAGGATGGGAGAGAGAGTGTGAGAGTGAGGATGGGAGAGAGAGTGTGAGAGTGAGGATGGGAGAGAGAGTGTGAGAGTGAGAGTGAGGATGGGAGAGAGAGTGTGAAAGTGAGAATGGGAGAGAGAGTGTGAGAGTGAGGATGGGAGAGAGAGTGTGAGAGTGAGCGTGAGTTTGGGAGAGAGAGTGTGAGAGTGAGAGTGAGGGTGGGAGAGAGAGTGTGAGAGTGAGATTGCAGATGGGAGAGAGAGTGTGAGGGTTAGAGTGAGGATGGGAAAATGAGTGTGAGAATAAGAGAGAGAGTGAGGATGGGAGAGATTGAGAGAGAGAGAGTGAGGATGGGAGAGAGAGTGTGAGAGTGAGAGTGAGGATGGGAGAAAGAGTGTGTGAGTGAGAGTGAGAATGGGAGAGAGTGTGTGAGATTGAGAGTGAGGAAGGGAGAGAGAGTGTGAGAGGAAGAGTGAGAGTGAGGATGGGAGAGAGAGTGTGAGAATAAGAGAGAGAGTGAGGATAGGAGAGAGTGTGAGAGTGAGAGTGAGGATGGGAGAGAGAGTGTGAGAGTAAGAGTGAGCGTGAGGATGGGAGAGAGAGTGTGAGAATAAGAGTGAGAGTGAGGATGGGAGAGAGTGTGAGAGTGAGAGTGAGGATGGGAGATAGAGTGTGTGAGTGAGAGTAAGGGTGGGAGAGAGAGTGTGAGTGTGAGAGTGAGGATGGGAGAGAGTATGAGAGTGAGAGTGAGGATGGGAGAGAGAGTGTGAGAATAAGAGTGAGAGTGAGGATGGGAGAGAGAGTGACAGTGAGAGTGAGGATGGGAGAGAGAGTGTGAGAGTGAGAGTGAGGATGGGAGAGAGAGTGTGACAGTGAGAGTGAGGATGGGAGAGAGAGTGTGAGAGTGAGAGTGAGGATGGGAGAAAGAGTGTGTGAGTGAGAGTGAGAATGGGAGAGAGAGTGTCTGAGTGAGAGTGAGGATGGGAGAATGTGTGTGAGAGTGAGAGTGAGAGTGAGGATGGGAGAAAGAGTGTGAAAATAAGAGTGAGAGTGAGGATGGGAGAGAGTGTGAGAGTGAGAGTGAGGCTGGGAATGGAAGTGTGAGAGTGAGAGTGAGGATGGGAGAGAGTGTGTGAGAGTGAGAGTGAGGATGGGAGAGAGAGTGTGAGAGTGAGGATGGGAGAGAGAGAGTGTGAGTGACAGTGAGGATGGGAGAGAGAGTGTGAGAGTGAGAGTGAGGAGGGAGAGACTGTGAGAAGGAGAGTGAGGATGGGAGAGAGAATGTGAGAGTGAGAGTGAGGAGGGAGAGAGTGTGAGAGTGAGAGTGAGGATGGGAGAGAGAGAGTGAGAGTGAGAGTGAGGATGGGAAAGAGAGTGTGAGAGTGAGAGTGAGGATGGGAGAAAGTGTGAGATTGACAGTGAGGATGGGAGAATGAGTGTGAGAGTGAGAGTGAGAGTGAGGATGGGAGAGAGAGTGTGAGAGTGCGAGTGAGGATGGGAGAGAGAGTGTGAGTGTAAGAGTGAGAGTGAGGATGGGAGAGAGAGTGTGAGAGTAAGAGTGAGCGTGAGGATGGGAGAGAGAGTGTGAGAATAAGAGTGAGAGTGACGATGGGAGAGAGTGTGAGAGTGAGAGTGAGGATGGGAGAGAGAGAGTGTGAGAGTGAGAGTGTGGATGGGAGAAAGAATTTGTGAGTGAGAGTGAGAATGGAAGAGAGAGTGTGAGAGTGACAACGAGGATGGGAGAGAGAGTGTGAGAGTGAGAGTGAGGATGGTAGAGAGAGTGTGAGAGTAAGAATGGGAGAGAGAATGTGAGCGTGAGAGTGAGGATGGGAGAGCGTGTGTGAGAGTGACAGTGAGAATGGGATAGAGAGTGTGAGAGTGAGATTGGGAGTGAGGATGGGAGAGAGTGTGAGAGTGAGAGTGAGTGTGAGGATGGGGGAGAGTGTGAGAGTAAGAGTGAGAGTGAGGATGATAGAGTGTGAGAGTGAGAGTGAGTAGGAGGATGGGAGAGACAGTGTGTGAGTGAGAGTGTGTATGGGAGAGAGTGTGAGATTTAGGATGGGAGAGAGTGTGAGTGTGAGCTTGAGGAAGGGAGATAGAGTGTGAGAGTGAGGTTGGGAGAGAGTGTGAGAGTGAGAGTGAGGATGTTGAAACTTTATTGCTGGAACAGCACAGCAGGTCAGGCAGCATCCAGGAAACAGGAGATTCGACGTTTCGGGCACAGGCCCTTCTTCAGGAAGGGCTGTGCCCGAGGGTGAGGATGGGAGAGAGTGTGAGTGTGAGAGTTAGAGTGAGGATGGGAGAGAGAGTGTGAAAGTGAGAATGTGGATGGGAGAGAGAGTGTAAGAGTGACAGAGGGTATGGGAGAGAGAGTGTGATAGTGAGAGTGAGAATGAGTATGGGAGAGAGAGTGTGAGAGTGAGAGTGAGGTTCGGAGAGAGAGTGTGAGAGTGAGAGTGAGGATGGAAGAGAGAGTGTGAGAGTGAGAGTGCTGATTGGAGAGAGAGTGTGAGGGTGCGAGTGAGGATGGGAGAATGAGTGTGAGAGTGAGAGTGAGGATGGGAGAGAGTGTGAGAGTGAGAGTGAGGATGGGAGAGAGAGTGTGAGAGTAAGAGTGAGAGTGAGGATATGAGTGAGAGCGTGAAAATAAGAGTGAGAGTGAGGATGGGAGAGAGAGTGTGAGAGTGAGAGTGAGGATGGGAGAGAGAGAGTGAGAGTGAGAGTGAGGATGGGAGAATGAGTGTGAGAGTGAGAGTGAGGATGGGAGCGAGAGTATGAGAGTGACAGCGAGGATGGGAGAGAGAGTGTGTGAGAGAGAGTGAGAATTGTAGAGAGTGTGTGAGAGTAAGAATGGGAGAGAGAGTGTGAGCGTGAGAGTGAGGATGGGAGAGCGTGTGGGAGAGTGTGAGTGAGGATGGGAGAGAGTGTGAGAGTGAGAGTGAGTGTGATGATAGGAGAAAACGTGTGAGAGTGAGAGTGAGGATGGGAGAGAGAGTGTGTGAGTGAGAGTGAGAGTGAGTAGGAGGATGGGAGAGAGAGTGTGTGAGTGAGAGTGTGTATGGGAGAGAGTGTGAGATTTAGGATGGGAGAGAGTGTGAGTGTGAGCTTGAGGAAGGGAGATAGAGTGTGAGAGTGAGGATGGGAGAGAGTGTGAGAGTGAGAGTGAGGATGTTGAAACTTTATTGCTGGAACAGCACAGCAGGTCAGGCAGCATCCAGGAAACAGGAGATTCGATGTTTCGGGCACAGGCCCTTCTTCAGGAAGGGCTGTGCCCGAGAGTGAGGATGGGAGAGAGTGTGAGTGTGAGAGTTAGAGTGAGGATGGGAGAGAGAGTGTGAAAGTGAGAATGTGGATGGGAGAGAGAGTGTAAGAGTGACAGAGGGTATGGGAGAGAGAGTGTGATAGTGAGAGTGAGAATGAGTATGGGAGAGAGAGTGTGAGAGTGAGAGTGAGGTTCGGAGAGAGAGTGTGAGAGTGAGAGTGAGGATGGAAGAGAGAGTGTGAGAGTGAGAGTGCTGATGGGAGAGAGAGTGTGAGGGTGCGAGTGAGGATGGGAGAATGAGTGTGAGAGTGAGAGTGGGGATGGGAGAGAGTGTGAGAGTGAGAGTGAGGATGGGAGAGAGAGTGTGAGAGTAAGAGTGAGAGTGAGGATATGAGTGAGAGCGTGAAAATAAGAGTGAGGATGGGAGAGAGAGAGTGAGAGTGAGGATGGGAGAAAGAGTGTGTGAGTGAGAGTGAGAATGGAAGAGACAGTGTGAGAGTGAGTGTGAGAATGGGAGAGAGAGTGTGAGAGTAAGAGTGAGAGTGAGGATGGAGAGAGAGTGTGAGAGTGAGAGTGAGGATGGGAGAGAGAGAGTGAGAGTGAGAGTGAGGATGGGAGAATGAGTGTGAGCGTGACAGCGAGGATGGGAGAGAGAGTGTGTGAGAGTAAGAATGGGAGAGAGAGTGTGAGTGTGAGAGTGAGGATGGGAGAGCGTGTGGGAGAGTGTGAGTGAGGATGGGAGAGAGTGTGAGAGTGAGAGTGAGTGTGATGATAGGAGAAAACGTGTGAGAGTGAGAGTGAGGATGGGAGAGAGAGTGTGTGAGTGAGAGTGAGAGTGAGTATGGGAGAGAGTGTGAGATTGAGGATGGGAGAGAGTGTGAGAGTGAGCGTGAGGAAGGGAGATAGAGTGTGAGAGTGAGGATGGGAGAGAGTGTGAGAGTGAGGAAGGGAGAGAGAGTGTGAGAGTGAGAGTGAGGATGGGAGAGAGTGTGAGATTGATAGTGAGGATGGGAGAGAGTGTGTGAGAGTAAGCGTGAGGAAGGGAGATAGAGTGTGAGAGTGAGGATGGGAGAGAGAGTGTGAGAGTGAGATTGACGATGGGAGAGAGTGTGAGATTGATAGTGAGGATGGGAGAGAGTGTGTGAGAGTGACAGTGAGAATGGGATAGAGAGTGTGAGAGTGAGATTGGGAGTGAGGATGGGAGAGAGTGTGAGATTGAGAGTGAGTGTGAGGATGGGGGAGAGTGTGAGAGTAAGAGTGAGAGTGAGGATGATAGAGTGTGAGAGTGAGAGTGAGTAGGAGGATGGGAGAGAGAGTGTGAGAGTGAGAGTGAGATTGAGGATGATAGGGAGAGTCTGAGAGTGAGAGTGAGTGTGAGGATGGGAGTGAGAGTGTGAAAGTGAGAGTGAGAGTGAGAATGATAGAGAGAGTGTGAGAGTGAGAGTGAGAGTGCGGATGGGAGAGAGTGTGAGAGTGAGAGTGGGAATGGGAGAGAGTGTGTGAGAGTGACAGTGAGGATGGGAGGGAGAGTGTGAGAGTGACAGTGAGCATGGGAGCGAGTGTGAGAGTGAGAGTGTGGATGGGAGAGAGAGTGTGAGAGTAGGAGTGAGAGTGAGGATGTGAGACAGTGTTAGAGTGAGAGTGAGGATGGGAGAGAGAGTGTGAGAGTGAGAGTGAGGGTGGGAGAAAGAGTGTGTGAGTGAGAGTGTGGATGGGAGAGAGATTGTGAGAGTGAGAGTGAGGATGGGAGAATGAGTGTGAGAGTGATAGTGAGGATGGGAGCGAGAGTGTGAGAGTGAGAGCGAGGATGGAAGAGAGAGTGTGAGAGAGAGAGTGAGAATTGTAGAGAGTGTATGAGAGTAAGAATGGGAGAGAGAGTGTGAGAGAGCGGATGGGAGAGCGTGTGTGAGTGTGAGAGTGAGGATGGGAGAGAGTGTGAGAGTGAGAGTGAGTGTGAGGATGGGAGAAAACGTGTGAGAGTGAGAGTGAGAAAGAGAGTGTGAGAGTCAGAGTGAGAGCGATGGGAGAGAGAGAGTGAGAGTGAGGATGGGAGAGAGAGTGTGAGAGTGAGAGTGTGGATGGGAGAGAGAGTGGATGGGAGAGAGAGTGTGTGAGTGAGAGTGTGGATGAGAGAGAGAGTATGAGAGTGAGAGCGAGGATGGGGAGAGAGTGTGAGAGTGAGAGTGTGGATGGGAGAGAGAGTGGATGGGAGAGAGAGTGTGAGAGTGAGAGTGTGGATGAGAGAGAGAGTATGAGAGTGAGAGCGAGGATGGGGAGAGAGTGTGAGAGTGAGAGTGAGGATGGGAGAGAGAGTGTGTATGGGTGAGAGTGTGTACGGGAGAGAGTGTGAGATTTAGGATGGGAGAGAGTGTGAGTGTGAGCTTGAGGAAGGGAGATAGAGTGTGAGAGTGAGGATGGGAGAGAGTGTGAGAGTGAGAGTGAGGATGTTGAAACTTTATTGCTGGAACAGCACAGCAGGTCAGGCAGCATCCAGGAAACAGGAGATTCGACGTTTCGGGCACAGGCCCTTCTTCAGGAAGGGCTGTGCCCGAGAGTGAGGATGGGAGAGAGTGTGAGTGTGAGAGTTAGAGTGAGGATGGGAGAGAGAGTGTGAAAGTGAGAATGTGGATGGGAGAGAGAGTGTAAGAGTGACAGAGGGTATGGGAGAGAGAGTGTGATAGTGAGAGTGAGAATGAGTATGGGAGAGAGAGTGTGAGAGTGAGAGTGAGGTTCGGAGAGAGAGTGTGAGAGTGAGAGTGAGGATGGAAGAGAGAGTGTGAGAGTGAGAGTGCTGATGGGAGAGAGAGTGTGAGGGTGCGAGTGAGGATGGGAGAATGAGTGTGAGAGTGAGAGTGGGGATGGGAGAGAGTGTGAGAGTGAGAGTGAGGATGGGAGAGAGAGTGTGAGAGTAAGAGTGAGAGTGAGGATATGAGTGAGAGCGTGAAAATAAGAGTGAGGATGGGAGAGAGAGAGTGAGAGTGAGGATGGGAGAAAGAGTGTGTGAGTGAGAGTGAGAATGGAAGAGACAGTGTGAGAGTGAGTGTGAGAATGGGAGAGAGAGTGTGAGAGTAAGAGTGAGAGTGAGGATGGAGAGAGAGTGTGAGAGTGAGAGTGAGGATGGGAGAGAGAGAGTGAGAGTGAGAGTGAGGATGGGAGAATGAGTGTGAGCGTGACAGCGAGGATGGGAGAGAGAGTGTGTGAGAGTAAGAATGGGAGAGAGAGTGTGAGTGTGAGAGTGAGGATGGGAGAGCGTGTGGGAGAGTGTGAGTGAGGATGGGAGAGAGTGTGAGAGTGAGAGTGAGTGTGATGATAGGAGAAAACGTGTGAGAGTGAGAGTGAGGATGGGAGAGAGAGTGTGTGAGTGATAGTGAGAGTGAGTATGGGAGAGAGTGTGAGATTGAGGATGGGAGAGAGTGTGAGAGTGAGCGTGAGGAAGGGAGATAGAGTGTGAGAGTGAGGATGGGAGAGAGTGTGAGAGTGAGGAAGGGAGAGAGAGTGTGAGAGTGAGAGTGAGGATGGGAGAGAGTGTGAGATTGATAGTGAGGATGGGAGAGAGTGTGTGAGAGTAAGCGTGAGGAAGGGAGATAGAGTGTGAGAGTGAGGATGGGAGAGAGAGTGTGAGAGTGAGATTGACGATGGGAGAGAGTGTGAGATTGATAGTGAGGATGGGAGAGAGTGTGTGAGAGTGACAGTGAGAATGGGATAGAGAGTGTGAGAGTGAGATTGGGAGTGAGGATGGGAGAGAGTGTGAGATTGAGAGTGAGTGTGAGGATGGGGGAGAGTGTGAGAGTAAGAGTGAGAGTGAGGATGATAGAGTGTGAGAGTGAGAGTGAGTAGGAGGATGGGAGAGAGAGTGTGAGAGTGAGAGTGAGATTGAGGATGATAGGGAGAGTCTGAGAGTGAGAGTGAGTGTGAGGATGGGAGTGAGAGTGTGAAAGTGAGAGTGAGAGTGAGAATGATAGAGAGAGTGTGAGAGTGAGAGTGAGAGTGCGGATGGGAGAGAGTGTGAGAGTGAGAGTGGGAATGGGAGAGAGTGTGTGAGAGTGACAGTGAGGATGGGAGGGAGAGTGTGAGAGTGACAGTGAGCATGGGAGCGAGTGTGAGAGTGAGAGTGTGGATGGGAGAGAGAGTGTGAGAGTAGGAGTGAGAGTGAGGATGTGAGACAGTGTTAGAGTGAGAGTGAGGATGGGAGAGAGAGTGTGAGAGTGAGAGTGAGGGTGGGAGAAAGAGTGTGTGAGTGAGAGTGTGGATGGGAGAGAGATTGTGAGAGTGAGAGTGAGGATGGGAGAATGAGTGTGAGAGTGATAGTGAGGATGGGAGCGAGAGTGTGAGAGTGAGAGCGAGGATGGAAGAGAGAGTGTGAGAGAGAGAGTGAGAATTGTAGAGAGTGTATGAGAGTAAGAATGGGAGAGAGAGTGTGAGAGAGCGGATGGGAGAGCGTGTGTGAGTGTGAGAGTGAGGATGGGAGAGAGTGTGAGAGTGAGAGTGAGTGTGAGGATGGGAGAAAACGTGTGAGAGTGAGAGTGAGAAAGAGAGTGTGAGAGTCAGAGTGAGAGCGATGGGAGAGAGAGAGTGAGAGTGAGGATGGGAGAGAGAGTGTGAGAGTGAGAGTGTGGATGGGAGAGAGAGTGGATGGGAGAGAGAGTGTGTGAGTGAGAGTGTGGATGAGAGAGAGAGTATGAGAGTGAGAGCGAGGATGGGGAGAGAGTGTGAGAGTGAGAGTGTGGATGGGAGAGAGAGTGGATGGGAGAGAGAGTGTGAGAGTGAGAGTGTGGATGAGAGAGAGAGTATGAGAGTGAGAGCGAGGATGGGGAGAGAGTGTGAGAGTGAGAGTGAGGATGGGAGAGAGAGTGTGTATGGGTGAGAGTGTGTACGGGAGAGAGTGTGAGATTTAGGATGGGAGAGAGTGTGAGTGTGAGCTTGAGGAAGGGAGATAGAGTGTGAGAGTGAGGATGGGAGAGAGTGTGAGAGTGAGAGTGAGGATGTTGAAACTTTATTGCTGGAACAGCACAGCAGGTCAGGCAGCATCCAGGAAACAGGAGATTCGACGTTTCGGGCACAGGCCCTTCTTCAGGAAGGGCTGTGCCCGAGAGTGAGGATGGGAGAGAGTGTGAGTGTGAGAGTTAGAGTGAGGATGGGAGAGAGAGTGTGAAAGTGAGAATGTGGATGGGAGAGAGAGTGTAAGAGTGACAGAGGGTATGGGAGAGAGAGTGTGATAGTGAGAGTGAGAATGAGTATGGGAGAGAGAGTGTGAGAGTGAGAGTGAGGTTCGGAGAGAGAGTGTGAGAGTGAGAGTGAGGATGGAAGAGAGAGTGTGAGAGTGAGAGTGCTGATGGGAGAGAGAGTGTGAGGGTGCGAGTGAGGATGGGAGAATGAGTGTGAGAGTGAGAGTGGGGATGGGAGAGAGTGTGAGAGTGAGAGTGAGGATGGGAGAGAGAGTGTGAGAGTAAGAGTGAGAGTGAGGATATGAGTGAGAGCGTGAAAATAAGAGTGAGGATGGGAGAGAGAGAGTGAGAGTGAGGATGGGAGAAAGAGTGTGTGAGTGAGAGTGAGAATGGAAGAGACAGTGTGAGAGTGAGTGTGAGAATGGGAGAGAGAGTGTGAGAGTAAGAGTGAGAGTGAGGATGGAGAGAGAGTGTGAGAGTGAGAGTGAGGATGGGAGAGAGAGAGTGAGAGTGAGAGTGAGGATGGGAGAATGAGTGTGAGAGTGACAGCGAGGATGGGAGAGAGAGTGTGTGAGAGAGAGTGAGAATTGTAGAGAGTGTGTGAGAGTAAGAATGGGAGAGAGAGTGTGAGTGTGAGAGTGAGGATGGGAGAGCGTGTGGGAGAGTGTGAGTGAGGATGGGAGAGAGTGTGAGAGTGAGAGTGAGTGTGATGATAGGAGAAAACGTGTGAGAGTGAGAGTGAGGATGGGAGAGAGAGCCTGAGAGTGAGAGTGAGAGTGAGTATGGGAGAGAGTGTGAGATTGAGGATGGGAGAGAGTGTGAGAGTGAGCGTGAGGAAGGGAGATAGAGTGTGAGAGTGAGGATGGGAGAGAGTGTGAGAGTGAGGAAGGGAGAGAGAGTGTGAGAGTGAGAGTGAGGATGGGAGAGAGTGTGAGATTGATAGTGAGGATGGGAGAGAGTGTGTGAGAGTAAGCGTGAGGAAGGGAGATAGAGTGTGAGAGTGAGGATGGGAGAGAGAGTGTGAGAGTGAGATTGACGATGGGAGAGAGTGTGAGATTGATAGTGAGGATGGGAGAGAGTGTGTGAGAGTGACAGTGAGAATGGGATAGAGAGTGTGAGAGTGAGATTGGGAGTGAGGATGGGAGAGAGTGTGAGATTGAGAGTGAGTGTGAGGATGGGGGAGAGTGTGAGAGTAAGAGTGAGAGTGAGGATGATAGAGTGTGAGAGTGAGAGTGAGTAGGAGGATGGGAGAGAGAGTGTGAGAGTGAGAGTGAGATTGAGGATGATAGGGAGAGTCTGAGAGTGAGAGTGAGTGTGAGGATGGGAGTGAGAGTGTGAAAGTGAGAGTGAGAGTGAGAATGATAGAGAGAGTGTGAGAGTGAGAGTGAGAGTGCGGATGGGAGAGAGTGTGAGAGTGAGAGTGGGAATGGGAGAGAGTGTGTGAGAGTGACAGTGAGGATGGGAGGGAGAGTGTGAGAGTGACAGTGAGCATGGGAGCGAGTGTGAGAGTGAGAGTGTGGATGGGAGAGAGAGTGTGAGAGTAGGAGTGAGAGTGAGGATGTGAGACAGTGTTAGAGTGAGAGTGAGGATGGGAGAGAGAGTGTGAGAGTGAGAGTGAGGGTGGGAGAAAGAGTGTGTGAGTGAGAGTGTGGATGGGAGAGAGATTGTGAGAGTGAGAGTGAGGATGGGAGAATGAGTGTGAGAGTGATAGTGAGGATGGGAGCGAGAGTGTGAGAGTGAGAGCGAGGATGGAAGAGAGAGTGTGAGAGAGAGAGTGAGAATTGTAGAGAGTGTATGAGAGTAAGAATGGGAGAGAGAGTGTGAGAGAGCGGATGGGAGAGCGTGTGTGAGTGTGAGAGTGAGGATGGGAGAGAGTGTGAGAGTGAGAGTGAGTGTGAGGATGGGAGAAAACGTGTGAGAGTGAGAGTGAGAAAGAGAGTGTGAGAGTCAGAGTGAGAGCGATGGGAGAGAGAGAGTGAGAGTGAGGATGGGAGAGAGAGTGTGAGAGTGAGAGTGTGGATGGGAGAGAGAGTGGATGGGAGAGAGAGTGTGTGAGTGAGAGTGAGAGTGAGTATGGGAGAGAGTGTGAGATTGAGGATGGGAGAGAGTGTGAGAGTGAGCGTGAGGAAGGGAGATAGAGTGTGAGAGTGAGGATGGACGAGAGTGTGAGAGTGTGAGTGAGGATGGGAGAGAGAGTGTGAGAGTGAGATTGAGGATGGGAGAGAGAGTGTGAGAGTGAGGAAGGGAGAGAGAGTGTGAGAGTGAGAGTGAGAATGGGAGAGAGAGTGTGAAAGTGAGGATGGGAGAGAGAGTGTGAGAGTGAGGATGGGAGAGAGAGTGTGAGAGTGAGCGTGAGAGTGAGGATGGGAGATAGAGACTAAGAGTGAGAGTGTGGATGGGAGAGAGAGCCTGAGAGTGAGTGTGAGAGTGAGGATAGGAGAGAGTGTGAGATTGAGAATGGGAGAGAGTGTAAGAGTGAGAGTGAGGAAGGGAGAATGTGTGAGAGTGAGAGTGAGGATGGGAGAGAGAGTGTGAGTGTGAGAGTGAGGATGGGAGAGAATGTGAGCGTGAGAGTGAGGAGGGAGAGAGTGTGAGAGTGAGAGTGAGGATGGGAGAGAGAGTGTGAGAGTGAGAGTGAGGATGGGAGAGAGCGTGTAAGAGTGAGAGTGAGGATGGGAGAGTGAGTGTGAGAGTGAGAGTGAGGATGGGAGAGAGAGAGTGTGAGTGAGAGTGAGAGTGAGTATGGGAGAGAGTGTGAGATTGAGGATGGGAGAAAGTGTGAGAGTGAGCGCGAGGAAGGGAGATAGAGTGTGAGAGTGAGGATGGGAGAGAGTGTGAGAGTGTGAGTGAAGATGGGAGAGAGAGTGTGAGAGTGAGATTGAGGATGGGAGAGAGAGTGTGAGAGTGAGGATGGGAGAGAGAGTGTGACAGTGAGGATGGAAGAGTGAGTGTGAGAGTGAGAGTGAGGATGGGAGAGAGAGAGTGTGAGTGAGAGTGAGAGTGAGTATGGGAGAGAGTGTGAGATTGAGGATGGGAGAAAGTGTGAGAGTGAGCGCGAGGAAGGGAGATAGAGTGTGAGAGTGAGGATGGGAGAGAGTGTGAGAGTGTGAGTGAAGATGGGAGAGAGAGTGTGAGAGTGAGATTGAGGATGGGAGAGAGAGTGTGAGATTTAGGATGGGAGAGAGTGTGAGTGTGAGCTTGAGGAAGGGAGATAGAGCGTGAGAGTGAGGATGGGAGATAGAGACTAAGAGTGAGAGTGTGGATGGGAGAGAGAGCCTGAGAGTGAGTGTGAGAGTGAGGATAGGAGAGAGTGTGAGATTGAGAATGGGAGAGAGTGTAAGAGTGAGAGTGAGGAAGGGAGAATGTGTGAGAGTGAGAGTGAGGATGGGAGAGAGAGTGTGAGTGTGAGAGTGAGGATGGGAGAGAATGTGAGCGTGAGAGTGAGGAGGGAGAGAGTGTGAGAGTGAGAGTGAGGATGGGAGAGAGAGTGTGAGAGTGAGAGTGAGGATGGGAGAGAGCGTGTAAGAGTGAGAGTGAGGATGGGAGAGTGAGTGTGAGAGTGAGAGTGAGGATGGGAGAGAGAGAGTGTGAGTGAGAGTGAGAGTGAGTATGGGAGAGAGTGTGAGATTGAGGATGGGAGAAAGTGTGAGAGTGAGCGCGAGGAAGGGAGATAGAGTGTGAGAGTGAGGATGGGAGAGAGTGTGAGAGTGTGAGTGAAGATGGGAGAGAGAGTGTGAGAGTGAGATTGAGGATGGGAGAGAGAGTGTGAGAGTGAGGATGGGAGAGAGAGTGTGACAGTGAGGATGGAAGAGAGAGTGTGAGAGTGAGAGTGAGGATGGGAGAGAGAGTGTGAAAGTGAGGATGGGAGAGAGAGTCTGAGAGTGAGGATGGGAGAGAGAGTGTGAGAGTGAGAGTGAGAGTGAGGATGGGAGATAGAGACTAAGAGTGAGAGTGTGAATGGGAGAGAGAGCCTGAGAGTGAGAGTGAGAGTGAGGATGGGAGAGAGTGTGAGATTGAGGATGGGAGAGAGTGTGAGAGTGAGCGTGAGGAAGGGAGATAGAGTGTGAGAGTGAGGATGGGAGAGAGTGTGAGAGTGAGGAAGGGAGAGAGAGTGTGAGAGTGAGAGTGAGGATGGGAGAGAGTGTGAGATTGATAGTGAGGATGGGAGAGAGTGTGTGAGAGTAAGCGTGAGGAAGGGAGATAGAGTGTGAGAGTGAGGATGGGAGAGAGAGTGTGAGAGTGAGATTGACGATGGGAGAGAGTGTGAGATTGATAGTGAGGATGGGAGAGAGTGTGTGAGAGTGACAGTGAGAATGGGATAGAGAGTGTGAGAGTGAGATTGGGAGTGAGGATGGGAGAGAGTGTGAGATTGAGAGTGAGTGTGAGGATGGGGGAGAGTGTGAGAGTAAGAGTGAGAGTGAGGATGATAGAGTGTGAGAGTGAGAGTGAGTAGGAGGATGGGAGAGAGAGTGTGAGAGTGAGAGTGAGATTGAGGATGATAGGGAGAGTCTGAGAGTGAGAGTGAGTGTGAGGATGGGAGTGAGAGTGTGAAAGTGAGAGTGAGAGTGAGAATGATAGAGAGAGTGTGAGAGTGAGAGTGAGAGTGCGGATGGGAGAGAGTGTGAGAGTGAGAGTGGGAATGGGAGAGAGTGTGTGAGAGTGACAGTGAGGATGGGAGGGAGAGTGTGAGAGTGACAGTGAGCATGGGAGCGAGTGTGAGAGTGAGAGTGTGGATGGGAGAGAGAGTGTGAGAGTAGGAGTGAGAGTGAGGATGTGAGACAGTGTTAGAGTGAGAGTGAGGATGGGAGAGAGAGTGTGAGAGTGAGAGTGAGGGTGGGAGAAAGAGTGTGTGAGTGAGAGTGTGGATGGGAGAGAGATTGTGAGAGTGAGAGTGAGGATGGGAGAATGAGTGTGAGAGTGATAGTGAGGATGGGAGCGAGAGTGTGAGAGTGAGAGCGAGGATGGAAGAGAGAGTGTGAGAGAGAGAGTGAGAATTGTAGAGAGTGTATGAGAGTAAGAATGGGAGAGAGAGTGTGAGAGAGCGGATGGGAGAGCGTGTGTGAGTGTGAGAGTGAGGATGGGAGAGAGTGTGAGAGTGAGAGTGAGTGTGAGGATGGGAGAAAACGTGTGAGAGTGAGAGTGAGAAAGAGAGTGTGAGAGTCAGAGTGAGAGCGATGGGAGAGAGAGAGTGAGAGTGAGGATGGGAGAGAGAGTGTGAGAGTGAGAGTGTGGATGGGAGAGAGAGTGGATGGGAGAGAGAGTGTGTGAGTGAGAGTGTGGATGAGAGAGAGAGTATGAGAGTGAGAGCGAGGATGGGGAGAGAGTGTGAGAGTGAGAGTGTGGATGGGAGAGAGAGTGGATGGGAGAGAGAGTGTGAGAGTGAGAGTGTGGATGAGAGAGAGAGTATGAGAGTGAGAGCGAGGATGGGGAGAGAGTGTGAGAGTGAGAGTGAGGATGGGAGAGAGAGTGTGTATGGGTGAGAGTGTGTACGGGAGAGAGTGTGAGATTTAGGATGGGAGAGAGTGTGAGTGTGAGCTTGAGGAAGGGAGATAGAGTGTGAGAGTGAGGATGGGAGAGAGTGTGAGAGTGAGAGTGAGGATGTTGAAACTTTATTGCTGGAACAGCACAGCAGGTCAGGCAGCATCCAGGAAACAGGAGATTCGACGTTTCGGGCACAGGCCCTTCTTCAGGAAGGGCTGTGCCCGAGAGTGAGGATGGGAGAGAGTGTGAGTGTGAGAGTTAGAGTGAGGATGGGAGAGAGAGTGTGAAAGTGAGAATGTGGATGGGAGAGAGAGTGTAAGAGTGACAGAGGGTATGGGAGAGAGAGTGTGATAGTGAGAGTGAGAATGAGTATGGGAGAGAGAGTGTGAGAGTGAGAGTGAGGTTCGGAGAGAGAGTGTGAGAGTGAGAGTGAGGATGGAAGAGAGAGTGTGAGAGTGAGAGTGCTGATGGGAGAGAGAGTGTGAGGGTGCGAGTGAGGATGGGAGAATGAGTGTGAGAGTGAGAGTGGGGATGGGAGAGAGTGTGAGAGTGAGAGTGAGGATGGGAGAGAGAGTGTGAGAGTAAGAGTGAGAGTGAGGATATGAGTGAGAGCGTGAAAATAAGAGTGAGGATGGGAGAGAGAGAGTGAGAGTGAGGATGGGAGAAAGAGTGTGTGAGTGAGAGTGAGAATGGAAGAGACAGTGTGAGAGTGAGTGTGAGAATGGGAGAGAGAGTGTGAGAGTAAGAGTGAGAGTGAGGATGGAGAGAGAGTGTGAGAGTGAGAGTGAGGATGGGAGAGAGAGAGTGAGAGTGAGAGTGAGGATGGGAGAATGAGTGTGAGAGTGACAGCGAGGATGGGAGAGAGAGTGTGTGAGAGAGAGTGAGAATTGTAGAGAGTGTGTGAGAGTAAGAATGGGAGAGAGAGTGTGAGTGTGAGAGTGAGGATGGGAGAGCGTGTGGGAGAGTGTGAGTGAGGATGGGAGAGAGTGTGAGAGTGAGAGTGAGTGTGATGATAGGAGAAAACGTGTGAGAGTGAGAGTGAGGATGGGAGAGAGAGTGTGTGAGTGAGAGTGAGAGTGAGTATGGGAGAGAGTGTGAGATTGAGGATGGGAGAGAGTGTGAGAGTGAGCGTGAGGAAGGGAGATAGAGTGTGAGAGTGAGGATGGGAGAGAGTGTGAGAGTGAGGAAGGGAGAGAGAGTGTGAGAGTGAGAGTGAGGATGGGAGAGAGTGTGAGATTGATAGTGAGGATGGGAGAGAGTGTGTGAGAGTAAGCGTGAGGAAGGGAGATAGAGTGTGAGAGTGAGGATGGGAGAGAGAGTGTGAGAGTGAGATTGACGATGGGAGAGAGTGTGAGATTGATAGTGAGGATGGGAGAGAGTGTGTGAGAGTGACAGTGAGAATGGGATAGAGAGTGTGAGAGTGAGATTGGGAGTGAGGATGGGAGAGAGTGTGAGATTGAGAGTGAGTGTGAGGATGGGGGAGAGTGTGAGAGTAAGAGTGAGAGTGAGGATGATAGAGTGTGAGAGTGAGAGTGAGTAGGAGGATGGGAGAGAGAGTGTGAGAGTGAGAGTGAGATTGAGGATGATAGGGAGAGTCTGAGAGTGAGAGTGAGTGTGAGGATGGGAGTGAGAGTGTGAAAGTGAGAGTGAGAGTGAGAATGATAGAGAGAGTGTGAGAGTGAGAGTGAGAGTGCGGATGGGAGAGAGTGTGAGAGTGAGAGTGGGAATGGGAGAGAGTGTGTGAGAGTGACAGTGAGGATGGGAGGGAGAGTGTGAGAGTGACAGTGAGCATGGGAGCGAGTGTGAGAGTGAGAGTGTGGATGGGAGAGAGAGTGTGAGAGTAGGAGTGAGAGTGAGGATGTGAGACAGTGTTAGAGTGAGAGTGAGGATGGGAGAGAGAGTGTGAGAGTGAGAGTGAGGGTGGGAGAAAGAGTGTGTGAGTGAGAGTGTGGATGGGAGAGAGATTGTGAGAGTGAGAGTGAGGATGGGAGAATGAGTGTGAGAGTGATAGTGAGGATGGGAGCGAGAGTGTGAGAGTGAGAGCGAGGATGGAAGAGAGAGTGTGAGAGAGAGAGTGAGAATTGTAGAGAGTGTATGAGAGTAAGAATGGGAGAGAGAGTGTGAGAGAGCGGATGGGAGAGCGTGTGTGAGTGTGAGAGTGAGGATGGGAGAGAGTGTGAGAGTGAGAGTGAGTGTGAGGATGGGAGAAAACGTGTGAGAGTGAGAGTGAGAAAGAGAGTGTGAGAGTCAGAGTGAGAGCGATGGGAGAGAGAGAGTGAGAGTGAGGATGGGAGAGAGAGTGTGAGAGTGAGAGTGTGGATGGGAGAGAGAGTGGATGGGAGAGAGAGTGTGTGAGTGAGAGTGAGAGTGAGTATGGGAGAGAGTGTGAGATTGAGGATGGGAGAGAGTGTGAGAGTGAGCGTGAGGAAGGGAGATAGAGTGTGAGAGTGAGGATGGACGAGAGTGTGAGAGTGTGAGTGAGGATGGGAGAGAGAGTGTGAGAGTGAGATTGAGGATGGGAGAGAGAGTGTGAGAGTGAGGAAGGGAGAGAGAGTGTGAGAGTGAGAGTGAGAATGGGAGAGAGAGTGTGAAAGTGAGGATGGGAGAGAGAGTGTGAGAGTGAGGATGGGAGAGAGAGTGTGAGAGTGAGCGTGAGAGTGAGGATGGGAGATAGAGACTAAGAGTGAGAGTGTGGATGGGAGAGAGAGCCTGAGAGTGAGTGTGAGAGTGAGGATAGGAGAGAGTGTGAGATTGAGAATGGGAGAGAGTGTAAGAGTGAGAGTGAGGAAGGGAGAATGTGTGAGAGTGAGAGTGAGGATGGGAGAGAGAGTGTGAGTGTGAGAGTGAGGATGGGAGAGAATGTGAGCGTGAGAGTGAGGAGGGAGAGAGTGTGAGAGTGAGAGTGAGGATGGGAGAGAGAGTGTGAGAGTGAGAGTGAGGATGGGAGAGAGCGTGTAAGAGTGAGAGTGAGGATGGGAGAGTGAGTGTGAGAGTGAGAGTGAGGATGGGAGAGAGAGAGTGTGAGTGAGAGTGAGAGTGAGTATGGGAGAGAGTGTGAGATTGAGGATGGGAGAAAGTGTGAGAGTGAGCGCGAGGAAGGGAGATAGAGTGTGAGAGTGAGGATGGGAGAGAGTGTGAGAGTGTGAGTGAAGATGGGAGAGAGAGTGTGAGAGTGAGATTGAGGATGGGAGAGAGAGTGTGAGAGTGAGGATGGGAGAGAGAGTGTGACAGTGAGGATGGAAGAGTGAGTGTGAGAGTGAGAGTGAGGATGGGAGAGAGAGAGTGTGAGTGAGAGTGAGAGTGAGTATGGGAGAGAGTGTGAGATTGAGGATGGGAGAAAGTGTGAGAGTGAGCGCGAGGAAGGGAGATAGAGTGTGAGAGTGAGGATGGGAGAGAGTGTGAGAGTGTGAGTGAAGATGGGAGAGAGAGTGTGAGAGTGAGATTGAGGATGGGAGAGAGAGTGTGAGATTTAGGATGGGAGAGAGTGTGAGTGTGAGCTTGAGGAAGGGAGATAGAGCGTGAGAGTGAGGATGGGAGATAGAGACTAAGAGTGAGAGTGTGGATGGGAGAGAGAGCCTGAGAGTGAGTGTGAGAGTGAGGATAGGAGAGAGTGTGAGATTGAGAATGGGAGAGAGTGTAAGAGTGAGAGTGAGGAAGGGAGAATGTGTGAGAGTGAGAGTGAGGATGGGAGAGAGAGTGTGAGTGTGAGAGTGAGGATGGGAGAGAATGTGAGCGTGAGAGTGAGGAGGGAGAGAGTGTGAGAGTGAGAGTGAGGATGGGAGAGAGAGTGTGAGAGTGAGAGTGAGGATGGGAGAGAGCGTGTAAGAGTGAGAGTGAGGATGGGAGAGTGAGTGTGAGAGTGAGAGTGAGGATGGGAGAGAGAGAGTGTGAGTGAGAGTGAGAGTGAGTATGGGAGAGAGTGTGAGATTGAGGATGGGAGAAAGTGTGAGAGTGAGCGCGAGGAAGGGAGATAGAGTGTGAGAGTGAGGATGGGAGAGAGTGTGAGAGTGTGAGTGAAGATGGGAGAGAGAGTGTGAGAGTGAGATTGAGGATGGGAGAGAGAGTGTGAGAGTGAGGATGGGAGAGAGAGTGTGACAGTGAGGATGGAAGAGAGAGTGTGAGAGTGAGAGTGAGGATGGGAGAGAGAGTGTGAAAGTGAGGATGGGAGAGAGAGTCTGAGAGTGAGGATGGGAGAGAGAGTGTGAGAGTGAGAGTGAGAGTGAGGATGGGAGATAGAGACTAAGAGTGAGAGTGTGAATGGGAGAGAGTGTGAGATTGAGAATGGGAGAGAGTGTAAGAGTGAGAGTGAGGAAGGGAGAATGTGTGAGAGTGAGAGTGAGGATGGGAGAGAATGTGTGAGTGTGAGAGTGAGGATGGGAGAGAATGTGAGAGTGAGAGTGAGGATGGAGCGAGAGTGTGAGAGTGTCAGTGAGGATGGGAGAGTGAGTGTGAGAGTGAGAGTGAGGATAGGAGAGAGTGTGTGAGAGTAAGAATGGGAGAAAGTGTGATAGTGAGAGTGAGGATGGGACAGAGAGTGTGAGAGTGAGAGTGAAAATGGGAGAGAGAGTGTGAGAGTGACAGTGAGAATGGAAGAGAGAGTGTAATAGTGAGAGTGAGAATGAGGATGGGTGAGCGAGTGTGAGAGTGAGAGTGAGTTTGGGAGAGAGAGTGTGAAAGTGAGAGTGAGGATGGGAGAGAGAGTGTGAGAGTGAGATTGCAGATGGGAGAGAGAGTGTGAGGGTTAGAGTGAGGATAGGAGAATGAGTGTGAGAATAAGAGTGAAAGTGAGGATGGGAGAGATTGTGTGAGAGAGAGTGAGGATGGGAGAGAGAGTGTGAAAGTGAGAGTGAGGATGGGAGAAAGAGTGTGTGACTGAGAGTGTGGATGGGAGAGAGATTGTGAGAGTGAGAGTGAGGATGGGAGAATGAGTGTGAGAGTGATAGTGCGGATGGGAGCGAGAGTGTGAGAGTGACAGCGAGGATGGAAGAGAGAGTGTGTGTGAGAGAGAGTGAGAATTGTAGAGATTGTATGAGAGTAAGAATGGGAGAGAGAGTGTGAGAGAGCGGATGGGAGAGCGTGTGTGAGTGTGAGAGTGAGGATGGGAGAGAGTGTGAGAGTGAGAGTGAGAGTGAGTGTGAGGATGGGAGAAAACGTGTGAGAGTGAGAGTGAGAAAGAGAGAGAGTGTGAGAGTCAGAGTGAGAGCGATGGGAGAGAGAGTGTGAGAGTGAGGATGGGAGAGAGTGTGTGAGAGTGAGAGTGAGGATGGGAGAGAGAGTGTCTGAGTGAGAGTGAGAGTGAGTATGGGAGAGAGTGTGATATTGAGGATGGGAGAGAGTGTGAGAGTGTGAGTGAGGATGCGAGAGAGAGTGTGAGAGTGAGATTGAGGATGGGAGAGAGAGAGTGAGAGTGAGGATGGGAGAGAGAGTGTGAGAGTGAGGATGGGAGAGAGAGTGTGAGAGTGAGAGTGAGGATGGGAGAGAGAGTGTGAAAGTGAGGATGGGAGAGAGAGTGTGAGAGTGAGGATGGGAGAGAGTGTGAGAGTGAGAGTGAGGATGGGAGAGAGAGTGTGAGAGTGAGAGTGAGGATGGGAGAAAGAATGTGTGAGTGAGAGTGAGAATGGAAGAGAGAGTTTGAGAGTGACAACGAGGATGGGAGAGAGAGTGTTAGAGTGAGAGTGAGAATGGGAGAGAGAGTGTGAGAGTAAGAATGGGAGAGAGAATGTGAGCGTGAGAGTGAGGATGTGAGAGCGTGTGTGAGTGTGAGAGTGAGAATGGGAGAGAGTGTGAGAGTGAGAGTGAGTGTGAGGATGGGAGAAAACGTGTGAGAGTGAGAGTGAGGTGGAGAGAGAGTGTGAGAGTGAGAGTGAGAGCTAGGATGAGAGAGAGAGTTTGAGAATGAGGATGGGAGAGAGAGTGTGAGAGTGAGAGTGAGGATGGGAGAGAGAGTGTGTATGGGTGAGAGTGTGTACGGGAGAGAGTGTGAGATTTAGGATGGGAGAGAGTGTGAGTGTGAGCGTGAGGAAGGGAGATAAAGTGTGAGAGTGAGGATGGGAGAGAGTGTGAGAGTGAGAGTGAGGAGGGGAGAGAGAGTTTGAGAGTGAGAGTGAGGATGGGAGAGAGTGTGAGTGTGAGAGATAGAGTGAGGATGGGAGAGAGAGTATGATAGTGAGAGTGAGGATGGGAGAGAGAGTGTGAAAGTGAGAATGTGGATGGGAGAGAGAGTGTGAGAGTAACAGTGAGGATGGGAGAGAGAGTGTGATAGTGAGAGTGAGATGAGTATGGGAGAGAGAGTGTGAGAGTGAGAGTGAGGTTCGGAGAGAGAGTGTGAGAGTCAGAGTGAGGATGGAAGAGAGAGTGTGAGAGTGAGAGTGCAGATGGGAGAGAGAGTGTGAGGGTGCGAGTGAGGATGGGAGAATGAGTGTGAGAGTGAGAGTTAGGATGGGAGAGAGTGTGAGAGTGAGAGTGAGGATGGGAGAGAGAGTGTGAGAGTAAGAGTGAGAGTGAGGATAGGAGAGAGAGCGTGAGAATAAGAGTGAGAGTGAGGATGGGTGAGAGTGTGAGAATGAGAGTGAGGATGGGAGAGAGAGTGTGAGAGTGAGAGTGAGGATGGGAGAAAGAGTGTGTGAGTGAGAGTGAGAATGGAAGAGACAGTGTGAGAGTGAGAGTGAGAATGGGAGAGAGAGTGTGAGAGTAAGAGTGAGAGTGAGGATGGAGAGAGAGTGTGAGAATAAGAGTGAGAGTGATGATGGGAGAGAGTGTGAGAGTGAGAGTGAGGATGGGAGAGAGAGTGTGAGAGTAAGAGTGAGCGTGAGGATGGGAGAGAGAGTGTGAGAATAAGAGTGAGAGTGAGGATGGGAGAGAGTGTGAGAGTGAGAGTGAGGACGGGAGAAAGAGTGTGTGAGTCAGAGTGAGGATGGGAGAGAGAGTGTGTGAGTGAGAGTGAGGATGGGAGAGAGAGTGTGAGCGTAAGAGTGAGGATGGCAGAGAGAGTATGTGAGTGAGAGTGAGCGTGAGGATGGGAGAGAGAGTGTGAGAATAAGAGTGAGAGTGAGGATGGGAGAGATAGTGTGAGAGTGAGAGTGAGAATGGGAGAGAGAGTGTGAGAGTGAGAGTGAGGATGGGAGAGAGAGAGTGTGAGTGTAAGAGTGAGGATGGCAGAGAGAGTGTGAGAGTGAGAGTGAGCGTGAGGATGGGAGAGAGAGTGTGAGAATAAGAGTGAGAGTGAGGATGGGAGAGATAGTGTGAGAGTGAGAATAAGGATGGGAGAGAGAGTGTGAGAGTGAGAGTGAGGATGGGAGAATGAGAGTGAGAGTGAGGATGGGAGCGAGAGTGTGAGAGTGACAGCGAGGATGGGAGAGAGAGAATGAGAGAGAGAGTGAGAATTGTAGAGAGTGTGTGAGAGTAAGAATGGGAGAGAGAGTGTGAGCGTGAGAGTGAGGATGGGAGAGCGTGTGGGAGAGTGTGAGTGAGGATGGGAGAGAGTGTGAGAGTGAGAGTGAGTGTGAGGATGGGAGAAAACGTGTGAGAGTGAGAGTGAGGATGGGAGAGAGAGTGTGTGAGTGAGAGTGAGAATGGGAGAGAGAGTGTGAGAGTAAGAGTGAGAGTGAGGATGGAGAGAGAGTGTGAGAATAAGAGTGAGAGTGAGGATGGGAGAGAGTGTGAGAGTGAGAGTGAGGATGGGAGAGAGAGTGTGAGAGTAAGAGTGAGCGTGAGGATGGGAGAGAGAGTGTGAGAATAAGAGTGAGAGTGAGGATGGGAGAGAGTGTGAGAGTGAGAGTGAGGACGGGAGAAAGAGTGTGTGAGTCAGAGTGAGGATGGGAGAGAGAGTGTGTGAGTGAGAGTGAGGATGGGAGAGAGAGTGTGAGCGTAAGAGTGAGGATGGCAGAGAGAGTATGTGAGTGAGAGTGAGCGTGAGGATGGGAGAGAGAGTGTGAGAATAAGAGTGAGAGTGAGGATGGGAGAGATAGTGTGAGAGTGAGAGTGAGAATGGGAGAGAGAGTGTGAGAGTGAGAGTGAGGATGGGAGAGAGAGAGTGTGAGTGTAAGAGTGAGGATGGCAGAGAGAGTGTGAGAGTGTGAGTGAGCGTGAGGATGGGAGAGAGAGTGTGAGAATAAGAGTGAGAGTGAGGATGGGAGAGATAGTGTGAGAGTGAGAATAAGGATGGGAGAGAGAGTGTGAGAGTGAGAGTGAGGATGGGAGAATGAGAGTGAGAGTGAGGATGGGAGCGAGAGTGTGAGAGTGACAGCGAGGATGGGAGAGAGAGAATGAGAGAGAGAGTGAGAATTGTAGAGAGTGTGTGAGAGTAAGAATGGGAGAGAGAGTGTGAGCGTGAGAGTGAGGATGGGAGAGCGTGTGGGAGAGTGTGAGTGAGGATGGGAGAGAGTGTGAGAGTGAGAGTGAGTGTGAGGATGGGAGAAAACGTGTGAGAGTGAGAGTGAGGATGGGAGAGAGAGTGTGTGAGTGAGAGTGAGAGTGAGTATGGGAGAGAGTGTGAGATTGAGGATGGGAGAGAGTGTGAGAGTGAGCGTGAGGAAGGGAGATAGAGTGTGAGAGTGAGGATGGGAGAGAGTGTGAGAGTGAGGAAGGGAGAGAGAGTGTGAGAGTGAGATTGAGGATGGGAGAGAGTGTGAGATTGATAGTGAGGATGGGAGAGAGTGTGTGAGAGTAAGCGTGAGTAAGGGAGATACAGTGTGAGAGTGAGGATGGGAGAGAGATTGTGAGAGTGAGATTGTCGATGGGAGAGAGTGTGAGATTGATAGTGAGGATGGGAGAGAGTGTGTGAGAGTGACAGTGAGAATGGGATAGAGAGTGTGAGAGTGAGAATGGGAGTGAGGATGGGAGAGAGTGTGAGAGTGAGAGTGAGTGTGAGGATGGGAGAGAGTGTGAGAGTAAGAGTGAGAGTGAGGATGATAGAGTGTGAGAGTGAGAGTGAGTGGGAGGATGGAAGAGAGAGTGTGAGAGTGAGAGTGAGAGTGAGGATGGGAGAGAGTGAGAGACTAAGAGTGAGATTGAGGATGATAGGGAGAGTCTGAGAGTGAGAGTGAGTGTGAGGATGGGAGTGAGAGTGTGAAAGTGAGAGTGAGAGTGAGAATGATAGAGAGAGTGTGAGAGTGAGAGTGAGAGTGCGGATGGGAGAGAGTGTGAGAGTGAGAGTGGGAATGGGAGAGAGTGTGTGAGAGTGACAGTGAGGATGGGAGGGAGAGTGTAAGAGTGACAGTGAGGATGGGAGAGAGTGTGAGAGTGAGAGTGTGGATGGGAGAGAGAGTGTAAGAGTAGGAGTGAGAGTGAGGATGTGAGAGAGTGTTAGAGTGAGAGTGAGGATGGGAGAGAGAGTGTGAGAGTGAGAGTGAGGATGGGAGAAAAAGTGTGTGAGTGAGAGTGTGGATGGGAGAGAGATTGTGAGAGTGAGAGTGAGGATGGGACAGAGAGTGTGAGAGTGAGAGTGAAAATGGGAGAGAGAGTGTAATAGTGAGAGTGAGAATGAGAATGGGTGAGCGAGTGTGAGAATGAGAGTGAGTTTGGAAGAGAGAGTGTGAGAGTGAGAGTGAGGATGGGAGAGAGAGTGTGAGAGTGAGATTGCAGATGGGAGAGAGAGTGTGAGGGTTAGAGTGAGGATGGGAGAATGAGTGTGAGAATAATAGTGAGAGTGAGGATGGGAGAGATTGTGAGAGAGAGAGTGAGGATGGGAGAGGGAGTGTGAGAGTGAGAGTGAGGATGGGAGAAATTGTGTGTGACTGAGAGTGTGGATGGGAGAGAGATTGTGAGAGTGAGAGTGAGGATGGGAGAATGAGTGTGAGAGTGATAGTGAGGATGGGAGCGAGAGTGTGAGAGTGACAGCGAGGATGGAAGAGAGAGTGTGAGAGAGAGAGTAAGAATTGTAGAGAGTGTATGAGAGTAAGAATGGGAGAGAGAGTGTGAGAGAGCGGATGGGAGAGCGTGTGTGAGTGTGAGAGTGAGAATGGGAGAGAGTGTGAGAGTGAGAGTGAGTGTGAGGATGGGAGAAAACGTCTGAGAGTGAGAGTGAGAAAGAGAGAGATTGTGAGAGTCAGAGTGAGAGCGATGGGAGAGAGAGTGTGAGAGTGAGGATGGGAGAGAGTGTGTGAGAGTGAGAGTGAGGATGGGAGAGAGAGTGTGTGAGTGAGAGTGAGAGTGAGGATGGGAGAGAGTGTGAGATTGAGGATGGGAGAGAGTGTGAAAGTGTGCGTGAGGAAGGGAGATAGAGTGTGAGAGTGAGGATGGGAGAGAGTGTGAGAGTGTGAGTGAGGATGGGAGAGAGAGTGTGAGAGTGAGATTGAGGATGCGAGAGAGAGTGTGAGAGTGAGGATGGGAGAGAGAGTGTGAGAGTGAGGATGGGAGAGAGAGTGTGAGAGTGAGAGTGAGGATGGGAGTGAGGGTGTGAAAGTGAGGATGGGAGAGAGAGTGTGTGAGTGAGAGTGAGAGTGAGTATGGGAGAGAGTGTGAGATTGAGGATGGGAGAGAGTGTGAGAGTGAGCGTGAGGAAGGGAGATAGAGTGTGAGAGTGAGGATGGACGAGAGTGTGAGAGTGTGAGTGAGGATGGGAGAGAGAGTGTGAGAGTGAGATTGAGGATGGGAGAGAGAGTGTGAGAGTGAGGAAGGGAGAGAGAGTGTGAGAGTGAGAGTGAGAATGGGAGAGAGAGTGTGAAAGTGAGGATGGGAGAGAGAGTGTGAGAGTGAGGATGGGAGAGAGAGTGTGAGAGTGAGCGTGAGAGTGAGGATGGGAGATAGAGACTAAGAGTGAGAGTGTGGATGGGAGAGAGAGCCTGAGAGTGAGAGTGAGAGTGAGGATAGGAGAGAGTGTGAGATTGAGAATGGGAGAGAGTGTAAGAGTGAGAGTGAGGAAGGGAGAATGTGTGAGAGTGAGAGTGAGGATGGGAGAGAGAGTGTGAGTGTGAGAGTGAGGATGGGAGAGAATGTGAGCGTGAGAGTGAGGAGGGAGAGAGTGTGAGAGTGAGAGTGAGGATGGGAGAGAGAGTGTGAGAGTGAGAGTGAGGATGGGAGAGAGCGTGTAAGAGTGAGAGTGAGGATGGGAGAGTGAGTGTGAGAGTGAGAGTGAGGATGGGAGAGAGAGAGTGTGAGTGAGAGTGAGAGTGAGTATGGGAGAGAGTGTGAGATTGAGGATGGGAGAAAGTGTGAGAGTGAGCGCGAGGAAGGGAGATAGAGTGTGAGAGTGAGGATGGGAGAGAGTGTGAGAGTGTGAGTGAAGATGGGAGAGAGAGTGTGAGAGTGAGATTGAGGATGGGAGAGAGAGTGTGAGAGTGAGGATGGGAGAGAGAGTGTGACAGTGAGGATGGAAGAGAGAGTGTGAGAGTGAGAGTGAGGATGGGAGAGAGAGTGTGAAAGTGAGGATGGGAGAGAGAGTCTGAGAGTGAGGATGGGAGAGAGAGTGTGAGAGTGAGAGTGAGAGTGAGGATGGGAGATAGAGACTAAGAGTGAGAGTGTGAATGGGAGAGAGAGCCTGAGAGTGAGAGTGAGAGTGAGGATGGGAGAGAGTGTGAGATTGAGAATGGGAGAGAGTGTAAGAGTGAGAGTGAGGAAGGGAGAATGTGTGAGAGTGAGAGTGAGGATGGGAGAGAATGTGTGAGTGTGAGAGTGAGGATGGGAGAGAGTGTGAGAGTGAGAGTGAGGATGGAGCGAGAGTGTGAGAGTGTCAGTGAGGATGGGAGAGTGAGTGTGAGAGTGAGAGTGAGGATAGGAGAGAGTGTGTGAGAGTAAGAATGGGAGAAAGTGTGATAGTGAGAGTGAGGATGGGACAGAGAGTGTGAGAGTGAGAGTGAAAATGGGAGAGAGAGTGTGAGAGTGACAGTGAGAATGGAAGAGAGAGTGTAATAGTGAGAGTGAGAATGAGGATGGGTGAGCGAGTGTGAGAGTGAGAGTGAGTTTGGGAGAGAGAGTGTGAAAGTGAGAGTGAGGATGGGAGAGAGAGTGTGAGAGTGAGATTGCAGATGGGAGAGAGAGTGTGAGGGTTAGAGTGAGGATAGGAGAATGAGTGTGAGAATAAGAGTGAAAGTGAGGATGGGAGAGATTGTGTGAGAGAGAGTGAGGATGGGAGAGAGAGTGTGAAAGTGAGAGTGAGGATGGGAGAAAGAGTGTGTGACTGAGAGTGTGGATGGGAGAGAGATTGTGAGAGTGAGAGTGAGGATGGGAGAATGAGTGTGAGAGTGATAGTGCGGATGGGAGCGAGAGTGTGAGAGTGACAGCGAGGATGGAAGAGAGAGTGTGTGTGAGAGAGAGTGAGAATTGTAGAGATTGTATGAGAGTAAGAATGGGAGAGAGAGTGTGAGAGAGCGGATGGGAGAGCGTGTGTGAGTGTGAGAGTGAGGATGGGAGAGAGTGTGAGAGTGAGAGTGAGTGTGAGGATGGGAGAAAACGTGTGAGAGTGAGAGTGAGAAAGAGAGAGAGTGTGAGAGTCAGAGTGAGAGCGATGGGAGAGAGAGTGTGAGAGTGAGGATGGGAGAGAGTGTGTGAGAGTGAGAGTGAGGATGGGAGAGAGAGTGTGTGAGTGAGAGTGAGAGTGAGTATGGGAGAGAGTGTGATATTGAGGATGGGAGAGAGTGTGAGAGTGTGAGTGAGGATGCGAGAGAGAGTGTGAGAGTGAGATTGAGGATGGGAGAGAGAGAGTGAGAGTGAGGATGGGAGAGAGAGTGTGAGAGTGAGGATGGGAGAGAGAGTGTGAGAGTGAGAGTGAGGATGGGAGAGAGAGTGTGAAAGTGAGGATGGGAGAGAGAGTGTGAGAGTGAGGATGGGAGAGAGTGTGAGAGTGAGAGTGAGGATGGGAGAGAGAGTGTGAGAGTGAGAGTGAGGATGGGAGAAAGAATGTGTGAGTGAGAGTGAGAATGGAAGAGAGAGTGTGAGAGTGACAACGAGGATGGGAGAGAGAGTGTTAGAGTGAGAGTGAGAATGGGAGAGAGAGTGTGAGAGTAAGAATGGGAGAGAGAATGTGAGCGTGAGAGTGAGGATGTGAGAGCGTGTGTGAGTGTGAGAGTGAGAATGGGAGAGAGTGTGAGAGTGAGAGTGAGTGTGAGGATGGGAGAAAACGTGTGAGAGTGAGAGTGAGGTGGAGAGAGAGTGTGAGAGTGAGAGTGAGAGCTAGGATGAGAGAGAGAGTTTGAGAGTGAGGATGGGAGAGAGAGTGTGAGAGTGAGAGTGAGGATGGGAGAGAGAGTGTGTATGGGTGAGAGTGTGTACGGGAGAGAGTGTGAGATTTAGGATGGGAGAGAGTGTGAGTGTGAGCGTGAGGAAGGGAGATAAAGTGTGAGAGTGAGGATGGGAGAGAGTGTGAGAGTGAGAGTGAGGAGGGGAGAGAGAGTTTGAGAGTGAGAGTGAGGATGGGAGAGAGTGTGAGTGTGAGAGATAGAGTGAGGATGGGAGAGAGAGTATGATAGTGAGAGTGAGAATGGGAGAGAGAGTGTGAAAGTGAGAATGTGGATGGGAGAGAGAGTGTGAGAGTAACAGTGAGGATGGGAGAGAGAGTGCGATAGTGAGAGTGAGATGAGTATGGGAGAGAGAGTGTGAGAGTGAGAGTGAGGTTCGGAGAGAGAGTGTGAGAGTGAGAGTGAGGATGGAAGAGAGAGTGTGAGAGTGAGAGTGCAGATGGGAGAGAGAGTGTGAGGGTGCGAGTGAGGATGGGAGAATGAGTGTGAGAGTGAGAGTGAGGATGGGAGAGAGTGTGAGAGTGAGAGTGAGGATGGGAGAGAGAGTGTGAGAGTAAGAGTGAGAGTGAGGATAGGAGAGAGAGCGTGAGAATAAGAGTGAGAGTGAGGATGGGTGAGAGTGTGAGAATGAGAGTGAGGATGGGAGAGAGAGTGTGAGAGTGAGAGTGAGGATGGGAGAAAGAGTGTGTGAGTGAGAGTGAGAATGGAAGAGACAGTGTGAGAGTGAGAGTGAGAATGGGAGAGAGAGTGTGAGAGTAAGAGTGAGAGTGAGGATGGAGAGAGAGTGTGAGAATAAGAGTGAGAGTGATGATGGGAGAGAGTGTGAGAGTGAGAGTGAGGATGGGAGAGAGAGTGTGAGAGTAAGAGTGAGCGTGAGGATGGGAGAGAGAGTGTGAGAATAAGAGTGAGAGTGAGGATGGGAGAGAGTGTGAGAGTGAGAGTGAGGACGGGAGAACGAGTGTGTGAGTCAGAGTGAGGATGGGAGAGAGAGTGTGTGAGTGAGAGTGAGGATGGGAGAGAGAGTGTGAGCGTAAGAGTGAGGATGGCAGAGAGAGTATGTGAGTGAGAGTGAGCGTGAGGATGGGAGAGAGAGTGTGAGAATAAGAGTGAGAGTGAGGATGGGAGAGATAGTGTGAGAGTGAGAGTGAGAATGGGAGAGAGAGTGTGAGAGTGAGAGTGAGGATGGGAGAGAGAGAGTGTGAGTGTAAGAGTGAGGATGGCAGAGAGAGTGTGAGAGTGAGAGTGAGCGTGAGGATGGGAGAGAGAGTGTGAGAATAAGAGTGAGAGTGAGGATGGGAGAGATAGTGTGAGAGTGAGAATAAGGATGGGAGAGAGAGTGTGAGAGTGAGAGTGAGGATGGGAGAATGAGTGTGAGAGTGAGAGTGAGGATGGGAGCGAGAGTGTGAGAGTGACAGCGAGGATGGGAGAGAGAGAATGAGAGAGAGAGTGAGAATTGTAGAGAGTGTGTGAGAGTAAGAATGGGAGAGAGAGTGTGAGCGTGAGAGTGAGGATGGGAGAGCGTGTGGGAGAGTGTGAGTGAGGATGGGAGAGAGTGTGAGAGTGAGAGTGAGTGTGAGGATGGGAGAAAACGTGTGAGAGTGAGAGTGAGGATGGGAGAGAGAGTGTGTGAGTGAGAGTGAGAGTGAGTATGGGAGAGAGTGTGAGATTGAGGATGGGAGAGAGTGTGAGAGTGAGCGTGAGGAAGGGAGATAGAGTGTGAGAGTGAGGATGGGAGAGAGTGTGAGAGTGAGGAAGGGAGAGAGAGTGTGAGAGTGAGATTGAGGATGGGAGAGAGTGTGAGATTGATAGTGAGGATGGGAGAGAGTGTGTGAGAGTAAGCGTGAGTAAGGGAGATACAGTGTGAGAGTGAGGATGGGAGAGAGATTGTGAGAGTGAGATTGAGGATGGGAGAGAGTGTGAGATTGATAGTGAGGATGGGAGAGAGTGTGTGAGAGTGACAGTGAGAATGGGATAGAGAGTGTGAGAGTGAGAATGGGAGTGAGGATGGGAGAGAGTGTGAGAGTGAGAGTGAGTGTGAGGATGGGAGAGAGTGTGAGAGTAAGAGTGAGAGTGAGGATGATAGAGTGTGAGAGTGAGAGTGAGTGGGAGGATGGAAGAGAGAGTGTGAGAGTGAGAGTGAGAGTGAGGATGGGAGAGAGTGAGAGACTAAGAGTGAGATTGAGGATGATAGGGACAGTCTGAGAGTGAGAGTGAGTGTGAGGATGGGAGTGAGAGTGTGAAAGTGAGAGTGAGAGTGAGAATGATAGAGAGAGTGTGAGAGTGAGAGTGAGAGTGCGGATGGGAGAGAGTGTGAGAGTGAGAGTGGGAATGGGAGAGAGTGTGTGAGAGTGACAGTGAGGATGGGAGGGAGAGTGTAAGAGTGACAGTGAGGATGGGAGAGAGTGTGAGAGTGAGAGTGTGGATGGGAGAGAGAGTGTAAGAGTAGGAGTGAGAGTGAGGATGTGAGAGAGTGTTAGAGTGAGAGTGAGGATGGGAGAGAGAGTGTGAGAGTGAGAGTGAGGATGGGAGAAAAAGTGTGTGAGTGAGAGTGTGGATGGGAGAGAGATTGTGAGAGTGAGAGTGAGGATGGGACAGAGAGTGTGAGAGTGAGAGTGAAAATGGGAGAGAGAGTGTAATAGTGAGAGTGAGAATGAGAATGGGTGAGCGAGTGTGAGAATGAGAGTGAGTTTGGAAGAGAGAGTGTGAGAGTGAGAGTGAGGATGGTAGAGAGAGTGCGAGAGTGAGATTGCAGATGGGGGAGAGAGTGTGAGGGTTAGAGTGAGGATGGGAGAATGAGTGTGAGAATAAGAGTGAGAGTGAGGATGGGAGAGATTGTGAGAGAGAGAGTGAGGATGGGAGAGGGAGTGTGAGAGTGAGAGTGAGGATGGGAGAAAGAGTGTGTGACTGAGAGTGTGGATGGGAGAGAGATTGTGAGAGTGAGAGTGAGGATGGGAGAATGAGTGTGAGAGTGATAGTGAGGATGGGAGCGAGAGTGTGAGAGTGACAGCGAGGATGGAAGAGAGAGTGTGAGAGAGAGAGTAAGAATTGTAGAGAGTGTATGAGAGTAAGAATGGGAGAGAGAGTGTGAGAGAGCGGATGGGAGAGCGTGTGTGAGTGTGAGAGTGAGGATGGGAGAGAGTGTGAGAGTGAGAGTGAGTGTGAGGATGGGAGAAAACGTCTGAGAGTGAGAGTGAGAAAGAGAGAGATTGTGAGAGTCAGAGTGAGAGCGATGGGAGAGAGAGTGTGAGAGTGAGGATGGGAGAGAGTGTGTGAGAGTGAGAGTGAGGATGGGAGAGAGAGTGTGTGAGTGAGAGTGAGAGTGAGGATGGGAGAGAGTGTGAGATTGAGGATGGGAGAGAGTGTGAAAGTGTGCGTGAGGAAGGGAGATAGAGTGTGAGAGTGAGGATGGGAGAGAGTGTGAGAGTGTGAGTGAGGATGGGAGAGAGAGTGTGAGAGTGAGATTGAGGATGCGAGAGAGAGTGTGAGAGTGAGGATGGGAGAGAGAGTGTGAGAGTGAGGATGGGAGAGAGAGTGTGAGAGTGAGAGTGAGGATGGGACAGAGGGTGTGAAAGTGAGGATGGGAGAGAGAATGTGTGAGTGAGAGTGAGAGTGAGTATGGGAGAGAGTGTGAGATTGAGGATGGGAGAGAGTGTGAGAGTGAGCGTGAGGAAGGGAGATAGAGTGTGAGAGTGAGGATGGACGAGAGTGTGAGAGTGTGAGTGAGGATGGGAGAGAGAGTGTGAGAGTGAGATTGAGGATGGGAGAGAGAGTGTGAGAGTGAGGAAGGGAGAGAGAGTGTGAGAGTGAGAGTGAGAATGGGAGAGAGAGTGTGAAAGTGAGGATGGGAGAGAGAGTGTGAGAGTGAGGATGGGAGAGAGAGTGTGAGAGTGAGCGTGAGAGTGAGGATGGGAGATAGAGACTAAGAGTGAGAGTGTGGATGGGAGAGAGAGCCTGAGAGTGAGAGTGAGAGTGAGGATAGGAGAGAGTGTGAGATTGAGAATGGGAGAGAGTGTAAGAGTGAGAGTGAGGAAGGGAGAATGTGTGAGAGTGAGAGTGAGGATGGGAGAGAGAGTGTGAGTGTGAGAGTGAGGATGGGAGAGAATGTGAGCGTGAGAGTGAGGAGGGAGAGAGTGTGAGAGTGAGAGTGAGGATGGGAGAGAGAGTGTGAGAGTGAGAGTGAGGATGGGAGAGAGCGTGTAAGAGTGAGAGTGAGGATGGGAGAGTGAGTGTGAGAGTGAGAGTGAGGATGGGAGAGAGAGAGTGTGAGTGAGAGTGAGAGTGAGTATGGGAGAGAGTGTGAGATTGAGGATGGGAGAAAGTGTGAGAGTGAGCGCGAGGAAGGGAGATAGAGTGTGAGAGTGAGGATGGGAGAGAGTGTGAGAGTGTGAGTGAAGATGGGAGAGAGAGTGTGAGAGTGAGATTGAGGATGGGAGAGAGAGTGTGAGAGTGAGGATGGGAGAGAGAGTGTGACAGTGAGGATGGAAGAGAGAGTGTGAGAGTGAGAGTGAGGATGGGAGAGAGAGTGTGAAAGTGAGGATGGGAGAGAGAGTCTGAGAGTGAGGATGGGAGAGAGAGTGTGAGAGTGAGAGTGAGAGTGAGAGTGAGGATGGGAGATAGAGACTAAGAGTGAGAGTGTGAATGGGAGAGAGAGCCTGAGAGTGAGAGTGAGAGTGAGGATGGGAGAGAGTGTGAGATTGAGAATGGGAGAGAGTGTAAGAGTGAGAGTGAGGAAGGGAGAATGTGTGAGAGTGAGAGTGAGGATGGGAGAGAATGTGTGAGTGTGAGAGTGAGGATGGGAGAGAATGTGAGAGTGAGAGTGAGGATGGAGCGAGAGTGTGAGAGTGTCAGTGAGGATGGGAGAGTGAGTGTGAGAGTGAGAGTGAGGATAGGAGAGAGTGTGTGAGAGTAAGAATGGGAGAAAGTGTGATAGTGAGAGTGAGGATGGGACAGAGAGTGTGAGAGTGAGAGTGAAAATGGGAGAGAGAGTGTGAGAGTGACAGTGAGAATGGAAGAGAGAGTGTAATAGTGAGAGTGAGAATGAGGATGGGTGAGCGAGTGTGAGAGTGAGAGTGAGTTTGGGAGAGAGAGTGTGAAAGTGAGAGTGAGGATGGGAGAGAGAGTGTGAGAGTGAGATTGCAGATGGGAGAGAGAGTGTGAGGGTTAGAGTGAGGATAGGAGAATGAGTGTGAGAATAAGAGTGAAAGTGAGGATGGGAGAGATTGTGTGAGAGAGAGTGAGGATGGGAGAGAGAGTGTGAAAGTGAGAGTGAGGATGGGAGAAAGAGTGTGTGACTGAGAGTGTGGATGGGAGAGAGATTGTGAGAGTGAGAGTGAGGATGGGAGAATGAGTGTGAGAGTGATAGTGCGGATGGGAGCGAGAGTGTGAGAGTGACAGCGAGGATGGAAGAGAGAGTGTGTGTGAGAGAGAGTGAGAATTGTAGAGATTGTATGAGAGTAAGAATGGGAGAGAGAGTGTGAGAGAGCGGATGGGAGAGCGTGTGTGAGAGTGAGGATGGGAGAGAGTGTGAGAGTGAGAGTGAGTGTGAGGATGGGAGAAAACGTGTGAGAGTGAGAGTGAGAAAGAGAGAGAGTGTGAGAGTCAGAGTGAGAGCGATGGGAGAGAGAGTGTGAGAGTGAGGATGGGAGAGAGTGTGTGAGAGTGAGAGTGAGGATGGGAGAGAGAGTGTGTGAGTGAGAGTGAGAGTGAGTATGGGAGAAAGTGTGATATTGAGGATGGGAGAGAGTGTGAGAGTGTGAGTGAGGATGCGAGAGAGAGTGTGAGAGTGAGATTGAGGATGGGAGAGAGAGAGTGAGAGTGAGGATGGGAGAGAGAGTGTGAGAGTGAGGATGGGAGAGAGAGTGTGAGAGTGAGAGTGAGGATGGGAGAGAGAGTGTGAAAGTGAGGATGGGAGAGAGAGTGTGAGAGTGAGGATGGGAGAGAGTGTGAGAGTGAGAGTGAGGATGGGAGAGAGAGTGTGAGAGTGAGAGTGAGGATGGGAGAAAGAATGTGTGAGTGAGAGTGAGAATGGAAGAGAGAGTGTGAGAGTGACAACGAGGATGGGAGAGAGAGTGTTAGAGTGAGAGTGAGAATGGGAGAGAGAGTGTGAGAGTAAGAATGGGAGAGAGAATGTGAGCGTGAGAGTGAGGATGTGAGAGCGTGTGTGAGTGTGAGAGTGAGAATGGGAGAGAGTGTGAGAGTGAGAGTGAGTGTGAGGATGGGAGAAAACGTGTGAGAGTGAGAGTGAGGTGGAGAGAGAGTGTGAGAGTGAGAGTGAGAGCTAGGATGAGAGAGAGAGTTTGAGAGTGAGGATGGGAGAGAGAGTGTGAGAGTGAGAGTGAGGATGGGAGAGAGAGTGTGTATGGGTGAGAGTGTGTACGGGAGAGAGTGTGAGATTTAGGATGGGAGAGAGTGTGAGTGTGAGCGTGAGGAAGGGAGATAAAGTGTGAGAGTGAGGATGGGAGAGAGTGTGAGAGTGAGAGTGAGGAGGGGAGAGAGAGTTTGAGAGTGAGAGTGAGGATGGGAGAGAGTGTGAGTGTGAGAGATAGAGTGAGGATGGGAGAGAGAGTATGATAGTGAGAGTGAGGATGGGAGAGAGAGTGTGAAAGTGAGAATGTGGATGGGAGAGAGAGTGTGAGAGTAACAGTGAGGATGGGAGAGAGAGTGTGATAGTGAGAGTGAGATGAGTATGGGAGAGAGAGTGTGAGAGTGAGAGTGAGGTTCGGAGAGAGAGTGTGAGAGTGAGAGTGAGGATGGAAGAGAGAGTGTGAGAGTGAGAGTGCAGATGGGAGAGAGAGTGTGAGGGTGCGAGTGAGGATGGGAGAATGAGTGTGAGAGTGAGAGTGAGGATGGGAGAGAGTGTGAGAGTGAGAGTGAGGATGGGAGAGAGAGTGTGAGAGTAAGAGTGAGAGTGAGGATAGGAGAGAGAGCGTGAGAATAAGAGTGAGAGTGAGGATGGGTGAGAGTGTGAGAATGAGAGTGAGGATGGGAGAGAGAGTGTGAGAGTGAGAGTGAGGATGGGAGAAAGAGTGTGTGAGTGAGAGTGAGAATGGAAGAGACAGTGTGAGAGTGAGAGTGAGAATGGGAGAGAGAGTGTGAGAGTAAGAGTGAGAGTGAGGATGGAGAGAGAGTGTGAGATTGAGGATGGGAGAGAGTGTGAAAGTGTGCGTGAGGAAGGGAGATAGAGTGTGAGAGTGAGGATGGGAGAGAGTGTGTGAGAGTGAGAGTGAGGATGGGAGAGAGAGTGTGTGAGTGAGAGCGAGAGTGAGGATGGGAGAGAGTGTGAGATTGAGGATGGGAGAGAGTGTGAAAGTGTGCGTGAGGAAGGGAGATAGAGTGTGAGAGTGAGGATGGGAGAGAGTGTGAGAGTGTGAGTGAGGATGGGAGAGAGAGTGTGAGAGTGAGATTGAGGATGCGAGAGAGAGTGTGAGAGTGAGGATGGGAGAGAGAGTGTGAGAGTGAGGATGGGAGAGAGAGTGTGAGAGTGAGAGTGAGGATGGGAGAGAGGGTGTGAAAGTGAGGATGGGAGAGAGAGTGTGAGAGTGAGGATGGGAGAGAGAGTGTGAGAGTGAGAGTGAGAGTTAGGATGGGAGAAAGGGACGAAGAGTGAGAGTGTGGATGGGAGAGAGTGTGAGATTGAGAATAGGAGAGAGTGTAAGAGTGAGAGTGAGGAAGGGAGAATGTGTGAGAATGAGAGTGAGGATGGGAGAGAGAGAGTGAAAGTGAGAGTGAGGATGGAGAGAGAGTGTGAGAGTGTCAGTGAGGATGGGAGAGAGAGTGTGAGAGTGAGAGTGAGGATGGGAGAGAGTGTGTGAGTGTAAGAATGGGAGAGAGTGTGATAGTGAGAGTGAGGATGGGACAGAGAGTGTGAGAGTGAGAGTGAAAATGGGAGAGAGAGTGTAATAGTGAGAGTGAGAATGAGAATGGGTGAGCGAGTGTGAGAATGAGAGTGAGTTTGGAAGAGAGAGTGTGAGAGTGAGAGTGAGGATGGGAGAGAGAGTGTGAGAGTGAGATTGCAGATGGGAGAGAGGGTGTGAGGGTTAGAGTGAGGATGGGAGAATGAGTGTGAGAATAAGAGTGAGAGTGAGGATGGGAGAGATTGTGAGAGAGAGAGTGAGGATGGGAGAGGGACTGTGAGAGTGAGAGTGAGGATGGGAGAAAGAGTGTGTGACTGAGAGTGTGGATGGGAGAGAGATTGTGAGAGTGAGAGTGAGGATGGGAGAATGAGTGTGAGAGTGATAGTGAGGATGGGAGCGAGAGTGTGAGAGTGACAGCGAGGATGGAAGAGAGAGTGTGAGAGAGAGTAAGAATTGTAGAGAGTGTATGAGAGTAAGAATGGGAGAGAGAGTGTGAGAGCGGATGGGAGAGCGTGTGTGAGTGTGAGAGTGAGGATGGGAGAGAGTGTGAGAGTGAGAGTGAGTGTGAGGATGGGAGAAAACGTCTGAGAGTGAGAGTGAGAAAGAGAGAGATTGTGAGAGTCAGAGTGAGAGCGATGGGAGAGAGAGAGTGTGAGAGTGAGGATGGGAGAGAGTGTGTGAGAGTGAGAGTGAGGATGGGAGAGAGAGTGTGTGAGTGAGAGTGAGAGTGAGGATGGGAGAGAGTGTGAGATTGAGGATGGGAGAGAGTGTGAAAGTGTGCGTGAGGAAGGGAGATAGAGTGTGAGAGTGAGGATGGGAGAGAGTGTGAGAGTGTGAGTGATGATGGGAGAGAGAGTGTGAGAGTGAGATTGAGGATGGGAGAGAGAGTGTGAGAGTGAGGATGGGAGAGAGAGTGTGAGAGTGAGGATGGGAGAGAGAGTTTGAGAGTGAGAGTGAGAGTGAGGATGGGAGATAGAGACTGAGAGTGAGAGTGAGGATGGGAGAGAGAGCCTGAGAGTGAGAGTGAGAGTGAGGATGGAGAGAGTGTGAGATTGAGAATGGGAGAGAGTGTGAGAGTGAGAGTGAGGATGGGAGAGAGAGTGTGAGAGTGAGAGTGAGGATGGGAGAGAGAGTGTGAGTGTGAGAGTGAGAATGGGAGAGATTGTGAGAGTGAGAGTGAGGAGGGAGAGAGTGTGAGAGTGAGAGTGAGAGTGAGGATGGGAGAGAGAGTGTGAGAATGAGAGTGAGGATGGGAGAGAGTGTGTGAGAGTGAGAGTGAGGATGGAGAGAGAGTGTGAGAGTGTCAGTGAGGATGGGAGAAAGAGTGTGAAAGTGAGGATAGGAGAGAGTGTGGGAGTGTAACAATTGGAGAGAGTGTGATAGTGAGAGTGAGGATGGGACAGAGAGTGTGAGAGTGAGAGTGAAAATGGGAGAGAGAGTGTGAGAGTGACAGTGAGAATGGAAGAGAGAGTGTGATAGTGAGAGTGAGAATGAGGATGGGTGAGCGAGTGTGAGAGTGAGAGTGAGTTTGGGAGAGAGAGTGTGAGAGTGAGAGTGAGGATGGGAGAGAGAGTGTGAGAGTGAGATTGCAGATGGGAGAGAGAGTGTGAGGGTTAGAGTGAGGATGGGAGAATGAGTGTGAGAATAAGAGTGAGAGTGAGGATGGGAGAGATTGTGAGTGAGAGAGTGAGGATGGGAGAGAGACAGTGAGAGTGAGGATGGGAGAAAGAGCGTGTGAGTGAGAGTGAGAATGGGAGAGAGTGTGTGAGAGTGAGAGTGAGGAAGGGAGAGAGAGTGTTAGAGTAAGAGTGAGAGTGAGGATGGGAGAGAGAGTGTGACAATAAGAGTGAGAGTGAGGATAGGAGAGAGTATGAGAGTGAGAGTGAGGATGGGAGAGAGAGTGTGAGAATAAGAGTGAGAGTGAGGATGGGAGAGAGTGTGAGAGTGAGGGTGAGGATGGGAGAGAGAGTGTGTGAGTGAGAGTAAGGATGGGTGAGAGAGTGTGACAGTGAGAGTGAGGATGGGAGAGAGTGTGAGAGTAAGAGTGAGAGTGAGGATGGGAGAGAGAGTGTGAGAATAAGAGTGAGAGTGAGGATGGGAGAGAGAGTGACAGTGAGAGTGAGGATGGGAGAGAGAGTGTGAGAGTGAGAGTCAGGATGGGAGAGAGTGTGACAGTGAGAGTGAGGATGGGAGAGAGAGTGTGAGAGTGAGAGTGAGGATGGGAGAGAGAGTGTGAGAGTGAGAGTGAGGATGGGAGAATGTGTGTGAGAGTGAGGTTGGGAGAGAGAGTATGAGAATAAGAGTGAGAGTGAGGATGGGAGAGAGTGTGAGAGTGAGATTGAGGCTGGGAATGGAAGTGTGAGAGTGAGAGTGAGGATGGGAGAGAGTGTGAGAGTGAGAGTGAGGATGGGAGAGACCGTCTGAGAGTGAGAGTGAGGATGGGAGAGAGAGTGTGAGAGTGAGGATGGGAGAGAGAGTGTGAGTGACAGTGAGGATGGGAGAGAGAGTGTGAGAGTGAGAGTGAGGAGGGAGAGACTGTGAGAGTGAGAGTGAGGATGGGAGAGAGAGTGTGAGAGTGAGAGTGAGGATGGGAAAGAGAGTGTGAGAGTGAGAGTGAGTATGGGAGAAAGAGTGTGAGATTGACAGTGAGGATGGGAGAATGAGTGTGAGAGTGAGAGTGAGAGTGAGGATGGGAGAGAGAGTGTGAGAGTGAGAGTGAGGATGGGAGAATGAGTGTGAGAGTGAGAGGGACTTTGGGAGAGAGAGTGTGAGAGTGAGAGTGAGGATGGGAGAGACAGAGTGAGTGTAAGAGTGAGAGTCAGGATGGGAGAGAGAGTGTGAGAGTCAGAGTGAGCGTGAGGATGGGAGAGAGAGTGTGAGAATAAGAGTGAGAGTGAGGGTGGGAGAGAGTGTGAGAGTGAGAGGGAGGATGGGAGAGAGAGTGTGAGAGTGAGAGTGAGGATGGGAGAAAGAATGTGTGAGTGAGAGTGAGAATGGAAGAGAGAGTGTGAGAGTGACAGTGAGAATGGGTTAGTGAGTGTGAGAGTGAGATTGGCAGTGCGGATGGGAGAGAGTGTGAGAGTGAGAGTGAGGATGGGAGAGAGTGTGAGAGTGAGAGTGAGAGTGAGGATGATAGAGTGTGAGATTGAGAGTGAGTGGGAGGATGGGAGAGAGAGTGTGAGAGTGAGAGTGAGAGTGAGGATGGGAGAGAGTGAGAGAGTAAGAGTGAGATTGCGGATGATAGGTAGAGTGTGAGAGTGAGAGTGAGTGTGAGGATGGGAGTGAGAGTGTGAAAGTGAGAGTGAGAGTGAGAATGATAGAGAGAATGTGAGAGTGAGAGTGAGAATGCGGATGGGAGAAAGTGTGAGAGTGAGAGTGGGAATGGGAGAGAGTGTGTGAGAGTGACAGTGAGGATGGAGGGAGAGTGTGAGAGTGACATTGAGGATGGGAGAGAGTGTGAGAGTGAGAGTGTGGATGGGAGAGAGAGTGTGAGAGTAGGAGTGAGAGTGAGGATGGGAGAGAGTGTGAGAGTTAGAGTGAGAGTGAGGATAGGAGAGAGAGCGTGAGAATAAGAGTGAGAGTGAGGATGGGTGAGAGTGTGAGAATGAGAGTGAGGATGGGAGAAAGAGTGTGAGAGTGCGAGTGAGGATGGGAGAAAGAGTGTGTGAGTGAGAGTTTGGATGGGAGAGAGATTGTGAGAGTGAGAGTGAGGAAGGGAGAATGAGTGTGAGATTGATAGTGAGGATGGGAGCAAGAGTGTGAGAGTGACAGTGAGGATGGAAGAGAGAGTGTGAGAGAGAGAGTGAGAATTGTAGAGAGTGTATGAGAGTAAGAATGGGAGAGAGTGTGAGAGAGCGG
This sequence comes from Chiloscyllium plagiosum, assembly GCF_037043375.1. Classification (NCBI taxonomy): domain Eukaryota; kingdom Metazoa; phylum Chordata; class Chondrichthyes; order Orectolobiformes; family Hemiscylliidae; genus Chiloscyllium; species Chiloscyllium plagiosum. The sequence goes on from NW_028270180.1 coordinate 30,548,805, forward strand.
ATGGGAGAGCGTGTGTGAGTGTGAGAGTGAGGATGGGAGAGAGTGTGAGAGTGAGAGTGAGTGTGAGGATGGGAGTAAACGTGTGAGAGTGAGAGTGAGAAAGAGAGAGAGTGTTAGAGTCAGATTGACAGCGATGGGAGAGAGAGTGTGAGAATGAGGATGGGAGAGAGAGTGTGAGAGTGAGAGTGAGGATGGGAGAGAGTGTGTGTGAGTGAGAGTGAGAGTGAGTATGGGAGAGAGTGTGAGATTGAGGAAGGGAGAGAGTGTGAGAGTGAGCGTGGGGAAGAGAGATAGAGTGTGATAGTGAGGATGTTAGAGAGTGTGAGAGTGTGAGTGAGGATGGGAGAGAGAGTGTGAGAGTGAAATTGAGGATGGGAGAGAGAGTGTGAGAGTGAGGATGGGAGAGAGAGTGTGAGAGTGAGGGTGTGAGAGTGAGGATGGGAGAGAGTGTGGAATGGCGAGAGAGTGTGAGAGTGACAGTGAGGATGGGAGAGAGAGTGTGAGAGTGAGAGTGAGGATGGGAGAGAGAGCCTGAGAGTGAGAGAGAGTGTGAGGATGGGAGAGAGTGTGAGATTGAGGATGGGAGAGAATGTGAGAGTGAGAGAGAGGAAGGGAGAGAGAGTGTGAGCGTGAGGATGGGAGAGAGTATGAGACTGAGAGTGAGGATGGGAGAGAGTGTGTGAGAGTCAGAGTGAGGATGGGAGAGTGTGTAAGAGTGAGAGTGACGATGGGAGAGAGAGTTTGAGAGTGAGAGTGAGGATGGGAGAGAGTGTGAGGTGAGAGTGAGGATGGGAGAGAGTGTTTGAGTGTGAGAGTGAAGATCGGAGAGAGTGTGTGAGCGTGAGAGTGAGGATGGCACAGAGTGTGAGAGTAAGTGTGCGGATAGGTGAGAGAGTGTGTGAGTGAGAGTGAAGATGGGAGAGAGAGTGTGAGAGTGAGAGAGCGGATAGGACAGAGAGTGTGAGAGTGAGAGTGAGGATGGGAGAGAGAGCCTGAGAGTGAGAGTGAGAGTGAGGATGGGAGAGAGTATGAGAATGAGGATGGGAGAGAGTGTGAGAGTGAGAGTGAGGAAGCGAGAGAGAGTGTGAGAGTGAGAATGGGGAGAGTGTGAGACTGAGAGTGTGGATGGGCGACAGAGTGTGAGAGTGACAGTGAGGGTGGGAGAGAGTGTGAGAGTGAGAGTGAGGATGGGAGAAAGAGTGTGAGAGTGTGAGTGAGGATGGGAGAGAGAGTGAGAGTGAGGATGGGAGAGAGTGAGTGAGAGTGAGAGTGAGGATGGGAGAGTCTGTGTGAGCGAGAGAGTGAGGATGGGACAGAGTGTGAGAGTGACAGTGAGGATGGGAGAGAGAGTGTGTGAGTAAGGGTAAGGATGGGAGAGATTGTGTGTGAGTGAGATGAGGATGAGAGAGAGAGTGTGAGAGTGAGAGTGAGGATGGGAGAGAGAGCCTGAGAGTGAGAGTTAGAGTGAGGGTGGGAGAGAGTGTGAGATTGAGGATCGGAGAGAGTGTGAGAGTGAGAGTGAGGATGGGAGAGAGAATGTGAGAGTGAGGATGGGAGAGAGTGTGAGACTGAGAGTGAGGATGGGAGAGAGAGTGTGAGAGTGAGAGTGAGGATGGGAGAGAGTGTGAGAGTGAGAGTGACGATGGGAGAGAGAGTGTGAGAGTGAGAGTGAGGATGGGAGTGAGTGCGTGAGCGTGAGAGTGAGGATGGGACAGAGTGAGAGAGTGACAGTGAGGATGGGAAAGAGAGTGTGAGAGTAAGAGTGAGGATAGGAGAGAGTGTGAGAGTGAGAATGGGAGAGAGTGTGTGAGAGTGAGAGTGAGGATGTGAGAGAGTGTGAGAGTGAGAGTGAGAGTGAGGATGGGAGAGAGAGTGTGAGAATAACAGTGTGGATGGGAGATAGAGTGTGAGAGTGAGTGTGAGAGTGCGGATGGGAGAGAGAGTGTGAGAGTGACAGTGAGGGTGGGAGAGAGTGTGAGAGTGAGAGTGAGGTTGGGAGTGAAATTGTGAGAGTGTCAGTGAGAATTGGAGAGAGGGTGAGAGTGAGATTGAGAGTGAGGATGGGAGAGAGTGTGAGAGGGAGAGTGAGGGTGGGAAGAGAGTGAGAAAGTGACAGTGTGGATTGGAGAGAGTGTGAGAGTGAGAGTGAGTGTGAGGATGGGTGAAAGTGTGAGAGTGAGAGTGAGTGTGAGGACGGGAGAGAGAGTGTGAGAGTAAGAATGGGAGAGAGAATGTGAGCGTGAGAGTGAGGATGGGAGAGCGTGTGTGAGAGTGAGAGTGAGAATGGGAGAGAGTGTGAGAGTGAGGATGGGAGAGAGAGTGTGAGAGTGAGAGTGAGAGCTAGGATGGGAGAGAGAGTTTGAGAGTGAGGATGGGAGAGAGAGTGTGAGAGTGAGAGTGAGGTGGAGAGAGAGTGTGAGAGTGAGAGTGAGAGCTAGGATGGGAGAGAGAGTTTGAGAGTGAGGATGGGAGAGAGAGTGTGAGAGTGAGAGTGAGGATGGGAGAGAGAGTGTGTGAGTGAGAGTGTGTATGGGAGAGAGTGTGAGATTTAGGATGGGAGAGAGTGTGAGTGTGAGCGTGAGGAAGGGAGATAGAGTGTGAGAGTGAGGATGGGAGAGAGTGTGAGAGTGAGAGTGTGGATGGGAGAGAGAGTATGATAGTGAGAGTGAGGATGGGAGAGAGAGTGTGAAAGTGAGAATGTGGATGGGAGAGAGAGTGTGAGAGTGACAGTGAGGATGGGAGAGAGAGTGTGATAGTGAGAATGAGTATGGGAGAGAGTGTGAGAGTGAGAGTGAGGATGGGAGAAAGAGTGTGAGAGTGAGAGTGAGGATGGGAGAGAGTGTGAGAATGAGAGTGAGGATGGGAGAGACTGTGTGAGAGTGAGAGTGAGGATGGGAGAGTCTGTGTGAGCGTGAGAGTGAGGATGGGAGAGAGAGTGTGTGAGTAAGGGTAAGGATGGGAGAGATTGTGTGTGAGTGAGATGAGGATGAGAGAGAGAGTGTGAGAGTGAGAGTGAGGATGGGAGAGAGAGCCTGAGAGTGAGAGTTAGAGTGAGGGTGGGAGAGAGTGTGAGATTGAGGATCGGAGAGAGTGTGAGAGTGAGAGTGAGGATGGGAGAGAGAATGTGAGAGTGAGGATGGGAGAGAGTGTGAGACTGAGAGTGACGATGGGAGAGAGAGTGTGAGCGTGAGAGTGAGGATGGGAGTGAGTGCGTGAGCGTGAGAGTGAGGATGGGACAGAGTGAGAGAGTGACAGTGAGGATGGGGGAGAGAGTGTGATAGTGAGAGTGAGGATGGGTGAGAGTGTGAGAGTGAGAGTGACGATGGGATAGAGAGTGTGAGAGTGAGAGTGAGGATGGGAGTGAGTGCGTGAGCGTGAGAGTGAGGATGGGACAGAGTGAGAGAGTGACAGTGAGGATGGGAGAGAGAGTGTGAGAGTAAGAGTGAGGATAGGAGAGAGTGTGAGAGTGAGAATGGGAGAGAGTGTGTGAGATTGAGAGTGAGGATGGGAGAGAGTGTGAGAGTGAGAGTGAGAGTGAGGATGGGAGAGAGACTGTGAGAATGACAGTGTGGATGGGAGAGAGAGTGTGAGAGTGAGTGTGAGAGTGCGGATGGGAGAGAGAGTGTGAGAGTGACAGTGAGGATGGGAGAGAGTGTGAGAGTGAGAGTGAGGATGGGAGTGAAAGTGTGAGAGTGTCAGTGAGAATTGGAGAGAGGGTGAGAGTGAGATTGAGAGTGAGGATGGGAGAGAGTGTGAGAGGGAGAGTGAGGGTGGGAAGAGAGTGAGAAAGTGACAGTGAGGATTGGAGAGAGTGTGAGAGTGAGAGTGAGTGTGAGGATGGGTGAAAGTGTGAGAGTGAGAGTGAGACTGAGGATGGTAGAGAGAGTGTGAGAGTGAGAGTGAGTTTGAGGATGGGAGAGAGATTGTGAGAGTGAGAGTGAGGGTGGGAGAGCGTGTGTGAGCGTGAGAGTGAGAATGGGAGAGAGTGTGAGAGTGAGAGTGAGTGTGAGGATGGGAGAAAACGTGTGAGAGTGAGAGTGAGGTGGAGAGAGAGTGTGAGAGTGAGAGTGAGAGCTAGGATGGGAGAGAGAGTTTGAGAGTGAGGATGGGAGAGAGAGTGTGTGAGTGAGAGTGTGTATGGGAGAGAGTGTGAGATTTAGGATGGGAGAGAGTGTGAGTGTGAGCGTGAGGAATGGAGATAGAGTGTGAGAGTGAGGATGGGAGAGAGTGTGAGAGTGAGAGTGAGGATGGAAGAGAGAGTATGATAGTGAGAGTGAGGATGGGAGAGAGAGTGTGAAAGTGAGAATGTGGATGGGAGAGAGAGTGTGAGAGTGACAGTGAGGATGGGAGAGAGAGTGTGATAGTGAGAATGTGTATGGGAGAGAGAGTGTGAGAGTGAGAGTGAGGTTCGGAGAGAGAGTGTGAGAGTGAGAGTGAGGATGGAAGAGAGAGTGTGAGAGTGAGAGTGCAGATGGGACAGAGAGTGTGAGGGTGCGAGTGAGGATGGGAGAATGAGTGTGAGAGTGAGAGTAAGGATGGGAGAGAGTGTGAGAGTGAGAGTGAGGATGGGAGAGAGAGTGTGAGAGTTAGAGTGAGAGTGAGGATAGGAGAGAGAGCGTGAGAATAAGAGTGAAATGAGGATGGGTGAGAGTGTGAGAATGAGAGTGAGGATGGGAGAGAGAGTGTGAGAGTGAGAGTGAGGATGGGAGAAAGAGTGTGTGAGTGAGAGTGAGAATGGAAGAGACAGTGTGAGAGTGAGAGTGAGGATGGGAGAGAGAGTGTGAGAGTAAGAGTGAGAGAGAGGATGGAGAGAGAGTGTGAGAATAAGAGTGAGAGTGATGATGGGAGAGAGTGTGAGAGTGAGAGTGAGGATGGGAGAGAGAGTGTGAGAGTAAGAGTGAGCGTGAGGATGGGAGAGAGAGTGTGAGAATAAGAGTGAGAGTGAGGATGGGAGAGAGTGTGAGAGTGAGAGTGAGGACGGGAGAAAGAGTGTGAGAGTGAGAGTGAGGATGGGAGAGAGTGTGAGAGTGAGAGTGACGATGGGAGAGAGAGTGTGAGAGTGAGAGTGAGGATGGGAGTGAGTGCGTGAGAGTGAGGATGGGACAGAGTGAGAGAGTGACAGTGAGGATGGGAGAGAGAGAGTGAGAGTGAGAGTGAGGATGGGTGAGAGTGTGAGAGTGAGAGTGAGGATGGGAGAGAGTGTGAGGTGAGAGTGAGGATGGGAGAGAGTGTGTGAGTGTGAGAGTGAGGATCGGAGAGAGTGTGTGAGCGTGAGAGTGAGGATGGGACAGAGTGTGAGAGTAAGTGTGCGGATAGGAGAGAGAGTGTGTGAGTGAGAGTGAAGATGGGAGAGAGAGTGTGAGAGTGAGAGAGCGGATAGGACAGAGAGTGTGAGAGTGAGAGTGAGGATGGGAGAGAGAGCCTGAGAGTGAGAGTGAGAGTGAGGATGGGAGAGAGTATGAGAATGAGGATGGGATAGAGTGTGAGAGTGAGAGTGAGGAAGCGAGAGAGAGTGTGAGTGTGAGGATGGGGAGAGTGTGAGACTGAGAGTGTGGATGGGCGACAGAGTGTGTGAGTGACAGTGAGGATGGGAGAGAGTGTGAGAGTAGGATGTGAGGATGGGAGAAAGAGTGTGAGAGTGAGAGTGAGGATGAGAGAGAGTGTGAGAGTGAGAGTGAGGATGGGAGAGAGTGTGTGAGAGTGAGAGTGAGGATGGGAGAGTCTGTGTGAGCGTGAGAGTGAGGATGGGACAGAGTGTGAGAGTGACAGTGAGGATGGGAGAGAGAGTGTGTGAGTAAGGGTAAGGATGGGAGAGATTGTGTGTGAGTGAGATGAGGATGAGAGAGAGAGTGTGAGAGTGAGAGTGAGGATGGGAGAGAGAGCCTGAGTGAGAGTTAGAGTGAGGGTGGGAGAGAGTGTGAGTTTGAGGATCGGAGAGAGTGTGAGAGTGAGAGTGAGGATGGGAGAGAGAATGTGAGAGTGAGGATGGGAGAGAGTGTGAGACTGAGAGTGAGGATGGGAGAGAGAGTGTGAGAGTGAGAGTGAGGATGGGAGAGAGTGTGAGAGTGAGAGTGACGATGGGAGAGAGAGTGTGAGAGTGAGAGTGAGGATGGGAGTGAGTGCGTGAGCGTGAGAGTGAGGATGGGACAGAGTGAGAGAGTGACAGTGAGGATGGGAGAGAGAGTGTAAGAGTAAGAGTGAGGTTAGGAGAGAGTGTGAGAGTGAGAATGGGAGAGAGTGTGTGAGAGTGAGAGTGAGGATGGGAGAGAGTGTGAGAGTGAGAGTGAGAGTGAGGATGGGAGAGAGAGTGTGAGAATGACAGTGTGGATGGGAGAGAGAGTGTGAGAGTGAGTGTGAGAGTGCGGATGGGAGAGAGAGTGTGAGAGTGACAGTGAGGATGGGAGAGAGAGTGTGAGAGTGAGTGTGAGAGTGCGGATGGGAGAGAGAGTGTGAGAGTGAGAGTGAGGATGGGAGTGAGTGCGTGAGAGTGAGGATGGGACAGAGTGAGAGAGTGACAGTGAGGATGGGAGAGAGAGTGTGAGAGTGAGAGTGAGGATGGGAGTGAAAGTGTGAGAGTGTCAGTGAGAATTGGAGAGAGGGTGAGAGTGAGATTGAGAGTGAGGATGGGAGAGAGTGTAAGAGGGAGAGTGAGGGTGGGAAGAGAGTGAGAAAGTGACAGTGTGGATTGGAGAGAGTGTGAGAGTGAGAGTGAGTGTGAGGATGGGTGAAAGTGTGAGAGTGAGAGTGAGTGTGAGGACAGGAGAGAGAGTGTGAGAGTAAGAATGGGAGAGAGAATGTGAGCGTGAGAGTGAGGATGGGAGAGCGTGTGTGAGAGTGAGAGTGAGAATGGGAGAGAGTGTGAGAGTGAGAGTGAGTGTGAGGATGGGAGAAAACGTGTGAGAGTGAGAGTGAGGTGGAGAGAGAGTGTGAGAGTGAGAGTGAGAGCTAGGATGGGAGAGAGAGTTTGAGAGTGAGGATGGGAGAGAGAGTGTGAGAGTGAGAGTGTGTATGGGAGAGAGTGTGAGATTTAGGATGGGAGAGAGTGTGAGTGTGAGCGTGAGGAAGGGAGATAGAGTGTGAGAGTGAGGATGGGAGAGAGTGTGAGAGTGAGAGTGAGGATGGGAGAGAGAGTATGATAGTGAGAGTGAGGATGGGAGAGAGAGTGTGAAAGTGAGAATGTGGATGGGAGAGAGCGTGTGAGTGTGACAGTGAGGATGGGAGAGAGTGTGATAGTGAGAATGAGTATGGGAGAGAGAGTGTGAGAGTGAGAGTGAGGATGGGAGAAAGAGTGTGAGAGTGAGAGTGAGGATGGGAGAGAGTGTGAGAGTGAGAGTGAGGATGGGAGAGACTGTGTGAGAGTGAGAGTGAGGATGGGAGAGTCTGTGTGAGCGTGAGAGTGAGGATGGGAGAGAGAGTGTGTGAGTAAGGGTAAGGATGGGAGAGATTGTGTGTGAGTGAGATGAGGATGAGAGAGAGAGTGTGAGAGTGAGAGTGAGGATGGGAGAGAGAGCCTGAGAGTGAGAGTTAGAGTGAGGGTGGGAGAGAGTGTGAGATTGAGGATCGGAGAGAGTGTGAGAGTGAGAGTGAGGATGGGAGAGAGAATGTGAGAGTGAGGATGGGAGAGAGTGTGAGACTGAGAGTGACGATGGGAGAGAGAGTGTGAGAGTGAGAGTGAGGATGGGAGTGAGTGCGTGAGCGTGAGAGTGAGGATGGGACAGAGTGAGAGAGTGACAGTGAGGATGGGAGAGAGAGTGTGAGAGTGAGAGTGAGATGGGTGAGAGTGTGAGAGTGAGAGTGACGATGGGAGAGAGAGTGTGAGAGTGAGAGTGAGGATGGGAGTGAGTGCGTGAGCGTGAGAGTGAGGATGGGACAGAGTGAGAGAGTGATAGTGAGGATGGGAGAGAGAGTGTGAGATTAAGAGTGAGGATAGGAGAGAGTGTGAGAGTGAGAGTGAGTGTGAGGATGGGAGAGAGAGTGTGAGAATGACAGTGTGGATGGGAGAGAGAGTGTGAGAGTGAGTGTGAGAGTGCGGATGGGAGAGAGAGTGTGAGAGTGACAGTGAGGATGGGAGAGAGTGTGAGAGTGAGAGTGAGGATGGGAGTGAAAGTGTGAGAGTGTCAGTGAGAATTGGAGAGAGGGTGAAAGTGAGATTGAGAGTGAGGATGGGAGAGAGTGTGAGAGGGAGAGTGAGGGTGGGAAGAGAGTGAGAAAGTGACAGTGAGGATTGGAGAGAGTGTGAGAGTGAGAGTGAGTGTGAGGATGGGTGAAAGTGTGAGAGTGAGAGTGAGACTGAGGATGATAGAGAGAGTGTGAGAGTGAGTTTGAGGATGGGAGAGAGAGTGTGAGAGTGAGAGTGAGTGTGAGGACGGGGGAGAGAGTGTGAGAGTAAGAATGGGAGAGAGAATGTGAGCGTGAGAGTGAGGATGGGAGAGCGTGTGTGAGCATGAGAGTGAGAATGGGAGAGAGTGTGAGAGTGAGAGTGAGTGTGAGGATGGGAGAAAACGTGTGAGAGTGAGGTGGAGAGAGAGTGTGAGAGTGAGAGTGAGAGCTAGGATGGGAGAGAGAGTTTGAGAGTGAGGATGGGAGAGAGAGTGTGAGAGAGAGAGTGAGGATGGGAGAGAGAGTGTGTGAGTGAGAGTGTGTATGGGAGAGAGTGTGAGATTTAGGATGGGAGAGAGTGTGAGTGTGAGCGTGAGGAAGGGAGATAGAGTGTGAGAGTGAGGATGGGAGAGAGTGTGAGAGTGAGAGTGAGGATGGGAGAGAGAGTATGATAGTGAGAGTGAGGATGGGAGAGAGAGTGTGAAAGTGAGAATGTGGATGGGAGAGAGAGAGTGAGAGTGACAGTGAGGATGGGAGAGAGAGTGTGATAGTGAGAATGAGTATGGGAGAGAGAGTGTGAGAGTGAGAGTGAGGTTCGGAGAGAGAGTGTGAGAGTGAGAGTGAGGATGGAAGAGAGAGTGTGAGAGTGAGAGTGCAGATGGGACAGAGAGTGTGAGGGTGCGAGTGAGCATGGGAGAATGAGTGTGAGAGTGAGAGTAAGGATGGGAGAGAGTGTGAGAGTGAGAGTGAGGATGGGAGAGAGAGTGTGAGAGTAAGAGTGAGAGTGAGGATAGGAGAGAGAGCGTGAGAATAAGAGTGAGAGTGAGGATGTGTGAGAGTGTGAGAATGAGAGTGAGGATGGGAGAGAGAGTGTGAGAGTGAGAGTGAGGATGGGAGAAAGAGTGTGTGAGTGAGAGTGAGAATGGAAGAGACAGTGTGAGAGTGAGAGTGAGAATGGGAGAGAGAGTGTGAGAGTAAGAGTGAGGTGGAGAGAGAGTGTGAGAATAAGAGTGAGAGTGAGGATGGGAGAGAGTGTGAGAGTGAGAGTGAGGACGGGAGAAAGAGGTGTGAGAGTGAGAGTGAGGATGGGAGAGAGAGTGTGTGAGTGAGAGTGAGAGTGTGTATGGGAGAGAGTGTGAGATTTAGGATGGGAGAGAGTGTGAGTGTGAGCGTGAGGAAGGGAGATAGAGTGTGAGAGTGAGGATGGGAGAGAGTGTGAGAGTGAGAGTGAGGATGGGAGAGAGAGTATGATAGTGAGATTGAGGATGGTAGAGAGAGTGTGAAAGTGAGAATGTGGATAGGAGAGAGAGTGTGAGAGTGACAGTGAGGATGGGAGAGAGAGTGTGATAGTGAGAATGAGTATGGGAGAGAGAGAGTGTGAGAGTGAGAGTGAGGATGGGAGAAAGAGTGTGAGAGTGAGAGTGAGGATGGGAGAGAGTGTGAGAGTGAGAGTGAGGATGGGAGAGACTGTGTGAGAGTGAGAGTGAGGATGGGAGAGTCTGTGTGAGCGTGAGAGTGAGGATGGGAGAGAGAGTGTGTGAGTAAGGGTAAGGATGGGAGAGATTGTGTGTGAGTGAGATGAGGATGAGAGAGAGAGTGTGAGAGTGAGAGTGAGGATGGGAGAGAGAGCCTGAGAGTGAGAGTTAGAGTGAGGGTGGGAGAGAGTGTGAGATTGAGGATCGGAGAGAGTGTGAGAGTGAGAGTGAGGATGGGAGAGAGAATGTGAGAGTGAGGATGGGAGAGAGTGTGAGACTGAGAGTGACGATGGGAGAGAGAGTGTGAGAGTGAGAGTGAGGATGGGAGTGAGTGCGTGAGCGTGAGAGTGAGGATGGGACAGAGTGAGAGAGTGACAGTGAGGATGGGAGAGAGAGTGTGAGAGTGAGAGTGAGGATGGGTGAGAGTGTGAGAGTGAGAGTGACGTTGGGAGAGAGAGTGTGAGAGTGAGAGTGAGGATGGGAGTGAGTGCGTGAGCGTGAGAGTGAGGATGGGACAGAGTGAGAGAGTGACAGTGAGGATGGGAGAGAGAGTGTGAGATTAAGAGTGAGGATAGGAGAGAGTGTGAGAGTGAGAATGGGAGAGAGTGTGTGAGATTGAGAGTGAGGATGGGAGAGAGTGTGAGAGTGAGAGTGAGAGTGAGGATGGGAGAGAGAGTGTGAGAATGACAGTGTGGATGGGAGAGAGAGTGTGAGAGTGAGTGTGAGAGTGCGGATGGGAGAGAGAGCGTGAGAGTGACAGTGAGGATGGGAGAGAGTGTGAGAGTGAGAGTGAGGATGGGAGTGAAAGTGTGAGAGTGTCAGTGAGAATTGGAGAGAGGGTGAAAGTGAGATTGAGAGTGAGGATGGGAGAGAGTGTGAGAGGGAGAGTGAGGGTGGGAAGAGAGTGAGAAAGTGACAGTGAGGATTGGAGAGAGTGTGAGAGTGAGAGTGAGTGTGAGGATGGGTGAAAGTGTGAGAGTGAGAGTGAGACTGAGGATGTTAGAGAGAGTGTGAGAGTGAGTTTGAGGATGGGAGAGAGAGTGTGAGAGTGAGAGTGAGTGTGAGGACGGGGGAGAGAGTGTGAGAGTAAGAATGGGAGAGAGAATGTGAGCGTGAGAGTGAGGATGGGAGAGCGTGTGTGAGCATGAGAGTGGGAATGGGAGAGAGTGTGAGAGTGAGAGTGAGTGTGAGGATGGGAGAAAACGTGTGAGAGTGAGGTGGAGAGAGAGTGTGAGAGTGAGAGTGAGAGCTAGGATGGGAGAGAGAGTTTGAGAGTGAGGATGGGAGAGAGAGTGTGAGAGAGAGAGTGAGGATGGGAGAGAGAGTGTGTGAGTGAGAGTGTGTATGGGAGAGAGTGTGAGATTTAGGATGGGAGAGAGTGTGAGTGTGAGCGTGAGGAAGGGAGATAGAGTGTGAGAGTGAGGATGGGAGAGAGTGTGAGAGTGAGAGTGAGGATGGGAGAGAGAGTATGATAGTGAGATTGAGGATGGTAGAGAGAGTGTGAAAGTGAGAATGTGGATGGGAGAGAGAGTGTGAGAGTGACAGTGAGGATGGGAGAGAGAGTGTGATAGTGAGAATGAGTATGGGAGAGAGAGTGTGAGAGTGAGAGTGAGGTTCGGAGAGAGAGTGTGAGAGTGAGAGTGAGGATGGAAGAGAGAGTGTGAGAGTGAGAGTGCAGATGGGACAGAGAGTGTGAGGGTGCGAGTGAGCATGAGAGAATGAGTGTGAGAGTGAGAGTAAGGATGGGAGAGAGTGTGAGAGTGAGAGTAAGGATGGGAGAGAGAGTGTGAGAGTAAGAGTGAGAGTGAGGATAGGAGAGAGAGCGTGAGAATAAGAGTGAGAGTGAGGATGTGTGAGAGTGTGAGAATGAGAGTGAGGATGGGAGAGAGAGTGTGAGAGTGAGAGTGAGGATGGGAGAAAGAGTGTGTGAGTGAGAGTGAGAATGGAAGAGACAGTGTGAGAGTGAGAGTGAGAATGGGAGAGAGTGTGTGAGAGTAAGAGTGAGAGTGAGGATGGAGAGAGAGTGTGAGAATAAGAGTGAGAGTGAGGATGGGAGAGAGTGTGAGAGTGAGAGTGACGATGGGAGAGAGAGTGTGAGAGTGAGAGTGAGGATGGGAGTGAGTGCGTGAGCGTGAGAGTGAGGATGGGACAGAGTGAGAGAGTGACAGTGAGGATGGGAGAGAGAGTGTGAGAGTGAGAGTGAGGATGGGTGAGAGTGTGAGAGTGAGAGTGACGATGCGAGAGAGAGTGTGAGAGTGAGAGTGAGGATGGGAGTGAGTGCGTGAGCGTGAGAGTGAGGATGGGACAGAGTGAGAGAGTGACAGTGAGGATGGTAGAGAGAGTGTGAGAGTAAGAGTGAGGATAGGAGAGAGTGTGAGAGTGAGAATGGGAGAGAGTGTGTGAGATTGAGAGTGAGGATGGGAGAGAGTGTGAGAGTGAGAGTGAGAGTGAGGATGGGAGAGAGAGTGTGAGAATGACAGTGTGGATGGGAGAGAGAGTGTGAGAGTGAGTGTGAGAGTGCGGATGGGAGAGAGAGTGTGAGAGTGACAGTGAGGATGGGAGAGAGTGTGAGAGTGAGAGTGAGGATGGGAGTGAAAGTGTGAGAGTGTCAGTGAGAATTGGAGAGAGGGTGAAAGTGAGATTGAGAGTGAGGATGGGAGTGTGTGTGAGAGGGAGAGTGAGGGTGGGAAGAGAGTGAGAAAGTGACAGTGAGGATTGGAGAGAGTGTGAGAGTGAGAGTGAGTGTGAGGATGGGTGAAAGTGTGAGAGTGAGAGTGAGACTGAGGATGATAGAGAGAGTGTGAGAGTGAGTTTGAGATGGGAGAGAGAGTGTGAGAGTGAGAGTGAGTGTGAGGACGGGGTAGAGAGTGTGAGAGTAAGAATGGGAGAGAGAATGTGAGCGTGAGAGTGAGGATGGGAGACCGTGTGTGAGCGTGAGAGTGAGAATGGGAGAGAGTGTGAGAGTGAGAGTGAGTGTGAGGATGGGAGAAAACGTGTGAGAGTGAGAGTGAGGTGGAGAGAGAGTGTGAGAGTGAGAGTGAGAGCTAGGATGGGAGAGAGAGTTTGAGAGTGAGGATGGGAGAGAGTGTGAGAGTGAGAGTGAGGATGGGAGAGAGAGTGTGTGAGTGAGAGTGTGTATGGGAGAGAGTGTGAGATTTAGGATGGGAGAGAGTGTGAGTGTGAGCGTGAGGAAGGGAGATAGAGTGTGAGAGTGAGGATGGGAGAGAGTGTGAGAGTGAGAGTGAGGATGGGAGAGAGAGTATGATAGTGAGAGTGAGGATGGGAGAGAGAGTGTGAAAGTGAGAATGTGGATGGGAGAGAGAGTGTGAGAGTGACAGTGAGGATGGGAGAGAGAGTGTGATAGTGAGAATGAGTATGGGAGAGAGAGTGTGAGAGTGAGAGTGAGGTTCGGAGAGAGAGTGTGAGAGTGAGAGTGAGGATGGAAGAGAGAGTGTGTGAGTGAGAGTGCAGATGGGACAGAGAGTGTGAGGGTGCGAGTGAGGATGGGATAATGAGTGTGAGAGTGAGAGTAAGGATGGGAGAGAGTGTGAGAGTGAGAGTGAGGATGTGAGAGAGAGTGTGAGAGCGAGTGTGCGGATGGGAGAGAGAGTGAGTGTGAGAGTGAGAGTGAGAATGGGAGACCGTGTGAGAGTGAGAGTGCAGATGGCAGAGAGTGTGAGAGTGAGAGTGAGATTGAGGATGGGAGAGAAAGAGTGAAAGTAAGGATGGGAGAGTGAGTGTGAGAGTGAGTGCGCGGATGGTAGAGAGAGTGAGTGTGAGAGTGAGAGTGAGAATTTGAGAGAGTGTGAGAGTGAGGACGAGGATGGGTGAGAGAGTGTGAGAGAGAGAGTGCGAATAGAAGAGAGAGTGTGAGAGTGACAGCGAGGATGGGAGAGTGAGTGTGAGAGTGAAAGTGCGGATGGGAGAGAGTGTGAGAGCGAGAGTGAGAGCGTGGGTGGGAGAGAGAGTGAGTGTGAGAGTGAGAGTGAGAATGGGAGCGAGTGTGAGAGTGAGGATGATGATGTGTGAGAGAGTGTGAGTGAGATATTGCGAATGGAAGAGAGTGTGAGAGTGACAGCGAGGATGGGAGAGAGAGCGTGAGAGTTAGAGTGCGGATGGAAGAGAGTGTGAGAGCGAGAGTGAGATTGCGGATGGGAAAGTGTGTGAGAGTGAGTGTGAGGATGGGAGAGAGTGTGTGAGAATGAAACTGCGGATGGGAGAGAGTGTGAGAGTGAGAGTGAGAGTGAGGATGGGAGAGAGAGTGAGTGTGAGAGTGAGAGTGAGAATGGGAGACCGTGTGAGAGTGAGAGTGCAGATGGCAGAGAGTGTCAGAGTGAGAGTGAGATTGAGGATGGGAGAGAAAGAGTGAGAGTAAGGATGGGAGAGTGAGTGTGAGAGTGAGTGCGCGGATGGTAGAGAGAGAGTGTGAGAGTGAGAGTGAGAATTTGAGAGAGTGTGAGAGTGAGAATGAGGATGGGGAGAGAGTGTGAGAGTGAGAGTGAGGATGGGAGAGAGAGTGTGAGAGTGACAGCGAGGATGGGAGAGTGAGTGTGAGAGTGAAAGTGCGGATGGGAGAGAGTGTGAGAGTGAGAGTGCGGATGGGAGAGTGAAAGTGAGACTGAGAGTGAGGATGGGAGAGAGTGTGAGAGTGAGAGTGAGGATGGGAGAGAGAGTGTGAGAGTGAGAGTGCGGATGGGAGAGAGAATGAGTATGACAGTGAGGATGGGAGAGAGAGTGTGAGAGTTCGAGTGAGAGTGAGAGTAAGGATGGGAGAGAGAGAATGTGAGAGTGAGAGTGAGGATGGGAGAGATAGTGTGAGAGTTTGAGTGCGGATGGGAGAGAGATTAGATTAGATTACTTAGATTACTTACAGTGTGGAAACAGGCCCTTCGGCCCAAACAGTCCACACCCACCCGCCGAAGCGCACCCACCCATACCCATACCCCTACATTTACCTCTGCATCTAACACTACGGGCAATTTAGCATGGCCAATTCACCTAACCTGCACATTTTTGGATTGTGGGAGGAAACCGGAGCACCCAGAGGAAACCCACGCAGACACGGGGAGAATGTGCAAACTCCACACAGACAGTCGCCTCAGGCGGGAACTGAACCCGGGTCTCTGGCGCTGTGAGGCAGCAGTGCTAACCACTGTGCCACCGTGCCGCCCACAAGAGTGAGAGTGAGGATGGGAGAGAGAGTGAGAGCGAGAGTGAGAGTGCGGATGGGAGAGTGTGTGAGAGTGAGAGTGCGGATGGGAGAGTGTGTGAGAGTGAGAGTGGAGATGGGAGAGAGGGTGAGAGTGAGCGTGAGAGTGAGGATGGGAGAGAGAGAGTGAGATTAAGGATGGGAGAGAGAGTGTGAGAGTGAGAGCGCAGATGGGAGAGAGAGTGAGTCTGAGAGTGAGAGTGAGAATGGGAGAAAGTGCGAGAGTGAGAGTGAGGATGGGTGATAGAGTGTGAGAGAGAGAGTGCGAATGGAAGAGAGAGTGTGAGAGTGACAGCGAGGATGGGAGAGTGAGTGTGAGAGTGAGAGTGCGGATGGGAGAGAGTGTGAGAGCGAGAGTGAGGATTAGAGAGAGAGTATGAGAGTGAGAGTGAGGATGGGAGAGAGTGTGTGAGAATGAAACTGCGGATGGGAGAGTGTGTGAGAGTGTGAGTGAGGATGGGAGAGAGAGTGTGAGAGTGAGAGTGGGGATGGGAGAGAGTGTGAGAGAATGAAACTGCGGATGGGAGAGAGTGTGAGAGTGAGAGTGAGTGAGGATGGGAGAGAGTGGGAGAGTGAGAATGAGGATGGGGAGATAGTGTGAGAGTGAGAGTGAGAATGGGAGAGTGAGTGTGAGAGTGACAGCGAGGATGGGAGAGAGAGTGTGAGAGTGAGAGTGAGGATGGGAGAGAGTGTGAGAGTTGAGTGAGAATGGGAGAGAGAGTGTGAGTGTGAGAATGGGTGAGAGTGTGAGAGTGAGAATACAGATAGGAGAGAGTGTGGGAGTGACAGTGAGAGTGAGCGTGAGGATGGGAGAGAGTGTGCGAGTGAGAGTGAGGATGGGAGATAGAGTGTGAGAGAGACAGTGAGGATGGGAGAGAGTGTGAGAGTTAGAGTGAGAGTGAGAGTAAGGATGGGAGAGAGAGAATGTGAGAGTGAGAGTGAGGATGAGAGAGAGAGTGTGAGAGTGAGAGTGTGGATGGGAGAGAGTGTGAGAATGGGAGTGAGAGTGTGGATGGGAGAGAGTGTGAGAGCGAGAGTGAGAGTGCGGATGGGAGAGTGTGTGAGAGTGAGAGTGCGGATGGGAGAGAGAGTGAGTGTGAGATGAGAGTGAGAATGGGAGAGTGTGTGAGAGTGAGAGTGGAGATGGGAGAGAGGGTGAGAGTGAGCGTGAGAGTGAGGATGGGAGAGAGAGAGAGAGATTAAAGATGGGAGAGAGAGTGTGAGAGTGTGAGCGCAGATGGGAGAGAGAGTGAGTCTGAGAGTGAGAGTGAAAATGGGAGAAAGTGCAAGAGTGAGAGTGAGGATGGGTGAAAGAGTTTGAGAGAGAGAGTGCGAATGGAAGAGAGAGTGTGAGAGTGACAGCGAGGATGGGAGAGTGAGTGTGAGAGTGAGAGTGCGGATGGGAGAGAGTGTGAGTGCGAGAGTGTGGATTGGAGAGAGAGTGTGAGAGTGAGAGTGAGGATGGGAGAGAGTGTGAGAGTTGAGTGAGAATGGGGGAGAGAGAGTGAGTGTGAGAATGGGTGAGAGTGTGAGAGTGAGAATACAGATGGGAGAGAGTGTGGGAGTGACAGTGAGAGTGAGCGTGAGGATGGGAGAGAGTGTGCGAGTGAGAGTGAGGATGGGAGATAGAGTGTGAGAGTGACAGTGAGGATGGGAGAGAGTGTGAGAGTTAGAGTGAGAGTGAGAGTAAGGATGGGAGAGAGAGAATGTGAGAGTGAGAGTGAGGATGGGAGAGAGTGTGAGAGTGAGAGTGTGGATGGGAGAGAGAGTGAGAGTGGGAGTGAGAGTGAGGATGGGAGAGAGAGTGTGAGAGTGAGAGTGACGATGGAACAGCGAGTGTGAGAGCGAGAGTGCGGATGGGAGAGAGAGTGAGTGTGAGAGTGAGAGTGAGAATGGGAGACTGTGTGAGTGTGAGAGTGCAGATGGCAGAGAGTGTGAGAGTGAGATTCAGGATGGGAGAGAGAGAGAGTGAGAGTGAGAGTGCGTATGGGAGAGAGAGTGAGCGTGACAGTGTGGATGGGAGAGAGAGTGTGAGAGTTCGAGTGAGAGTGAGAGTAAGGATGGGAGAGAGAGAATGTGAGAGTGAGAGTGAGGATGGGACAGAGTGAGAGAGTGACAGTGAGGATGGGAGAGAGAGTGTGAGAGTGAGAGTGAGGATGGGTGAGAGTGTGAGAGTGAGAGTGACGATGCGAGAGAGAGTGTGAGAGTGAGAGTGAGGATGGGAGTGAGTGCGTGAGCGTGAGAGTGAGGATGGGACAGAGTGAGAGAGTGACAGTGAGGATGGTAGAGAGAGTGTGAGAGTAAGAGTGAGGATAGGAGAGAGTGTGAGAGTGAGAATGGGAGAGAGTGTGTGAGATTGAGAGTGAGGATGGGAGAGAGTGTGAGAGTGAGAGTGAGAGTGAGGATGGGAGAGAGAGTGTGAGAATGACAGTGTGGATGGGAGAGAGAGTGTGAGAGTGAGTGTGAGAGTGCGGATGGGAGAGAGAGTGTGAGAGTGACAGTGAGGATGGGAGAGAGTGTGAGAGTGAGAGTGAGGATGGGAGTGAAAGTGTGAGAGTGTCAGTGAGAATTGGAGAGAGGGTGAGAGTGAGATTGAGAGTGAGGATGGGAGTGTGTGTGAGAGGTAGAGTGAGGGTGGGAAGAGAGTGAGAAAGTGACAGTGAGGATTGGAGAGAGTGTGAGAGTGAGAGTGAGTGTGAGGATGGGTGAAAGTGTGAGAGTGAGAGTGAGACTGAGGATGATAGAGAGAGTGTGAGAGTGAGTTTGAGATGGGAGAGAGAGTGTGAGAGTGAGAGTGAGTGTGAGGACGGGGTAGAGAGTGTGAGAGTAAGAATGGGAGAGAGAATGTGAGCGTGAGAGTGAGGATGGGAGAGCGTGTGTGAGCGTGAGAGTGAGAATGGGAGAGAGTGTGAGAGTGAGAGTGAGTGTGAGGATGGGAGAAAACGTGTGAGAGTGAGAGTGAGGTGGAGAGAGAGTGTGAGAGTGAGAGTGAGAGCTAGGATGGGAGAGAGAGTTTGAGAGTGAGGATGGGAGAGAGAGTGTGAGAGTGAGAGTGAGGATGGGAGAGAGAGTGTGTGAGTGAGAGTGTGTATGGGAGAGAGTGTGAGATTTAGGATGGGAGAGAGTGTGAGTGTGAGCGTGAGGAAGGGAGATAGAGTGTGAGAGTGAGGATGGGAGAGAGTGTGAGAGTGAGAGTGAGGATGGGAGAGAGAGTATGATAGTGAGAGTGAGGATGGGAGAGAGAGTGTGAAAGTGAGAATGTGGATGGGAGAGAGAGTGTGAGAGTGACAGTGAGGATGGGAGAGAGAGTGTGATAGTGAGAATGAGTATGGGAGAGAGAGTGTGAGAGTGAGAGTGAGGTTCGGAGAGAGAGTGTGAGAGTGAGAGTGAGGATGGAAGAGAGAGTGTGTGAGTGAGAGTGCAGATGGGACAGAGAGTGTGAGGGTGCGAGTGAGGATGGGATAATGAGTGTGAGAGTGAGAGTAAGGATGGGAGAGAGTGTGAGAGTGAGAGTGAGGATGTGAGAGCGAGTGTGAGAGCGAGTGTGCGGATGGGAGAGAGAGTGAGTGTGAGAGTGAGAGTGAGAATGGGAGACCGTGTGAGAGTGAGAGTGCAGATGGCAGAGAGTGTGAGAGTGAGAGTGAGATTGAGGATGGGAGAGAAAGAGTGAGAGTAAGGATGGGAGAGTGAGTGTGAGAGTGAGTGCGCGGATGGTAGAGAGAGTGAGTGTGAGAGTGAGAGTGAGAATTTGAGAGAGTGTGAGAGTGAGGACGAGGATGGGTGAGAGAGTGTGAGAGAGAGAGCGAGGATGGGAGAGTGAGTGTGAGAGTGAAAGTGCGGATGGGAGAGAGTGTGAGAGCGAGAGTGAGAGCGTGGGTGGGAGAGAGAGTGAGTGTGAGAGTGAGAGTGAGAATGGGAGCGAGTGTGAGAGTGAGGATGAGGATGTGTGAGAGAGTGTGAGTGAGATATTGCGAATGGAAGAGAGTGTGAGAGTGACAGCGAGGATGGGAGAGAGAGCGTGAGAGTTAGAGTGCGGATGGAAGAGAGTGTGAGTGCGAGAGTGAGATTGCGGATGGGAAAGTGTGTGAGAGTGAGTGTGAAGATGGGAGAGAGTGTGTGAGAATGAAACTGCGGATGGGAGAGAGTGTGAGAGTGAGAGTGAGAGTGAGGATGGGAGAGAGAGTGAGTGTGAGAGTGAGAGTGAGAATGGGAGACCGTGTGAGAGTGAGAGTGCAGATGGCAGAGAGTGTCAGAGTGAGAGTGAGATTGAGGATGGGAGAGAAAGAGTGAGAGTAAGGATGGGAGAGTGAGTGTGAGAGTGAGTGCGCGGATGGTAGAGAGAGAGTGTGAGAGTGAGAGTGAGAATTTGAGAGAGTGTGAGAGTGAGAATGAGGATGGGGGAGAGAGTGTGAGAGTGAGAGTGAGGATGGGAGAGAGAGTGTGAGAGTGACAGCGAGGATGGGAGAGTGAGTGTGAGAGTGAAAGTGCGGATGGGAGAGAGTGTGAGAGTGAGAGTGCGGATGGGAGAGTGAAAGTGAGACTGAGAGTGAGGATGGGAGAGAGTGTGAGAGTGAGAGTGAGGATGGGAGAGAGAGTGTGAGAGTGAGAGTGCGGATGGGAGAGAGAATGAGTATGACAGTGAGGATGGGAGAGAGAGTGTGAGAGTTCGAGTGAGAGTGAGAGTAAGGATGGGAGAGAGAGAATGTGAGAGTGAGAGTGAGGATGGGAGAGATAGTGTGAGAGTTTGAGTGCGGATGGGAGAGAGATTAGATTAGATTACTTAGATTACTTACAGTGTGGAAACAGGCCCTTCGGCCCAAACAGTCCACACCCACCCGCCGAAGCGCACCCACCCATACCCATACCCCTACATTTACCTCTGCATCTAACACTACGGGCAATTTAGCATGGCCAATTCACCTAACCTGCACATTTTTGGATTGTGGGAGGAAACCGGAGCACCCAGAGGAAACCCACGCAGACACGGGGAGAATGTGCAAACTCCACACAGACAGTCGCCTCAGGCGGGAACTGAACCCGGGTCTCTGGCGCTGTGAGGCAGCAGTGCTAACCACTGTGCCACCGTGCCGCCCACAAGAGTGAGAGTGAGGATGGGAGAGAGAGTGAGAGCGAGAGTGAGAGTGCGGATGGGAGAGTGTGTGAGAGTGAGAGTGCGGATGGGAGAGAGAGTGATGTGAGATGAGAGTGAGAATGGGAGAGTGTGTGAGAGTGAGAGTGGAGATGGGAGAGAGGGTGAGAGTGAGCGTGAGAGTGAG
Source organism: Chiloscyllium plagiosum (assembly GCF_037043375.1). Lineage (NCBI taxonomy): Eukaryota > Metazoa > Chordata > Chondrichthyes > Orectolobiformes > Hemiscylliidae > Chiloscyllium > Chiloscyllium plagiosum. The sequence goes on from NW_028270180.1 coordinate 30,569,084, forward strand.
GATGGGAGAGAGAGAGTGAGATTAAGGATGGGAGAGAGAGTGTGAGAGTGAGAGCGCAGATGGGAGAGAGAGTGAGTCTGAGAGTGAGAGTGAGAATGGGAGAAAGTGCGAGAGTGAGAGTGAGGATGGGTGATAGAGTGTGAGAGAGAGAGTGCGAATGGAAGAGAGAGTGTGAGAGTGACAGCGAGGATGGGAGAGTGAGTGTGAGAGTGAGAGTGCGGATGGGAGAGAGTGTGAGAGCGAGAGTGAGGATTAGAGAGAGAGTATGAGAGTGAGAGTGAGGATGGGAGAGAGTGTGTGAGAATGAAACTGCGGATGGGAGAGTGTGTGAGAGTGTGAGTGAGGATGGGAGAGAGAGTGTGAGAGTGAGAGTGGGGATGGGAGAGAGTGTGAGAGAATGAAACTGCGGATGGGAGAGAGTGTGAGAGTGAGAGTGAGTGAGGATGGGAGAGAGTGGGAGAGTGAGAATGAGGATGGGGAGATAGTGTGAGAGTGAGAGTGAGAATGGGAGAGTGAGTGTGAGAGTGACAGCGAGGATGGGAGAGAGAGTGTGAGAGTGAGAGTGAGGATGGGAGAGAGTGTGAGAGTTGAGTGAGAATGGGAGAGAGAGTGTGAGTGTGAGAATGGGTGAGAGTGTGAGAGTGAGAATACAGATAGGAGAGAGTGTGGGAGTGACAGTGAGAGTGAGCGTGAGGATGGGAGAGAGTGTGCGAGTGAGAGTGAGGATGGGAGATAGAGTGTGAGAGTGACAGTGAGGATGGGAGAGAGTGTGAGAGTTAGAGTGAGAGTGAGAGTAAGGATGGGAGAGAGAGAATGTGAGAGTGAGAGTGAGGATGAGAGAGAGAGTGTGAGAGTGAGAGTGTGGATGGGAGAGAGTGTGAGAATGGGAGTGAGAGTGTGGATGGGAGAGAGTGTGAGAGCGAGAGTGAGAGTGCGGATGGGAGAGTGTGTGAGAGTGAGAGTGCGGATGGGAGAGAGAGTGAGTGTGAGATGAGAGTGAGAATGGGAGAGTGTGTGAGAGTGAGAGTGGAGATGGGAGAGAGGGTGAGAGTGAGCGTGAGAGTGAGGATGGGAGAGAGAGAGAGAGATTAAAGATGGGAGAGAGAGTGTGAGAGTGTGAGCGCAGATGGGAGAGAGAGTGAGTCTGAGAGTGAGAGTGAAAATGGGAGAAAGTGCAAGAGTGAGAGTGAGGATGGGTGAAAGGGTTTGAGAGAGAGAGTGCGAATGGAAGAGAGAGTGTGAGAGTGACAGCGAGGATGGGAGAGTGAGTGTGAGAGTGAGAGTGCGGATGGGAGAGAGTGTGAGTGCGAGAGTGAGGATTGGAGAGAGAGTGTGAGAGTGAGAGTGAGGATGGGAGAGAGTGTGAGAGTTGAGTGAGAATGGGGGAGAGAGTGTGAGTGTGAGAATGGGTGAGAGTGTGAGAGTGAGAATACAGATGGGAGAGAGTGTGGGAGTGACAGTGAGAGTGAGCGTGAGGATGGGAGAGAGTGTGCGAGTGAGAGTGAGGATGGGAGATAGAGTGTGAGAGTGACAGTGAGGATGGGAGAGAGTGTGAGAGTTAGAGTGAGAGTGAGAGTAAGGATGGGAGAGAGAGAATGTGAGAGTGAGAGTGAGGATGGGAGAGAGTGTGAGAGTGAGAGTGTGGATGGGAGAGAGAGTGAGAGTGGGAGTGAGAGTGAGGATGGGAGAGAGAGTGTGAGAGTGAGAGTGAGGATGGAACAGCGAGTGTGAGAGAGAGAGTGCGGATGGGAGAGAGAGTGAGTGTGAGAGTGAGAGTGAGAATGGGAGACTGTGTGAGTGTGAGAGTGCAGATGGCAGAGAGTGTGAGAGTGAGAGTGAGATTCAGGATGGGAGAGAGAGAGAGTGAGAGTGAGAGTGCGTATGGGAGAGAGAGTGAGTGTGACAGTGTGGATGGGAGAGAGAGTGTGAGAGTTCGAGTGAGAGTGAGAGTAAGGATGGGAGAGAGAGAATGTGAGAGTGAGAGTGAGGATGGGAGAGAGAGTGTGAGAGTGAGAGTGCGGATGGGAGAGAGAGTGAGAGTGGGAGTGAGAGTGAGGATGGGAGAGAGAGTGTGAGAGTGAGAGTGAGGATGGGAGAGCGAGTGTGAGAGCGAGAGTGCAGATGGGAGAGAGAGTGAGTGTGAGAGTGAGAGTGAGAATGGGAGACTGTGTGAGAGTGAGAGTGCAGATGGCAGAGAGTGTGAGAGTGAGAGTGAGATTCAGTATGGGAGAGAGAGAGTGAGAGTGAGAGTGCGGATGGGAGAGAGAGTGAGAGTGGGAGTGAGAGTGAAGATTGGAGAGAGAGTGTGAGAGTGAGAGTGAGGATGGGAGAGCGAGTGTGAGAGCGAGAGTGCGGATGGGAGAGAGAGTGAGTGTGAGAGTGAGAGTGAGAATGGGAGACTGTGTGAGAGTGAGAGTGCAAATGGCAGAGAGTGTGAGAGTGAGAGTGTGATTCAGGATGGGAGAGAGAGAGTGTGAGAGTGAGAGTGTGGATGGGAGAGAGTGTGAGAGCGAGAGTGAGACCGTGGGTGGGAGAGAGAGTGAGTGTGAGAGTGAGAGTGAGAATGGGAGAGAGTGTGAGAGTCAGGATGAGGATGTGTGAGAGAGTGTGAGAGAGATAGTGCGAATAGAAGAGAGAGTGTGAGAGTGACAGCGAGGATGGGAGAATGAGTGTGAGAGTGAGAGTGCGGATGGGAGAGAGAGTGTGAGAATGAAACTGCGGAAGGGAGAGAGCGTGAGATTGAGAGTGAGAGTGAGAATGGGAGAGTGTGTGATAGTGAGAATGAGGATGGGGAGAGAGTGTGAGAGTGAGAGTGAGGATGGGAGAAATAGAGTGAGAGTGACAGCGAGGATGGGAGAGAGAGTGTGAGAGTGAGAGTGCGGATGGGAGAGAGAGTGAGAGTGAGACTGAGAGTGAGGATGGGAGAGAGAGTGTGAGAGTGAGAGTGAGGATGGGAGAGAGAGTGTGAGAGTGAGAGTGCGGATGGGAGAAAGAGTGAGTGTGACAGTGAGGATGGGAGAGAGAGTGAGAGAGTTCGAGTGAGAGAGAGAGTAAGGATGGGAGAGAGAGAATGTGAGAGTGAGAGTGAGGATGGGAGAGAGAGAGTGAGTGCGGATGGGAGAGAGAGTGAGAGTGGGAGTGAGAGTGAGGATGGGAGAGAGAGTGTGAGAGTGAGAGTGAGGATGGGAGAGCGAGTGTGAGAGCGAGAGTGCAGATGGGAGAGAGAGTGAGTGTGAGAGTGAGAGTGAGAATGGGAGACTGTGTGAGAGTGAGAGTGCAGATGGCAGAGAGTGTGAGAGTGAGAGTGAGATTCAGGATGGGAGAGAGAGAGAGTGAGAGTGAGAGTGCGTATGGGAGAGAGAGTGAGTGTGACAGTGAGGATGGGAGAGAGAGTGTGAGAGTTCGAGTGAGAGTGAGAGTAAGGATGGGAGACAGAGAATGTGAGAGTGAGAGTGAGGATGGGAGAGCGAGTGTGAGAGCGAGAGTGTGGATGGGAGAGAGAGTGAGTGTGAGAGTGAGAGTGAGAATGGGAGACTGTGTGAGAGTGAGAGTGCAAATGGCAGAGAGTGTGAGAGTGAGAGTGAGAGTGAGGATGGTAGAGAGTGTGAGAGTGAGAATGAGGATGGGGGAGAGAGTGTGAGAGTGAGAGTGAGGATGGGAGAGAGAGTGTGAGAGTGACAACGAGGATGGGAGAGAGAGTGTGAGAGTGAGAGTGCAGATGGGAGAGTGAGAGTGAGACTGAGAGTGAGGATGGGAGAGAGTGTGAGAGTGAGAGTGAGGATGGGAGAGAGAGTGTGAGAGTGAGAGTGCGGATGGGAGAGAGAATGAGTATGACAGTGAGGATGGGAGAGAGAGTGAGAGAGTTCGAGTGAGAGTGAGAGTAAGGATGGGAGAGAGTGTATGAGAATGAAACTGCGGATGGGAGAGAGTGTGAGAGTGAGAGTGCGACTGAGGATGGGAGAGTGTGTGAGAGTGAGGATGGGAGAGAGAGTGTGAGAGAGAGAGTGCGAATGGAAGAGAGAGTGTGAGAGTGACAGCGAGGATGGGAGAGTGAGTGTGAGAGTGAGAGTGCGGATGGGAGAGAGTGTGAGAGCGAGAGTGAGGATGGGAGAGAGAGTGTGAGAGTGAGAGTGAGGATGGGAGAGAGTGTATGAGAATGAAACTGCGGATGGGAGAGAGTGTGAGAGTGAGAGTGCGACTGAGGATGGGAGAGTGTGTGAGAGTGAGGATGGGAGAGAGAGTGTGAGAGTGAGAGTGAGGATGGGAGAGAGTGTGAGAGAATGAAACTGCGGATGGGAGAGAGTGTGAGAGTGAGAATGAGTGAGGACGGGAGAGAGTGGGAGAGTGAGAATGAGGATGGGGGAGATAGTGTGAGAGTGAGAGTGAGAATGGGAGAGTGAGTGTGAGAGTGACAGCGAGGATGGGAGAGAGAGTGTGAGAGTGAGAGTGAGGATGGGAGAGAGTGTGAGAGTTAGAGTGAGAATGGGAGAGAGAGTGTGAGAGTGAGAATGGGTGAGAGTGTGAGAGTGAGAATGCAGATGGGAGAAAGTGTGAGAGTGACAGTGAGAGTGAGCGTGAGGATGGGAGAGAGTGTGCGAGTGAGAGTGAGGATGGGACAGCGAGTGCGAGAGTGAGAGTGCGGATGGGAGAGAGAGTGAGTGTGAGAGTGAGAGTGAGAATGGGAGACTGTGGGAGTGTGAGAGTGCAGATGGCAGAGAGTGTGAGAGTGAGAGTGAGATTCAGGATGGGAGAGAGAGAGTGTGAGAGTGAGAGTGTGGATGGGAGAGAGTGTGAGAGCGAGAGTGAGAGCGTGGGTGGGAGAGAGTGTGAGAGTGAGAGTGAGGATGGGTGAGAGAGTGTGAGAGAGATAGTGCGAATAGAAGAGAGAGTGTGAGAGTGACAGCGAGGATGGGAGAGTGAGTGTGAGAGTTAGATTGCGGATGGGAGAAAGTGTGAGAGCGAGAGTGAGAGCGCGGGTTGGAGAGAGAGTGAGTGTGAGAGTGAGAGTGAGAATGGGAGAGAGTGTGAGAGTGAGAGTGAGGATGGGTGAGAGAGTGTGAGAGAGATAGTGCGAATGGAAGAGAGAGTGTGAGAGTGACAGTGAGGATGGGAGAGAGAGTGTGAGAGTTAGAGTGCGGATGGGAGAGAGTGTGATAGCGAGAGTGAGATTGCGGATGGGAGAGTGTGTGAGAGTGAGTGTGAGGATGGGAGAGAGTGTGTGAGAATGAAACTGCGGATGGGAGAGAGTGTGAGAGTGAGAGTGAGAGTGAGGATGGGAGAGTGTGTGAGAGTGAGAATGAGGATGGGGAGAGAGTGTGAGAGTTAGAGTGAGGATGGGAGAGATAGTGTGAGAGTGACAACGAGAATGGGAGAGAGAGTGTGATAGTGAGAGTGCAGATGGGAGAGTGAGAGTGAGACTGAGAGTGAGGATGGGAGAGAGTGTGAGAGTGAGAGTGAGGATGGGAGAGAGAGTGTGAGAGTGAGAGTGAGGATGGGAGAGAGTGTATGAGAATGAAACTGCGGATGGGAGAGAGAGTGTGAGAGTGAGAGTGCGACTGAGGATGGGAGAGTGTGTGAGAGTGAGAGTGAGGATGGAAGAGAGTGTGAGAGAATGAAACTGCGGATGGGAGAGAGTGTGAGAGTGAGAATGAGTGAGGACGGGAGAGAGTGGGAGAATGAGAATGAGGATGGGGAGATAGTGTGAGAGTGAGAGTGAGAATGGGAGAGTGAGTGTGAGAGTGACAGCGAGGATGGGAGAGAGAGTGTGAGAGTGAGAGTGAGGATGGGAGAGAGTGTGAGAGTTAGAGTGAGAATGGGAGAGAGAGTGTGAGAGTGAGAATGGGTGAGAGTGTGAGAGTGAGAATGCAGATGGGAGAGAGTGTGAGAGTGACAGTGAGAGTGAGCGTGAGGATGGGAGAGAGTGTGCGAGTGAGAGTGAGGATGGGAGATAGAGTGTGAGAGTTAGAGTGAGAGTGAGAGTAAGGATGGAAGAGAGAGTGTGAGAGTGAGAGTGAGGATGGGACAGCGAGTGCGAGAGCGAGAGTGCGGATGGGAGAGAGAGTGAGTGTGAGAGTGAGAGTGAGAATGGGAGACTGTGTGAGTGTGAGAGTGCACATGGCAGAGAGTGTGAGAGTGAGAGTGAGATTCAGGATGGGAGAGAGAGAGTGTGAGAGTGAGAGTGTGGATGGGAGAGAGTGTGAGAGTGAGAGTGAGAGCGTGGGTGGGAGAGAGAGTGAGTGTGAGAGTGAGAGTGAGAATGGGAGAGAGTGTGAGAGTGAGGATGAGGATGTGTGAGAGAGTGTGAGAGAGATAGTGCGAATAGAAGAGAGAGTGTGAGAGTGACAGCGAGGATGGGAGAGAGAGTGTGAGAGTGAGAGTGAGGATGGGAGAGAGTGTGAGAGTTGGAGTGAGAATGGGAGAGAGAGTGTGAGAGTGAGAATGGGTGAGAGTGTGAGAGTGAGAATGCAGATGGGAGAGAGTGTGAGAGTGACAGTGAGAGTGAGCGTGAGGATGGGAGAGAGTGTGCGAGTGAGAGTGAGGATGGGAGATAGAGTGTGAGAGTTAGAGTGAGAGTGAGAGTAAGGATGGAAGAGAGAGTGTGAGAGTGAGAGTGAGGATGGGACAGCGAGTGCGAGAGCGAGAGTGCGGATGGGAGAGAGAGTGAGTGTGAGAGTGAGAGTGAGAATGGGAGACTGTGTGAGTGTGAGAGTGCACATGGCAGAGAGTGTGAGAGTGAGAGTGAGATTCAGGATGGGAGAGAGAGAGTGTGAGAGTGAGAGTGTGGATGGGAGAGAGTGTGAGAGTGAGAGTGAGAGCGTGGGTGGGAGAGAGAGTGAGTGTGAGAGTGAGAGTGAGAATGGGAGAGAGTGTGAGAGTGAGGATGAGGATGTGTGAGAGAGTGTGAGAGAGATAGTGCGAATAGAAGAGAGAGTGTGAGAGTGACAGCGAAGATGGGAGAGTTAGTGTGAGAGTGAGATTGTGGATGGGAGAAAGTGTGAGAGTGAGAGTGAGAGCGCGGGTTGGAGAGAGAGTGAGTGTGAGAGTGAGAGAGAGAATGGGAGAGAGTGTGAGAGTGAGAGTGAGGATGGGTGAGAGAGTGCGAGAGAGATAGTGCGAATGGAAGAGAGAGTGTGAGAGTGACAGCGAGGATGGGAGAGAGAGTGTGAGAGTGAGAGAGAGAATGGGAGAGAGTGTGAGAGTGAGAGTGAGGATGGGTGAGAGAGTGTGAGAGAGATAGTGCGAATGGAAGAGAGAGTGTGAGAGTGACAGCGAGAATGGGAGAGAGAGTGTGAGAGTGAGAATGGGTGAGAGTGTGAGAGTGAGAAGGCAGATGGGAGAGAGTGTGAGAGTGACAGTGAGAGTGAGCGTGAGGATGGGAGAGAGTGTGCGAGTGAGAGTGAGGATGGGAGATAGAGTGTGAGAGTTAGAGTGAGAGTGAGAGTAAGGATGGGAGAGAGAGAATGTGAGAGTGAGAGTGAGGATGGGAGAGTGAGTGTGAGAGTTAGAGTGCGGATGGGAGAGAGTGTGATAGCGAGAGTGAGATTGCGGATGGGAGAGTGTGTGAGAGTGAGTGTGAGGATGGGAGAGAGTGTGTGAGAATGAAACTGCGGATGGGAGAGAGTGTGAGAGTGAGAGTGAGAGTGAGGATGGGGGAGTGTGTGAGAGTGAGAATGAGGATGGGGAGAGAGTGTGAGAGTTAGATTGAGGATGGGAGAGATAGTGTGAGAGTGACAGCAAGGATGGGAGAGAGAGTGTGAGAGTGAGAGTGCGAATGGGAGAGAGAGTGAGAGTGAGACTGAGAGTGAGGATGGGAGAGAGAGTGTGAGAGTGAGAGTGAGGATGGGAGAGAGAGTGTGAGAGTGAGAGTGCGGATGGGAGAAAGAGTGAGTGTGACAGTGAGGATGGGAGAGAGAGAATGTGAAAGTGAGAGTGAGGATGGGAGAGGGGGAGTGAGTGCGGATGGGAGAGAGAGTGAGAGTGGGAGTGAGAGTGAGGATGGGAGAGAGAGTGTGAGAGTGAGAGTGAGGATGGGAGAGCGAGTGTGAGAGCGAGAGTGCAGATGGGAGAGAGAGAGTGTGAGAGTGAGAGTGAGAATGGGAGACTGTGTGAGAGTGAGAGTGCAGATGGCAGAGAGTGTGAGAGTGAGAGTGAGATTCAGGATGGGTGAGAGAGAGAGTGAGAGTGAGAGTGCGGATGGGAGAGAGAGAATGTGAGAGTGAGAGTGAGGATGGGAGAGAGAGTGTGAGAGTGAGAGTGCGGATGGGAGAGAGAGTGAGAGTGGGAGTGAGAGTGAGGATGCGAGAGAGAGTGTGAGAGTGAGAGTAAGGATGGGAGAGCGAGTGTGAGAGCGAGAGTGCAGATGGGAGAGAGAGTGAGTGTGAGAGTAAGAGTGAGAATGGGAGACTGTGTGAGAGTGAGAGTGCAGATGGCAGAGAGTGTGAGAGTGAGAGTGAGATTCAGTATGGGAGAGAGAGATTCATAGTGAGAGTCAGGATGGGAGAGAGAGTGAGAGTGGGAGTGAGAGTGAAGATTGGAGAGAGAGTGTGTGAGTGAGAGTGAGGATGGGAGACCGAGTGTGAGAGCGAGAGTGCGGATGGGAGAGAGAGTGAGTGTGAGAGTGAGAGTGAGAATAGGAGACTGTGTGAGAGTGAGAGTGCAAATGGCAGAGAGTGTGAGTGTGAGAGTGAGATTGAGGATGGGAGAGAGAGAGAGTGAGAGTAAGGATGGGAGAGTGAGTGTGAGAGTGAAAGCGTGGATGGCAGAGAGAGTGAGTGTGAGAGTGAGAGTGAGAATGGGAGAGAGTGTGAGAGTGAGGACGAGGATGGGTGAGAGAGTGTGAGAGTGAGAGTGCGGATGGGAGAGAGTGTGAGAGCGAGAGTGAGAGCGCGGATGGGAGAGAGAGTGAGTGTGAGAGTGAGAGTGAGAATGGGAGAGAGTGTGAGAGTGAGGATGAGGATGGGTGAGAGAGTGTGAGAGAGAGAGTGCGAATGGAAGAGAGAGTGTGAGAGTGACAGCGATGATTGGGAGAGAGAGTGTGAGAGTTAGAGTGCGGATGGGAGAGAGTGTGAGAGTGAGAGTGCGATGGGAGAGAGTGTGTTAGAATGAAACTGCGGATGGGAGAGAGTGTGAGAGTGAGAGTGAGAGTGAGGATGGGAAGAGTGTGAGAGTGAGAATGAGGATTGGGGAGAGTGAGAGTGAGAATGAGGATGGTAGAGAGAGTGTGAGAGTGAGAGTGTGGATTGGAGAAAGACTGAGTGTGTCAGTGAGGATGGGAGAGAGAGTGAGAGAGTTCGAGTGAGAGTGAGAGTAAGGATGTGAGAGAGAGAATGTGAGAGTGAGAGTGAGGATGGGAGAGAGAGAGTGAGTGCGGATGGGAGAGAGAGTGAGAGTGGGAGTGAGAGTGAGGATGGGAGAGAGAGTGTGAGAGTGAGAGTGAGGATGGGAGAGCGAGTGTGAGAGCGAGAGTTCAGATGGGAGAGAGAGTGTGAGAGTGAGAGTGAGGATGGGGGAGAGAGTGTGAGAGTGAGAGTGAGGATGGGCGAGAGAGTGTGATAGTGAGAGTGAGGATGGAAGAGAGAGTGTGAGAGTGAGAGTGAGGATTGGAGAGAGTGTGTGAGGGTGAGAGTGAGAATGGGAGAGAGAGTGTGAGGGTGAGAGTGAGGATGGGAGAGAGAGTGTGAGAGTGAGAGTGAGATTCAGGATGGGAGAGAGAGAGTGAGAGTGAGAGTGCGGATGGGAGAGAGAGTGAGAGTGGGAGTGAGAGTGAAGATTGGAGAGAGAGTGTGAGAGTGAGAGTGAGGATGGGAGAGCGAGTGTGAGAGCGAGAGTGCGGATGGGAGAGAGAGTGAGTGTGAGAGTGAGAGTGAGAATGGGAGACTGTGTGAGAGTGAGAGTGCAGATGGCAGAGAGTGTGAGAGTGAGAGTGAGATTCAGGATGGGAGAGCGAGAGTGTGAGAGTGAGAGTGTGGATGGGAGAGAGTGTGAGAGCGAGAGTGAGAGCGTGGGTGGGAGAGAGAGTGAGTGTGAGAGTGAGAGTGAGAATGGGAGAGAGTGTGAGAGTGAGGATGAGGATTTGTGAGAGAGTGTGAGAGAGATAGTGCGAATAGAAGAGAGAGTGTGAGAGTGACAGCGAGGATGGGAGACTGAGTGTGAGAGTGAGAGTGCGGATGGGAGAAAGTGTGAGAGCGAGAGTGAGAGCGCGGGTTGGAGAGAGAGTGAGTGTGAGAGTTAGAGTGCGGATGGGAGAGAGTGTAATAGCGAGAGTGAGATTGCGGATGGGAGAGTGTGTGAGAGTGAGTGTGAGGATGGGAGAGAGTGTGTGAGAATGAAACTGCGGATGGGAGAGAGTGTGAGAGTGAGAGTGAGAGTGAGGATGGGAGAGTGTGTGAGAGTGAGAATGAGGATGGGGAGAGAGTGTGAGAGTGAGAGTGAGGATGGGAGAGATAGTGTGAGAGTGACAGCGAGGATGGGAGAGAGAGTGTGAGAGTGAGAGTGCGGATGGGAGAGAGAGTGAGAGTGAGACTGAGAGTGAGGATGGGAGAGAGAGTGTGAGAGTGAGAGTGAGGATGGGAGAGAGAGTGTGAGAGTGAGAGTGCGGATGGGAGAAAGAGTGAGTGTGACAGTGAGGATGGGAGAGAGAGTGAGAGAGTTCGAGTGAGAGTGAGAGTAAGGATGGGAGAGAGAGAATGTGAGAGTGAGAGTGAGGATGGGAGAGGGGGAGTGAGTGAGGATGGGAGAGAGAGTGAGAGTGGGAGTGAGAGTGAGGATGGGAGAGAGAGTGTGAGAGTGAGAGTGAGGATGGGAGAGCGAGTGTGAGAGCGAGAGTGCAGATGGGAGAGAGAGTGAGTGTGAGAGTGAGAGTGAGAATGGGAGACTGTGTGAGAGTGAGAGTGCAGATGGCAGAGAGTGTGAGAGTGAGAGTGAGATTCAGGATGGGAGAGAGAGAGAGTGAGAGTGAGAGTGCGTATGGGAGAGAGAGTGAGTGTGACAGTGAGGATGGGAGAGAGAGTGTGAGAGTTCGAGTGAGAGTGAGAGTAAGGATGGGAGAGAGAGAATGTGAGAGTGAGAGTGAGGATGGGAGAGAGAGTGTGAGAGTGAGAGTGCGGATGGGAGAGAGAGTGAGAGTGGGAGTGAGAGTGAGGATGGGAGAGAGAGTGTGAGAGTGAGAGTGAGGATGGGAGAGCGAGTGTGAGAGCGAGAGTGCGGATCGGAGAGAGAGTGAGTGTGAGAGTGAGAGTGAGAATGGGAGACTGTGGGAGCTTGAGAGTGCAAATGGCAGAGAGTGTGAGAGTGAGAGTGAGAGTGAGGATGGTAGAGAGTGTGAGAGTGAGAATGAGGATGTGGAGAGAGTGTGAGAGTGAGAGTGAGGATGGGAGAGAGAGTGTGAGAGTGACAACGACGATGTGAGAGAGAGTGTGAGAGTGAGAGTGCAGATGGGAGAGTGAGAGTGAGACTGAGAGTGAGGATGGGAGAGAGTGTGAGAGTGAGAGTGAGGATGGGAAAGAGAGTGTGAGAGTGAGAGTGCGGATGGGAGAGAGAATGAGTATGACAGTGAGGATGGGAGAGTGAGAGAGTTCGAGTGAGAGTGAGAGTAAGGATGGGAGAGAGAGAATGTGAGAGTGAGAGTGAGGATGGGAGTGATAGTGTGAGAGTTTGAGTGCGGATGGGAGAGAGAGTGAGAGTGGGAGTGAAAGTGAGGGTGGGAGAGAGTGTGAGAGCGAGAGTGAGAGTGCGGATGGGAGAGTGTGTGAGAGTGAGAGTGCGGATGGGAGAGAGAGTGAGTGTGAGATGAGAGTGAGAATGGGAGAGTGTGTGATAGTGAGAGTGGAGATGGGAGAGAGGGTGAGAGTGAGCGTGAGAGTGAGGATGGGAGAGAGAGAGTGAGATAAAGGATGGGAGAGAGAGTGTGAGAGTGAGAGCGCAGATGGGAGAGAGAGTGAGTCTGAGAGTGAGAGTGAGAATGGGAGAAAGTGCGAGAGTGAGAGTGAGGATGGGTGAAAGAGTGTGAGAGAGAGAGTGCGAATATAAGAGAGAGTGTGAGAGTGACAGCGAGGATGGGAGAGTGAGTGTGAGAGTGAGAGAGCGGATGGGAGAGTGTGTGAGAGCGAGAGTGAGGATGGGAGAGAGAGTGTGAGAGTGAGGATGGGAGAGAGTGTATGAGAATGAAACTGCGGATGGGAGAGAGTGTGAGAGTGAGAGTGCGACTGAGGATGGGAGAGTGTGTGAGAGTGAGGATGGGAGAGAGAGTGTGAGAGTGAGAGTGAGGATGGGAGAGAGTGTGAGAGAATGAAACTGCGGATGGGAGAGAGTGTGAGAGTGAGAATGAGTGAGGACGGGAGAGAGTGGATGAGTGAGAATGAGGATGGGGGAGATAGTGTGAGAGTGAGAGTGAGAATGGGAGAGAGAGTGTGAGAGTGACAGCGAGGAAGGGAGAGAGAGTGTAGGAGAGTGTGAGTGAGGATGGGAGAGAGTGTGAGAGTTAGAGTGAGAATGGGAGAGAGAGTGTGAGAGTGAGAATGGGTGAGAGTGTGAGAGTGAGAATGCAGATGGGAGAGAGTGTGAGAGTGACAGTGAGAGTGAGCGTGAGGATGGGAGAGAGTGTGCGAGTGAGAGTGAGGATGGGAGATAGAGTGTGAGAGTGACAGTGAGGATGGGAGAGAGTGTGAGAGTTTGAGTGAGAGTGAGAGTAAGGATGGGAGAGAGAGAATGTGAGAGTGAGAGTGAGGATGGGAGAGTGAGTGTGAGAGTGAGAGTGTGGATGGGAGAGAGAGTGAGAGTGGGAGTGAGAGTGAGGATGGAATAGAGAGTGTGAGAGTGAGAGTGAGGATGGGACAGCGAGTGCGAGAGCGAGAGTGCGGATGGGAGAGAGAGTGAGTGTGAGAGTGAGAGTGAGAATGGGAGACTGTGTGAGTGTGAGAGTGCAGATGGCAGAGAGTGTGTGAGTGAGAGTGAGATTCAGGATGGGAGAGAGAGAGTGTGAGAGTGAGAGTGTGGATGGGAGAGAGTGTGAGAGCGAGAGTGAGAGCGTGGGTGGGAGAGAGAGTGAGTGTGAGAGTGAGAGTGAGAATGGGAGAGAGTGTGAGAGTGAGGATGAGGATGTGTGAGAGAGGGTGAGAGAGATAGTGCGAATAGAAGAGAGAGTGTGAGAGTGACAGCGAGGATGGGAGAGTGAGTGTGAGAGTGAGATTGCGGATGGGAGAAAGTGTGAGAGCGAGAGTGAGAGCGCGGGTTGGAGAGAGAGTGAGTGTGAGAGTGAGAGTGAGAATGGGAGAGAGTGTGAGAGTGAGAGTGAGGATGGGTGAGAGAGTGTGAGAGAGATAGTGCGAATGGAAGAGAGAGTGTGAGAGTGACAGCGAGGATGGGAGAGAGAGTGTGAGAGTTAGAGTGCGGATGGGAGAGAGAGAATGCGAGAGTGAGATTGCGGATGGGAGAGTGTGTGAGAGTGAGTGTGAGGATGGGACAGAGTGTGTGAGAATGAAACTGCGGATGGGAGAGAGTGTGAGAGTGAGAGTGAGAGTGAGGATGGGAGAGTGTGTGAGAGTGAGAATGAGGATGGGGAGAGAGTGTGAGAGTTAGAGTGAGGATGGGAGAGATAGTGTGAGAGTGACAGCAAGGATGGGAGAGAGAGTGTGAGAGTGAGAGTGCGGATGGGAGAGAGAGTGAGAGTGAGACTGAGAGTGAGGATGGGAGAGAGAGTGTGAGAGTGAGAGTGAGGATGGGAGAGAGAGTGTGAGAGTGAGAGTGCGGATGGGAGAAAGAGTGAGTGTGACAGTGAGGATGGGAGATAGAGTGAGAGAGTTCGAGTGAGAGTGAGAGTAAGGATGGGAGAGAGAGAATGTGAGAGTGAGAGTGAGGATGGGAGAGGGGGAGTGAGTGCGGATGGGAGAGAGAGTGAGAGTGGGAGTGAGAGTGAGGATGGAAGAGAGAGTGTGAGAGTGAGAGTAAGGATGGGAGAGCGAGTGTGAGAGCGAGAGTGCAGATGGGAGAGAGACTGAGTGTGAGAGTAAGAGTGAGAATGGGAGACTGTGTGAGAGTGAGAGTGCAGATGGCAGAGAGTGTGAGAGTGAGAGTGAGATTCAGTATGGGAGAGAGAGATTCATAGTGAGAGTGCGGATGGGAGAGAGAGTGAGAGTGGGAGTGAGAGTGAAGATTGGAGAGAGAGTGTGTGAGTGAGAGTGAGGATGGGAGACCGAGTGTGAGAGCGAGAGTGCGGATGGGAGAGAGAGTGAGTGTGAGAGTGAGAGTGAGAGTGAGAGTGCAAATGGCAGAGAGTGTGAGTGTGAGAGTGAGATTGAGGATGGGAGAGAGAGAGTGAGAGTAAGGATGGGAGAGTGAGTGTGAGAGTGAAAGCGTGGATGGCAGAGAGAGTGAGTGTGAGAGTGAGAGTGAGAATGGGAGAGAGTGTGAGAGTGAGGACGAGGATGGGTGAGAGAGTGTGAGAGTGAGAGTGCGGATGGGAGAGAGTGAGGGAGCGAGAGTGAGAGCGCGGATGGGAGAGAGAGTGAGTGTGAGAGTGAGAGTGAGAATGGGAGAGAGTGCGAGAGTAAGGATGAGGATGGGTGAGAAAGTGTGAGAGAGAGAGTGCGAATGGAAGAGAGAGTGTGAGAGTGACAGCGAGGATGGGAGAGAGGGTGTGAGAGTTAGAGTGCGGATGGGAGAGAGTGTGAGAGTGAGAGTGCGATGGGAGAGAGTGTGTGAGAGTGAGAATGAGGATTGGGGAGAATGAGAGTGAGAATGAGGATGGGAGAGAGAGAGAGTGAGTGCGGATGGGAGACAGAGTGAGAGTGGGAGTGAGAGTGAGGATGGGAGAGAGAGTGTGAGAGTGAGAGTGAGGATGGGAGAGCGAGTATGAGAGCGAGAGTTCAGATGGGAGAGAGAGTGTGAGAGTGAGAGTGAGGATGGGGGAGAGAGTGTGAGAGTGAGAGTGAGGATGGGCGAGAGAGTGTGATAGTGAGAGTGAGGATGGAAGAGAGAGTGTGAGAGTGAGAGTGAGGATTGGAGAGAGTGTGTGAGGGTGAGAGTGAGAATGGGAGAGAGAGTGTGAGGGTGAGAGTGAGGATGGGAGAGAGAGTGTGAGAGTGAGAGTGAGATTCAGGATGGGAGAGAGAGAGTGAGAGTGAGAGTGCGGATGGGAGAGAGAGTGAGAGTGGGAGTGAGAGTGAAGATTGGAGAGAGAGTGTGAGAGTGAGAGTGAGGATGGGAGAGCGAGTGTGAGAGCGAGAGTGCGGATGGGAGAGAGAGTGAGTGTGAGAGTGAGAGTGAGAATGGGAGACTGTGTGAGAGTGAGAGTGCAGATGGCAGAGAGTGTGAGAGTGAGAGTGAGATTCAGGATGGGAGAGCGTGAGTGTGAGAGTGAGAGTGTGGATGGGAGAGAGTGTGAGAGCGAGAGTGAGAGCGTGGGTGGGAGAGAGAGTGAGTGTGAGAGTGAGAGTGAGAATGGGAGAGAGTGTGAGAGTGAGGATGAGGATTTGTGAGAGAGTGTGAGAGAGATAGTGCGAATAGAAGAGAGAGTGTGAGAGTGACAGCGAGGATGGGAGAGTGAGTGTGAGAGTGAGAGTGCGGATGGGAGAAAGTGTGAGAGCAAGTGTGAGAGCGCGGGTTGGAGAGAGAGTGAGTGTGAGAGTTAGAGTGCGGATGGGAGAGAGTGTGATAGCGAGAGTGAGATTGCGGATGGGAGAGTGTGTGAGAGTGAGTGTGAGGATGGGAGAGAGTGTGTGAGAATGAAACTGCGGATGGGAGAGAGTGTGAGAGTGAGAGTGAGAGTGAGGATGGGAGAGTGTGTGAGAGTGAGTGTGAGGATGGGAGAGAGTGTGTGAGAATGAAACTGCGGATGGGAGAGAGTGTGAGAGTGAGAGTGAGAGTGAGGATGGGAGAGTGTGTGAGAGTGAGAATGAGGATGGGGAGAGAGTGTGAGAGTGAGAGTGAGGATGGGAGAGATAGTGTGAGAGTGACAGCGAGGATGGGAGAGAGAGTGTGAGAGTGAGAGTGCGGATGGGAGAGAGAGTGAGAGTGAGACTGAGAGTGAGGATGGGAGAGAGAGTGTGAGAGTGAGAGTGAGGATGGGAGAGAGAGTGTGAGAGTCGGAGTGCGGATGGGAGAAAGAGTGAGTGTGACAGTGAGGATGGGAGAGAGAGTGAGAGAGTTCGAGTGAGAGTGAGAGTAAGGATGGGAGAGAGAGAATGTGAGAGTGAGAGTGAGGATGGGAGAGGGGGAGTGAGTGCGGATGGGAGAGAGAGTGAGAGTGGGAGTGAGAGTGAGGATGGGAGAGAGAGTGTGAGACTGAGAGTGAGGATGGGAGAGCGAGTGTGAGAGCGAGAGTGCAGATGGGAGAGAGAGTGAGTGTGAGAGTGAGAGTGAGAATGGGAGACTGTGTGAGAGTGAGAGTGCAGATGGCAGAGAGTGTGAGAGTGAGAGTGAGATTCAGGATGGGAGAGAGAGAGAGTGAGAGTGAGAGTGCGTATGGGAGAGAGAGTGAGTGTGACAGTGAGGATGGGAGAGAGAGTGTGAGAGTTCGAGTGAGAGTGAGAGTAAGGATGGGAGAGAGAGAATGTGAGAGTGAGAGTGAGGATGGGAGAGAGAGTGTGAGAGTGAGAGTGCGGATGGGAGAGAGAGTGAGAGTGGGAGTGAGAGTGAGGATGGGAGAGAGAGTGTGAGAGTGAGAGTGAGGATGGGAGAGCGAGTGTGAGAGCGAGAGTGCGGATCGGAGAGAGAGTGAGTGTGAGAGTGAGAGTGAGAATGGGAGACTGTGGGAGCTTGAGAGTGCAAATGGCAGAGAGTGTGAGAGTGAGAGTGAGAGTGAGGATGGTAGAGAGTGTGAGAGTGAGAATGAGGATGTGGAGAGAGTGTGAGAGTGAGAGTGAGGATGGGAGAGAGAGTGTGAGAGTGACAACGACGATGTGAGAGAGAGTGTGAGAGTGAGAGTGCAGATGGGAGAGTGAGAGTGAGACTGAGAGTGAGGATGGGAGAGAGTGTGAGAGTGAGAGTGAGGATGGGAGAGAGAGTGTGAGAGTGAGAGTGCGGATGGGAGAGAGAATGAGTATGACAGTGAGGATGGGAGAGTGAGAGAGTTCGAGTGAGAGTGAGAGTAAGGATGGGAGAGAGAGAATGTGAGAGTGAGAGTGAGGATGGGAGTGATAGTGTGAGAGTTTGAGTGCGGATGGGAGAGAGAGTGAGAGTGGGAGTGAAAGTGAGGGTGGGAGAGAGTGTGAGAGCGAGAGTGAGAGTGCGGATGGGAGAGTGTGTGAGAGTGAGAGTGCGGATGGGAGAGAGAGTGAGTGTGAGATGAGAGTGAGAATGGGAGAGTGTGTGATAGTGAGAGTGGAGATGGGAGAGAGGGTGAGAGTGAGCGTGAGAGTGAGGATGGGAGAGAGAGAGTGAGATAAAGGATGGGAGAGAGAGTGTGAGAGTGAGAGCGCAGATGGGAGAGAGAGTGAGTCTGAGAGTGAGAGTGAGAATGGGAGAAAGTGCGAGAGTGAGAGTGAGGATGGGTGAAAGAGTGTGAGAGAGAGAGTGCGAATATAAGAGAGAGTGTGAGAGTGACAGCGAGGATGGGAGAGTGAGTGTGAGAGTGAGAGAGCGGATGGGAGAGAGTGTGAGAGCGAGAGTGAGGATGGGAGAGAGAGTGTGAGAGTGAGGATGGGAGAGAGTGTATGAGAATGAAACTGCGGATGGGAGAGAGTGTGAGAGTGAGAGTGCGACTGAGGATGGGAGAGTGTGTGAGAGTGAGGATGGGAGAGAGAGTGTGAGAGTGAGAGTGAGGATGGGAGAGAGTGTGAGAGAATGAAACTGCGGATGGGAGAGAGTGTGAGAGTGAGAATGAGTGAGGACGGGAGAGAGTGGATGAGTGAGAATGAGGATGGGGGAGATAGTGTGAGAGTGAGAGTGAGAATGGGAGAGAGAGTGTGAGAGTGACAGCGAGGATGGGAGAGAGAGTGTGAGAGTGTGAGTGAGGATGGGAGAGAGTGTGAGAGTTAGAGTGAGAATGGGAGAGAGAGTGTGAGAGTGAGAATGGGTGAGAGTGTGAGAGTGAGAATGCAGATGGGAGAGAGTGTGAGAGTGACAGTGAGAGTAAGCGTGAGGATGGGAGAGAGTGTGCGAGTGAGAGTGAGGATGGGAGATAGAGTGTGAGAGTGACAGTGAGGATGGGAGAGAGTGTGAGAGTTAGAGTGAGAGTGAGAGTAAGGATGGGAGAGAGAGAATGTGAGAGTGAGAGTGAGGATGGGAGAGTGAGTGTGAGAGTGAGAGTGTGGATGGGAGAGAGAGTGAGAGTGGGAGTGAGAGTGAGGATGGAATAGAGAGTGTGAGAGTGAGAGTGAGGATGGGACAGCGAGTGCGAGAGCGAGAGTGCGGATGGGAGAGAGAGTGAGTGTGAGAGTGAGAGTGAGAATGGGAGACTGTGTGAGTGTGAGAGTGCAGATGGCAGAGAGTGTGTGAGTGAGAGTGAGATTCAGGATGGGAGAGAGAGAGTGTGAGAGTGAGAGTGTGGATGGGAGAGAGTGTGAGAGCGAGAGTGAGAGCGTGGGTGGGAGAGAGAGTGAGTGTGAGAGTGAGAGTGAGAATGGGAGAGAGTGTGAGAGTGAGGATGAGGATGTGTGAGAGAGTGTGAGAGAGATAGTGCGAATAGAAGAGAGAGTGTGAGAGTGACAGCGAGGATGGGAGAGTGAGTGTGAGAGTGAGATTGCGGATGGGAGAAAGTGTGAGAGCGAGAGTGAGAGCGCGGGTTGGAGAGAGAGTGAGTGTGAGAGTGAGAGTGAGAATGGGAGAGAGTGTGAGAGTGAGAGTGAGGATGGGTGAGAGAGTGTGAGAGAGATAGTGCGAATGGAAGAGAGAGTGTGAGAGTGACAGCGAGGATGGGAGAGAGAGTGTGAGAGTTAGAGTGCGGATGGGAGAGAGAGAATGCGAGAGTGAGATTGCGGATGGGAGAGTGTGTGAGAGTGAGTGTGAGGATGGGACAGAGTGTGTGAGAATGAAACTGCGGATGGGAGAGAGTGTGAGAGTGAGAGTGAGAGTGAGGATGGGAGAGTGTGTGAGAGTGAGAATGAGGATGGGGAGAGAGTGTGAGAGTTAGAGTGAGGATGGGAGAGATAGTGTGAGAGTGACAGCAAGGATGGGAGAGAGAGTGTGAGAGTGAGAGTGCGGATGGGAGAGAGAGTGAGAGTGAGACTGATAGTGAGGATGGGAGAGAGAGTGTGAGAGTGAGAGTGAGGATGGGAGAGAGAGTGTGAGAGTGAGAGTGCGGATGGGAGAAAGAGTGAGTGTGACAGTGAGGATGGGAGAGAGAGTGAGAGAGTGCGAGTGAGAGTGAGAGTAAGGATGGGAGAGAGAGAATGTGAGAGTGAGAGTGAGGATGGGAGAGGGGGAGTGAGTGCGGATGGGAGAGAGAGTGAGAGTGGGAGTGAGAGTGAGGATGGAAGAGAGAGTGTGAGAGTGAGAGTAAGGATGGGAGAGCGAGTGTGAGAGCGAGAGTGCAGATGGGAGAGAGAGTGAGTGTGAGAGTAAGAGTGAGAATGGGAGACTGTGTGAGAGTGAGAGTGCAGATGGCAGAGAGTGTGAGAGTGAGAGTGAGATTCAGTATGGGAGAGAGAGATTCATAGTGAGAGTGCGGATGGGAGAGAGAGTGAGAGTGGGAGTGAGAGTGAAGATTGGAGAGAGAGTGTGTGAGTGAGAGTGAGGATGGGAGACCGAGTGTGAGAGCGAGAGTGCGGATGGGAGAGAGAGTGAGTGTGAGAGTGAGAGTGAGAGTGAGAGTGCAAATGGCAGAGAGTGTGAGTGTGAGAGTGAGATTGAGGATGGGAGAGAGAGAGTGAGAGTAAGGATGGGAGAGTGAGTGTGAGAGTGAAAGCGTGGATGGCAGAGAGAGTGAGTGTGAGAGTGAGAGTGAGAATGGGAGAGAGTGTGAGAGTGAGGACGAGGATGGGTGAGAGAGTGTGAGAGTGAGAGTGCGGATGGGAGAGAGTGAGGGAGCGAGAGTGAGAGCGCGGATGGGAGAGAGAGTGAGTGTGAGAGTGAGAGTGAGAATGGGAGAGAGTGCGAGAGTAAGGATGAGGATGGGTGAGAAAGTGTGAGAGAGAGAGTGCGAATGGAAGAGAGAGTGTGAGAGTGACAGCGAGGATGGGAGAGAGGGTGTGAGAGTTAGAGTGCGGATGGGAGAGAGTGTGAGAGTGAGAGTGCGATGGGAGAGAGTGTGTGAGAGTGAGAATGAGGATTGGGGAGAATGAGAGTGAGAATGAGGATGGGAGAGAGAGAGAGTGAGTGCGGATGGGAGACAGAGTGAGAGTGGGAGTGAGAGTGAGGATGGGAGAGAGAGAGTGAGAGTGAGAGTGAGGATGGGAGAGCGAGTATGAGAGCGAGAGTTCAGATGGGAGAGAGAGTGTGAGAGTGAGAGTGAGGATGGGGGAGAGAGTGTGAGAGTGAGAGTGAGGATGGGCGAGAGAGTGTGATAGTGAGAGTGAGGATGGAAGAGAGAGTGTGAGAGTGAGAGTGAGGATTGGAGAGAGTGTGTGAGGGTGAGAGTGAGAATGGGAGAGAGAGTGTGAGGGTGAGAGTGAGGATGGGAGAGAGAGTGTGAGAGTGAGAGTGAGATTCAGGATGGGAGAGAGAGAGTGAGAGTGAGAGTGCGGATGGGAGAGAGAGTGAGAGTGGGAGTGAGAGTGAAGATTGGAGAGAGAGTGTGAGAGTGAGAGTGAGGATGGGAGAGCGAGTGTGAGAGCGAGAGTGTGGATGGGAGAGAGAGTGAGTGTGAGAGTGAGAGTGAGAATGGGAGACTGTGTGAGAGTGAGAGTGCAGATGGCAGAGAGTGTGAGAGTGAGAGTGAGATTCAGGATGGGAGAGCGTGAGTGTGAGAGTGAGAGTGTGGATGGGAGAGAGTGTGAGAGCGAGAGTGAGAGCGTGGGTGGGAGAGAGAGTGAGTGTGAGAGTGAGAGTGAGAATGGGAGAGAGTGTGAGAGTGAGGATGAGGATTTGTGAGAGAGTGTGAGAGAGATAGTGCGAATAGAAGAGAGAGTGTGAGAGTGACAGCGAGGATGGGAGAGTGAGTGTGAGAGTGAGAGTGCGGATGGGAGAAAGTGTGAGAGCAAGTGTGAGAGCGCGGGTTGGAGAGAGAGTGAGTGTGAGAGTTAGAGTGCGGATGGGAGAGAGTGTGATAGCGAGAGTGAGATTGCGGATGGGAGAGTGTGTGAGAGTGAGTGTGAGGATGGGACAGAGTGTGTGAGAATGAAACTGCGGATGGGAGAGAGTGTGAGAGTGAGAGTGAGAGTGAGGATGGGAGAGTGTGTGAGAGTGAGAATGAGGATGGGGAGAGAGTGTGAGAGTTAGAGTGAGGATGGGAGAGATAGTGTGAGAGTGACAGCAAGGATGGGAGAGAGAGTGTGAGAGTGAGAGTGCGGATGGGAGAGAGAGTGAGAGTGAGACTGAGAGTGAGGATGGGAGAGAGAGTGTGAGAGTGAGAGTGAGGATGGGAGAGAGAGTGTGAGAGTGAGAGTGCGGATGGGAGAAAGAGTGAGTGTGACAGTGAGGATGGGAGAGAGAGTGAGAGAGTGCGAGTGAGAGTGAGAGTAAGGATGGGAGAGAGAGAATGTGAGAGTGAGAGTGAGGATGGGAGAGGGGGAGTGAGTGCGGATGGGAGAGAGAGTGAGAGTGGGAGTGAGAGTGAGGATGGAAGAGAGAGTGTGAGAGTGAGAGTAAGGATGGGAGAGCGAGTGTGAGAGCGAGAGTGCAGATGGGAGAGAGAGTGAGTGTGAGAGTAAGAGTGAGAATGGGAGACTGTGTGAGAGTGAGAGTGCAGATGGCAGAGAGTGTGAGAGTGAGAGTGAGATTCAGTATGGGAGAGAGAGATTCATAGTGAGAGTGCGGATGGGAGAGAGAGTGAGAGTGGGAGTGAGAGTGAAGATTGGAGAGAGAGTGTGTGAGTGAGAGTGAGGATGGGAGACCGAGTGTGAGAGCGAGAGTGCGGATGGGAGAGAGAGTGAGTGTGAGAGTGAGAGTGAGAGTGAGAGTGCAAATGGCAGAGAGTGTGAGTGTGAGAGTGAGATTGAGGATGGGAGAGAGAGAGTGAGAGTAAGGATGGGAGAGTGAGTGTGAGAGTGAAAGCGTGGATGGCAGAGAGAGTGAGTGTGAGAGTGAGAGTGAGAATGGGAGAGAGTGTGAGAGTGAGGACGAGGATGGGTGAGAGAGTGTGAGAGTGAGAGTGCGGATGGGAGAGAGTGAGGGAGCGAGAGTGAGAGCGCGGATGGGAGAGAGAGTGAGTGTGAGAGTGAGAGTGAGAATGGGAGAGAGTGCGAGAGTAAGGATGAGGATGGGTGAGAAAGTGTGAGAGAGAGAGTGCGAATGGAAGAGAGAGTGTGAGAGTGACAGCGAGGATGGGAGAGAGGGTGTGAGAGTTAGAGTGCGGATGGGAGAGAGTGTGAGAGTGAGAGTGCGATGGGAGAGAGTGTGTGAGAGTGAGAATGAGGATTGGGGAGAATGAGAGTGAGAATGAGGATGGGAGAGAGAGAGAGTGAGTGCGGATGGGAGACAGAGTGAGAGTGGGAGTGAGAGTGAGGATGGGAGAGAGAGTGTGAGAGTGAGAGTGAGGATGGGAGAGCGAGTATGAGAGCGAGAGTTCAGATGGGAGAGAGAGTGTGAGAGTGAGAGTGAGGATGGGGGAGAGAGTGTGAGAGTGAGAGTGAGGATGGGCGAGAGAGTGTGATAGTGAGAGTGAGGATGGAAGAGAGAGTGTGAGAGTGAGAGTGAGGATTGGAGAGAGTGTGTGAGGGTGAGAGTGAGAATGGGAGAGAGAGTGTGAGGGTGAGAGTGAGGATGGGAGAGAGAGTGTGAGAGTGAGATTCAGGATGGGAGAGAGAGAGTGAGAGTGAGAGTGCGGATGGGAGAGAGAGTGAGAGTGGGAGTGAGAGTGAAGATTGGAGAGAGAGTGTGAGAGTGAGAGTGAGGATGGGAGAGCGAGTGTGAGAGCGAGAGTGTGGATGGGAGAGAGAGTGAGTGTGAGAGTGAGAGTGAGAATGGGAGACTGTGTGAGAGTGAGAGTGCAGATGGCAGAGAGTGTGAGAGTGAGAGTGAGATTCAGGATGGGAGAGCGTGAGTGTGAGAGTGAGAGTGTGGATGGGAGAGAGTGTGAGAGCGAGAGTGAGAGCGTGGGTGGGAGAGAGAGTGAGTGTGAGAGTGAGAGTGAGAATGGGAGAGAGTGTGAGAGTGAGGATGAGGATTTGTGAGAGAGTGTGAGAGAGATAGTGCGAATAGAAGAGAGAGTGTGAGAGTGACAGCGAGGATGGGAGAGTGAGTGTGAGAGTGAGAGTGCGGATGGGAGAAAGTGTGAGAGCAAGTGTGAGAGCGCGGGTTGGAGAGAGAGTGAGTGTGAGAGTTAGAGTGCGGATGGGAGAGAGTGTGATAGCGAGAGTGAGATTGCGGATGGGAGAGTGTGTGAGAGTGAGTGTGAGGATGGGAGAGAGTGTGTGAGAATGAAACTGCGGATGGGAGAGAGTGTGAGAGTGAGAGTGAGAGTGAGGATGGGAGAGTGTGTGAGAGTGAGAATGAGGATGGGGAGAGAGGGTGAGAGTGAGAGTGAGGATGGGAGAGATAGTGTGAGAGTGACAGCGAGGATGGGAGAGAGAGTGTGAGAGTGAGAGTGCGGATGGGAGAGAGAGTGAGAGTGAGACTGAGAGTGAGGATGGGAGAGAGAGTGTGAGAGTGAGAGTGAGGATGGGAGAGAGAGTGTGAGAGTGTGAGTGCGGATGGGAGAAAGAGTGAGTGTGACAGTGAGGATGGGAGAGAGAGTGAGAGAGTTCGAGTGAGAGTGAGAGTAAGGATGGGAGAGAGAGAATGTGAGAGTGAGAGTGAGGATGGGAGAGAGAGAGTGAGTGCGGATGGGAGAGAGAGTGAGAGTGGGAGTGAGAGTGAGGATGGGAGAGAGAGTGTGAGAGTGAGAGTGAGGATGGGAGAGCGAGTGTGAGAGCGAGAGTGCAGATGGGAGAGAGAGTGAGTGTGAGAGTGAGAGTGAGAATGGGTGACTGTGTGAGAGTGAGAGTGCAGATGGCAGAGAGTGTGAGAGTGAGAGTGAGATTCAGGATGGGAGAGAGAGAGAGTGAGAGTGAGAGTGCGTATGGGAGAGAGAGAGTGAGTGCGGATGGGAGAGAGAGTGAGAGTGGGAGTGACAGTGAGGATGGGAGAGAGAGTGTGAGAGTTCGAGTGAGAGTGAGAGTAAGGATGGGAGAGAGAGAATGTGAGAGTGAGAGTGAGGATGGGAGAGAGAGTGTGAGAGTTCGAGTGAGAGTGAGAGTAAGGATGGGAGAGAGAGAATGTGAGAGTGAGAGTGAGGATGGGAGAGAGAGTGTGAGAGTGAGAGTGCGGATGGGAGAGAGAGTGAGAGTGGGAGTGAGAGTGAGGATGGGAGAGAGAGTGTGAGAGTGAGAGTGAGGATGGGAGAGCGAGTGTCAGAGCGAGAGTGCAGATGGGAGAGAGAGTGAGTGTGAGAGTGAGAATGGGAGACTGTGTGAGAGTGAGAGTGCAGATGGCAGAGAGTGTGAGAGTGAGAGTGAGATTCAGTATGGGAGAGAGAGAGTGAGAGTGTGGATGGGAGAGAGAGTGAGAGTGGGAGTGAGAGTGAAGATTGGAGAGAGAGTGTGAGAGTGAGAGTGAGGATGGGAGAGCGAGTGTGAGAGCGAGAGTGCGGATGGGAGAGAGAGTGAGTGTGAGAGTGAGAGTGGGAATGGGAGACTGTGTGAGAGTGAGAGTGCAAATGGCAGAGAGTGTGAGAGTGAGAGTGAGAGTGAGGATGTTAGAGAGTGTGAGAGTGAGAATGAGGATGGGGAGAGAGTGTGAGAGTGAGAGTGAGGATGGGAGAGAGAGTGTGAGAGTGACAACGAGGATGGGAGAGAGAGTGTGAGAGTGAGAGTGCAGATGGGAGAGTGAGAGTGAGACTGAGAGTGAGGATGGGAGAGAGTGTGAGAGTGAG
Organism: Chiloscyllium plagiosum; assembly: GCF_037043375.1. Classification (NCBI taxonomy): domain Eukaryota; kingdom Metazoa; phylum Chordata; class Chondrichthyes; order Orectolobiformes; family Hemiscylliidae; genus Chiloscyllium; species Chiloscyllium plagiosum. Next base: position 30,594,027 of record NW_028270180.1, read on the forward strand.
AGTGAGGATGGGAGAGAGAGTGTGAGAGTGAGAGTGCGGATGGGAGAGAGAATGAGTATGACAGTGAGGATGGGAGAGAGAGTGAGAGAGTTCGAGTGAGAGTGAGTGTAAGGATGGGAGAGAGAGAATGTGAGAGTGAGAGTGAGGATGGGAGTGATAGTGTGAGAGTTTGAGTGCGGATGGGAGAGAGAGTGAGAGTGGGAGTGAAAGTGAGGGTGGGAGAGAGTGTGAGAGCGAGAGTGAGAGTGCGGATGGGAGAGTGTGTGAGAGTGAGAGTGCGGATGGGAGAGAGAGTGAGTGTGAGATGAGAGTGAGAATGGGAGAGTGTGTGAGAGTGAGAGTGAGAGTGGAGATGGGAGAGAGGGTGAGAGTGAGCGTGAGAGTGAGGATGGGAGAGAGAGAGTGAGATTAAGGATGGGAGAGAGAGTGTGAGAGTGAGAGCGCAGATGGGAGAGAGAGTGAGTCCGAGAGTGAGAGTGAGAATGGGAGAAAGTGCGAGAGTGAGAGTGAGGATGGGTGAAAGAGTGTGAGAGAGAGAGTGCGAATGGAAGAGAGAGTGTGAGAGTGACAGCGAGGATGGGAGAGTGAGTGTGAGAGTGAGAGTGCGGATGGGAGAGAGTGTGAGAGCGAGAGTGAGGATGGGAGAGAGAGTGTGAGAGTGAGAGTGAGGATGGGAGAGAGTGTATGAGAATGAAACTGCGGATGGGAGAGAGTGTGAGAGTGAGAGTGCGACTGAGGATGGGAGAGTGTGTGAGAGTGAGGATGGGAGAGAGAGTGTGAGAGTGAGAGTGAGGATGGGAGAGAGTGTGAGAGAATGAAACTGCGGATGGGAGAGAGTGTGAGAGTGAGAATGAGTGAGGACGGGAGAGAGTGGGAGAGTGAGAATGAGGATGGGGAGATAGTGTGAGAGTGAGAGTGAGAATGGGAGAGTGAGTGTGAGAGTTACAGCTAGGATGGGAGAGAGAGTGTGAGAGTGAGAGTGAGGATGGGAGAGAGTGTGAGAGTTAGAGTGAGAATGGGAGAGAGAGTGTGAGAGTGAGAATGGGTGAGAGTGTGAGAGTGAGAATGCAGATGGGAGAGAGTGTGAGAGTGACAGTGAGAGTGAGCGTGAGGATGGGAGAGAGTGTGCGAGTGAGAGTGAGGATGGGAGATAGAGTGTGAGAGTGACAGTGAGGATGGGAGAGAGTGTGAGAGTTAGAGTGAGAGTGAGAGTAAGGATGGGAGAGAGAGAATGTGAGAATGAGAGTGAGGATGGGAGAGAGAGTGTGAGAGTGAGAGTGCGGATGGGAGAGAGAGTGAGAGTGGGAGTGAGAGTGAGGATGGGAGAGAGAGTGTGAGAGTGAGAGTAAGGATGGGAGAGCGAGTGTGAGAGTGAGAGTGCAGATGGCAGAGAGTGTGAGAGTGAGAGTGAGATTCAGGATGGGAGAGAGAGAGAGTGAGAGTGAGAGTGCGGATGGGAGAGAGAGAATGTGAGAGAGAGAGTGAGGATGGGTGAGAGAGTGTGAAAGTGAGAGTGAGGATGGGAGAGAGTGTGAGAGTAAGAGTGAGAGTGAGGATGGGAGGGAGAGTGTGAGAATAAGAGTGAGAGTGAGGATGGGAGAGAGAGTGACAGTGAGAGTGAGGATGGGAGAGAGAGTGTGAGAGTGAGAGTGAGGATGGGAGAGAGAGTGTGAGAGTGAGAGTGCGGATGGGAGAAAGAGTGAGTGTGACAGTGAGGATGGGAGAGAGAGTGAGAGAGTTCTAGTGAGAGTGAGAGTAAGGATGGGAGAGAGAGAATGTGAGAGTGAGAGTGAGGATGGGAGAGGGGGAGTGATTGCGGATGGGAGAGAGAGTGAGAGTGGGAGTGAGAGTGAGGATGGGAGAGCGAGTGTGAGAGCGAGAGTGCAGATGGGAGAGAGAGAGTGTGAGAGTGAGAGTGAGAATGGGAGACTGTGTGAGAGTGAGAGTGCAGATGGCAGAGAGTGTGAGAGTGAGAGTGAGATTCAGGATGGGAGAGAGAGAGAGTGAGAGTGAGAGTGCGGATGGGAGAGAGAGAATGTGAGAGTGAGAGTGAGGATGGGAGAGAGAGTGTGAGAGTGAGAGTGCGGATGGGAGAGAGAGTGAGAGTGGGAGTGAGAGTGAGGATGGGAGAGAGAGTGTGAGAGTGAGAGTAAGGATGGGAGAGCGAGTGTGAGAGCGAGAGTGCAGATGGGAGAGAGAGTGAGTGTGAGAGTAAGAGTGAGAATGGGAGACTGTGTGAGAGTGAGAATGCAGATGGCAGAGAGTGTGAGAGTGAGAGTGAGATTCAGTATGGGAGAGAGAGATTCATAGTGAGAGTGCGGATGGGAGAGAGAGTGAGAGTGGGAGTGAGAGTGAAGATTGGAGAGAGAGTGTGTGAGTGAGAGTGAGGATGGGAGACCGAGTGTGAGAGCGAGAGTGCGGATGGGAGAGAGAGTGATTGTGAGAGTGAGAGTGAGAATAGGAGACTGCGTGAGAGTGAGAGTGCAAATGGCAGAGAGTGTGAGTGTGAGAGTGAGATTGAGGATGGGAGAGAGAGAGTGAGAGTAAGGATGGGAGAGTGAGTGTGAGAGTGAAAGCGTGGATGGCAGAGAGAGTGAGTGTGAGAGTGAGTGTGAGAGTGAGAGTGAGAATGGGAGAGAGTGTGAGAGTGAGGACGAGGATGGGTGAGAGAGTGTGAGAGTGAGAGTGCGGATGGGAGAGAGTGTGAGAGCGAGAGTGAGAGCGCGGATGGGAGAGAGAGTGAGTGTGAGAGTGAGAGTGAGAATGGGAGAGAGTGTGAGAGTGAGGATGAGGATGGGTGAGAGAGTGTGAGAGAGAGAGTGCGAATGGAAGAGAGAGTGTGAGAGTGACAGCGAGGATGGGAGAGAGAGTGTGAGAGTTAGAGTGCGGATGGGAGAGAGTGTGAGAGTGAGAGTGCGATGGGAGAGAGTGTGTGAGAATGAAACTGCGGATGGGAGAGAGTGTGAGAGTGAGAGTGAGAGTGAGGATGGGAGAGAGTGTGAGAGTGAGAATGAGGATTGGGGAGAGTGAGAGTGAGAATGAGGATGGGAGAGAGAGTGTGAGAGTGAGAGTGCGGATTGGAGAAAGACTGAGTGTGTCAGTGAGGATGGGAGAGAGAGTGAGAGAGTTCGAGGGAGAGTGAGAGTAAGGATGTGAGAGAGAGAATGTGAGAGTGAGAGTGAGGATGGGAGAGAGAGAGTGAGTGCGAGAGTTCAGATGGGAGAGAGAGTGTGAGAGTGAGAGTGAGGATGGGAGAGCGAGTGTGAGAGCGAGAGTTCAGATGGGAGAGAGAGTGTGAGAGTGAGAGTGAGGATGGGGGAGAGAGTGTGAGAGTGAGAGTGAGGATGGGGGAGAGAGTGTGAGAGTGAGAGTGAGGATGGGCGAGAGAGTGTGATAGTGAGAGTGAGGATGGAAGAGAGAGTGTGAGAGTGAGAGTGAGGATTGGAGAGAGTGTGTGAGGGTGAGAGTGAGAATGGGAGAGAGAGTGTGAGGGTGAGAGTGAGGATGAGAGAGAGAGTGTGAGAGTGAGAGTGAGATTCAGGATGGGAGAGAGAGAGTGAGAGTGAGAGTGCGGATGGGAGAGAGAGTGAGAGTGGGAGTGAGAGTGAAGATTGGAGAGAGAGTGTGAGAGTGAGAGTGAGGATGGGAGAGCGAGTGTGAGAGCGAGAGTGCGGATGGGAGAGAGAGTGAGTGTGAGAGTGAGAGTGAGAATGGGAGACTGTGTGAGTGTGAGAGTGCAGATGGCAGAGAGTGTGTGAGTGAGAGTGAGATTCAGGATGGGAGAGAGAGAGTGTGAGAGTGAGAGTGTGGATGGGAGAGAGTGTGAGAGCGAGAGTGAGAGCGTGGGTGGGAGAGAGAGTGAGTGTGAGAGTGAGAGTGAGAATGGGAGAGAGTGTGAGAGTGAGGATGAGGATGTGTGAGAGAGTGTGAGAGAGATAGTGCGAATAGAAGAGAGAGTGTGAGAGTGACAGCGAGGATGGGAGAGTGAGTGTGAGAGTGAGATTGCGGATGGGAGAAAGTGTGAGAGCGAGAGTGAGAGCGCGGGTTGGAGAGAGAGTGAGTGTGAGAGTGAGAGTGAGAATGGGAGAGAGTGTGAGAGTGAGAGTGAGGATGGGTGAGAGAGTGTGAGAGAGATAGTGCGAATGGAAGAGAGAGTGTGAGAGTGACAGCGAGGATGGGAGAGAGAGTGTGAGAGTTAGAGTGCGGATGGGAGAGAGTGTGATAGCGAGAGTGAGATTGCGGATGGGAGAGTGTGTGAGAGTGAGTGTGAGGATGGGAGAGAGTGTGTGAGAATGAAACTGCGGATGGGAGAGAGTGTGAGAGTGAGAGTGAGAGTGAGGATGGGAGAGTGTGTGAGAGTGAGAATGAGGATGGGGAGAGAGTGTGAGAGTTAGAGTGAGGATGGGAGAGATAGTGTGAGAGTGACAGCAAGGATGGGAGAGAGAGTGTGAGAGTGAGAGTGCGGATGGGAGAGAGAGTGAGAGTGAGACTGAGAGTGAGGATGGGAGAGAGAGTGTGAGAGTGAGAGTGAGGATGGGAGAGAGAGTGTGAGAGTGAGAGTGCGGATGGGAGAAAGAGTGAGTGTGACAGTGAGGATGGGAGAGAGAGTGAGAGAGTTCGAGTGAGAGTGAGAGTAAGGATGGGAGAGAGAGAATGTGAGAGTGAGAGTGAGGATGGGAGAGGGGGAGTGAGTGAGGATGGGAGAGAGAGTGAGAGTGGGAGTGAGAGTGAGGATGGGAGAGAGAGTGTGAGAGTGAGAGTGAGGATGGGAGAGCGAGTGTGAGAGCGAGAGTGCAGATGGGAGAGAGAGTGTGTGAGAGTGAGAGTGAGAATGGGAGACTGTGTGAGAGTGAGAGTGCGGATGGGAGAGAGAGATAGAGTGAGACTGAGAGTGAGGATGGGAGAGAGAGTGTGAGAGTGAGAGTGAGGATGGGAGAGAGAGTGTGAGAGTGAGAGTGCGGATGGGAGAAAGAGTGAGTGTGACAGTGAGGATGGGAGAGAGAGTGAGAGAGTTCTCGTGAGAGTGAGAGTAAGGATGGGAGAGAGAGAATGTGAGAGTGAGAGTGAGGATGGGAGAGGGGGAGTGATTGCGGATGGGAGAGAGAGTGAGAGTGGGAGTGCGAGTGAGGATGGGAGAGCGAGTGTGAGAGCGAGAGTGCAGATGTGAGAGAGAGAGTGTGAGAGTGAGAGTGAGAATGGGAGACTGTGTGAGAGTGAGAGTGCAGATGGCAGAGAGTGTGAGAGTGAGAGTGAGATTCAGGATGGGAGAGAGAGAGAGTGAGAGTGAGAGTGCGGATGGGAGAGAGAGAATGTGAGAGTGAGAGTGAGGATGGGAGAGAGAGTGTGAGAGTGAGAGTGCGGATGGGAGAGAGAGTGAGAGTGGGAGTGAGAGTGAGGATGGGAGAGAGAGTGTGAGAGTGAGAGTAAGGATGGGAGAGCGAGTGTGAGAGTGAGAGTGCAGATGGCAGAGAGTGTGAGAGTGAGAGTGAGATTCAGGATGGGAGAGAGAGAGAGTGAGAGTGAGAGTGCGGATGGGAGAGAGAGAATGTGAGAGAGAGAGTGAGGATGGGTGAGAGAGTGTGACAGTGAGAGTGAGGATGGGAGAGAGTGTGAGAGTAAGAGTGAGAGTGAGGATGGGAGGGAGAGTGTGAGAATAAGAGTGAGAGTGAGGATGGGAGAGAGAGTGACAGTGAGAGTGAGGATGGGAGAGAGAGTGTGAGAGTGAGAGTGAGGATGGGAGAGAGAGTGTGAGAGTGAGAGTGCGGATGGGAGAAAGAGTGAGTGTGACAGTGAGGATGGGAGAGAGAGTGAGAGAGTTCTAGTGAGAGTGAGAGTAAGGATGGGAGAGAGAGAATGTGAGAGTGAGAGTGAGGATGGGAGAGGGGGAGTGATTGCGGATGGGAGAGAGAGTGAGAGTGGGAGTGAGAGTGAGGATGGGAGAGCGAGTGTGAGAGCGAGAGTGCAGATGGGAGAGAGAGAGTGTGAGAGTGAGAGTGAGAATGGGAGACTGTGTGAGAGTGAGAGTGCAGATGGCAGAGAGTGTGAGAGTGAGAGTGAGATTCAGGATGGGAGAGAGAGAGAGTGAGAGTGAGAGTGCGGATGGGAGAGAGAGAATGTGAGAGTGAGAGTGAGGATGGGAGAGAGAGTGTGAGAGTGAGAGTGCGGATGGGAGAGAGAGTGAGAGTGGGAGTGAGAGTGAGGATGGGAGAGAGAGTGTGAGAGTGAGAGTAAGGATGGGAGAGCGAGTGTGAGAGCGAGAGTGCAGATGGGAGAGAGAGTGAGTGTGAGAGTAAGAGTGAGAATGGGAGACTGTGTGAGAGTGAGAATGCAGATGGCAGAGAGTGTGAGAGTGAGAGTGAGATTCAGTATGGGAGAGAGAGATTCATAGTGAGAGTGCGGATGGGAGAGAGAGTGAGAGTGGGAGTGAGAGTGAAGATTGGAGAGAGAGTGTGTGAGTGAGAGTGAGGATGGGAGACCGAGTGTGAGAGCGAGAGTGCGGATGGGAGAGAGAGTGAGTGTGAGAGTGAGAGTGAGAATAGGAGACTGTGTGAGAGTGAGAGTGCAAATGGCAGAGAGTGTGAGTGTGAGAGTGAGATTGAGGATGGGAGAGAGAGAGTGAGAGTAAGGATGGGAGAGTGAGTGTGAGAGTGAAAGCGTGGATGGCAGAGAGAGTGAGTGTGAGAGTGAGTGTGAGAGTGAGAGTGAGAATGGGAGAGAGTGTGAGAGTGAGGACGAGGATGGGTGAGAGAGTGTGAGAGTGAGAGTGCGGATGGGAGAGAGTGTGAGAGCGAGAGTGAGAGCGCGGATGGGAGAGAGAGTGAGTGTGAGAGTGAGAGTGAGAATGGGAGAGAGTGTGAGAGTGAGGATGAGGATGGGTGAGAGAGTGTGAGAGAGAGAGTGCGAATGGAAGAGAGAGTGTGAGAGTGACAGCGAGGATGGGAGAGAGAGTGTGAGAGTTAGAGTGCGGATGGGAGAGAGTGTGAGAGTGAGAGTGCGATGGGAGAGCGTGTGTGAGAATGAAACTGCGGATGGGAGAGAGTCTGAGAGTGAGAGTGAGAGTGAGGATGGGAGAGAGTGTGAGAGTGAGAATGAGGATTGGGGAGAGTGAGAGTGAGAATGAGGATGGGAGAGAGAGTGTGAGAGTGAGAGTGCGGATTGGAGAAAGACTGAGTGTGTCAGTGAGGATGGGAGAGAGAGTGAGAGAGTACGAGGGAGAGTGAGAGTAAGGATGTGAGAGAGAGAATGTGAGAGTGAGAGTGAGGATGGGAGAGAGAGAGTGAGTGCGAGAGTTCAGATGGGAGAGAGAGTGTGAGAGTGAGAGTGAGGATGGGAGAGCGAGTGTGAGAGCGAGAGTTCAGATGGGAGTGAGAGTGTGAGAGTGAGAGTGAGGATGGGGGAGAGAGTGTGAGAGTGAGAGTGAGGATGGGGGAGAGAGTGTGAGAGTGAGAGTGAGGATGGGCGAGAGAGTGTGATAGTGAGAGTGAGGATGGAAGAGAGAGTGTGAGAGTGAGAGTGAGGATTGGAGAGAGTGTGTGAGGGTGAGAGTGAGAATGGGAGAGAGAGTGTGAGGGTGAGAGTGAGGATGAGAGAGAGTGTGAGAGTGAGAGTGAGATTCAGGATGGGAGAGAGAGAGTGAGAGTGAGAGTGCGGATGGGAGAGAGAGTGAGAGTGGGAGTGAGAGTGAAGATTGGAGAGAGAGTGTGAGAGTGAGAGTGAGGATGGGAGAGCGAGTGTGAGAGCGAGAGTGCGGATGGGAGAGAGAGTGAGTGTGAGAGTGAGAGTGAGAATGGGAGACTGTGTGAGTGTGAGAGTGCAGATGGCAGAGAGTGTGTGAGTGAGAGTGAGATTCAGGATGGGAGAGAGAGAGTGTGAGAGTGAGAGAGTGGATGGGAGAGAGTGTGAGAGCGAGAGTGAGAGCGTGGGTGGGAGAGAGAGTGAGTGTGAGAGTGAGAGTGAGAATGGGAGAGAGTGTGAGAGTGAGGATGAGGATGTGTGAGAGAGTGTGAGAGAGATAGTGCGAATAGAAGAGAGAGTGTGAGAGTGACAGCGAGGATGGGGGAGTGAGTGTGAGAGTGAGATTGCGGATGGGAGAAAGTGTGAGAGCGAGAGTGAGAGCGCGGGTTGGAGAGAGAGTGAGTGTGAGAGTGAGAGTGAGAATGGGAGAGAGTGTGAGAGTGAGAGTGAGGATGGGTGAGAGAGTGTGAGAGAGATAGTGCGAATGGAAGAGAGAGTGTGAGAGTGACAGCGAGGATGGGAGAGAGAGTGTGAGAGTTAGAGTGCGGATGGGAGAGAGTGTGATAGCGAGAGTGAGATTGCGGATGGGAGAGTGTGTGAGAGTGAGTGTGAGGATGGGAGAGAGTGTGTGAGAATGAAACTGCGGATGGGAGAGAGTGTGAGAGTGAGAGTGAGAGTGAGGATGGGAGAGTGTGTGAGAGTGAGAATGAGGATGGGGAGAGAGTGTGAGAGTTAGAGTGAGGATGGGAGAGATAGTGTGAGAGTGACAGCAAGGATGGGAGAGAGAGTGTGAGAGTGAGAGTGCGGATGGGAGAGAGAGTGAGAGTGAGACTGAGAGTGAGGATGGGAGAGAGAGTGTGAGAGTGAGAGTGAGGATGGGAGAGAGAGTGTGAGAGTGAGAGTGCGGATGGGAGAAAGAGTGAGTGTGACAGTGAGGATGGGAGAGAGAGTGAGAGAGTTCGAGTGAGAGTGAGAGTAAGGATGGGAGAGAGAGAATGTGAGAGTGAGAGTGAGGATGGGAGAGGGGGAGTGAGTGAGGATGGGAGAGAGAGTGAGAGTGGGAGTGAGAGTGAGGATGGGAGAGAGAGTGTGAGAGTGAGAGTGAGGATGGGAGAGCGAGTGTGAGAGCGAGAGTGCAGATGGGAGAGAGAGTGTGTGAGAGTGAGAGTGAGAATGGGAGACTGTGTGAGAGTGAGAGTGCGGATGGGAGAGAGAGATAGAGTGAGACTGAGAGTGAGGATGGGAGAGAGAGTGTGAGAGTGAGAGTGAGGATGGGAGAGAGAGTGTGAGAGTGAGAGTGTGGATGGGAGAAAGAGTGAGTGTGACAGTGAGGATGGGAGAGAGAGTGAGAGAGTTCTCGTGAGAGTGAGAGTAAGGATGGGAGAGAGAGAATGTGAGAGTGAGAGTGAGGATGGGAGAGGGGGAGTGATTGCGGATGGGAGAGAGTGTGAGAGTGAGAGTGAGATTCAGGATGGGAGAGCGAGAGTGTGAGAGTGAGAGTGTGGATGGGAGAGAGTGTGAGAGCGAGAGTGAGAGCGTGGGTGGGAGAGAGAGTGAGTGTGAGAGTGAGAGTGAGAATGGGAGAGAGTGTGAGAGTGAGGATGAGGATTTGTGAGAGAGTGTGAGAGAGATAGTGCGAATAGAAGAGAGAGTATGAAAGTGACAGCGAGGATGGGAGAGTGAGTGTGAGAGTGAGAGTGCGGATGGGAGAAAGTGTGAGAGCGCGAGTGAGAGCGCGGGTTGGAGAGAGAGTGAGTGTGAGAGTTAGAGTGCGGATGGGAGAGAGTGTGATAGCGAGAGTGCGATTGCGGATGGGAGAGTGTGTGAGAGTGAGTGTGAGGATGGGAGAGAGTGTGTGAGAATGAAACTGCGGATGGGAGAGAGTGTGAGAGTGAGAGTGAGGATGGGAGAGTGTGTGAGAGTGAGAATGAGGATGGGGAGAGAGGGTGAGAGTGAGAGTGAGGATGGGAGAGATAGTGTGAGAGTGACAGTGAGGATGGGAGAGAGAGTGTGAGAGTGAGAGTGCGGATGGGAGAGAGAGTGAGAGTGAGACTGAGAGTGAGGATGGGAGAGAGAGTGTGAGAGTGAGAGTGAGGATGGGAGAGAGAGTGTGAGAGTGAGAGTGCGGATGGGAGAAAGAGTGAGTGTGACAGTGAGGATGGGAGAGAGAGTGAGAGAGTTCGAGTGAGAGTGAGAGTAAGGATGGGAGAGAGAGAATGTGAGAGTGAGAGTGAGGATCGGAGAGAGAGTGTGAGAGTGAGAGTGCGGATGGGAGAGAGAGTGAGAGTGGGAGTGAGAGTGAGGATGGGAGAGAGAGTGTGAGAGCGAGACTGAGGATGGGAGAGCGAGTGTGAGAGTGAGAGTGCAGATGGCAGAGAGTGTGAGAGTGAGAGTGAGATTCAGTATGGGAGAGAGAGAGTGAGAGTGAGAGTGTGGATGGGAGAGAGAGTGAGAGTGGGAGTGAGAGTGAAGATTGGAGAGAGAGTGTGAGAGTGAGAGTGAGGATGGGAGAGCGAGTGTAAGAGCGAGAGTGCGGATGGGAGAGAGAGTGAGTGTGAGAGTGAGAGTGAGAATGGGAGACTGTGTGAGAGTGAGAGTGCAAATGGCAGAGAGTGTGAGAGTGAGAGTGGGAGTGAGGATGGTAGAGAGTGTGAGAGTGAGAATGAGGATGGGGAGAGAGTGTGAGAGTAAGAGTGAGGATGGGAGAGAGAGTGTGAGAGTGACAACGAGGATGGGAGAGAGAGTGTGAGAGTGAGAGTGCAGATGGGAGAGTGAGAGTGAGACTGAGAGTGAGGATGGGAGAGAGTGTGAGAGTGAGAGTGAGGATGGGAGAGAGAGTGTGAGAGTGAGAGTGCGGATGGGAGAGAGAATGAGTATGACAGTGAGGATGGGAGAGAGAGTGAGAGAGTTCGAGTGAGAGTGAGAGTAAGGATGGGAGAGAGAGAATGTGAGAGTGAGAGTGAGGATGGGAGTGATAGTGTGAGAGTTTGAGTGCGGATGGGAGAGAGAGTGAGAGTGGGAGTGAAAGTGGGGGTGGGAGAGAGTGTGAGAGCGAGAGTGAGAGTGCAGATGGGAGAGTGAGTGAGAGTGAGAGTGCGGATGGGAGAGAGAGTGAGTGTGAGATGAGAGTGAGAATGGGAGAGTGTGTGAGAGTGAGAGTGGAGATGGGAGAGAGGGTGAGAGTGAGCGTGAGAGTGAGGATGGGAGAGAGAGAGTGAGATTAAGGATGGGAGAGAGAGTGTGAGAGTGAGAGCACAGATGGGAGAGAGAGTGAGTCTGAGAGTGAGAGTGAGAATGGGAGAAAGTGCGAGAGTGAGAGTGAGGATGGGTGAAAGAGTGTGAGAGAGAGAGTGCGAATGGAAGAGAGAGTGTGAGAGTGACAGCGAGGATGGGAGAGTGAGTGTGAGAGTGAGAGTGCGGATGGGAGAGAATGTGATAGCGAGAGTGAGGATGGGAGAGAGAGTGTGAGAGTGAGAGTGAGGATGGGAGAGAGTGTATGAGAATGAAACTGCGGATGGGAGAGAGTGTGAGAGTGAGAGTGCGACTGAGGATGGGAGAGTGTGTGAGAGTGAGGATGGGAGAGAGAGTGTGAGAGTGAGAGTGAGGATGGGAGAGAGTGTGAGAGAATGAAACTGCGGATGGGAGAGAGTGTGAGAGTGAGAATGAGTGAGGACGGGAGAGAGTGGGAGAGTGAGAATGAGGATGGGGGGGATAGTGTGAGAGTGAGAGTGAGAATGGGAGAGAGAGTGTGAGAGTGACAGCGAGGAAGGAAGAGAGAGTGTGAGAGTTAGAGTGAGAGTGAGAGTAAGGATGGGGGAGAGAGTGTGAGAGTGAGAGTGAGGATGGGAGAGAGTGTGAGAGTTAGAGTGAGAGTGAGCGTGAGGATGGGAGAGAGTGTGAGAGTGACAGCGAGGATGGGAGAGAGAGTGTGAGAGTGAGAGTGAGGATGGGAGAGAGTGTGAGAGTTAGAGTGAGAATGGGAGAGAGAGTGTGAGAGTGAGAATGGGTGAGAGTGTGAGAGTGAGAATGCAGATGGGAGAGAGTGTGAGAGTGACAGTGAGAGTGAGCGTGAGGATGGGAGAGAGTGTGCGAGTGAGAGTGAGGATGGGAGATAGAGTGTGAGAGTGACAGTGAGGATGGGAGAGAGTGTGAGAGTTAGAGTGAGAGTGAGAGTAAGGATGGGGGAGAGAGTGTGAGAGTGAGAGTGAGGATGGGGGAGAGAGTGTGAGAGTGAGAGTGAGGATGGGCGAGAGTGTGATCGTGAGAGTGAGGATGGAAGAGAGAGTGTGATAGTGAGAGTGAGGATTGGTGAGAGTGTGTGAGGGTGAGAGTGAGAATGGGAGAGAGAGTGTGAGGGTGAGAGTGAGGATGAGAGAGAGAGTGTGAGAGTGAGAGTGAGATTCAGGATGGGAGAGAGAGAGTGAGAGTGAGAGTGCGGATGGGAGAGAGAGTGAGAGTGGGAGTGAGAGTGAAGATTGGAGAGAGAGTGTGAGAGTGAGAGTGAGGATGGGAGAGCGAGTGTGAGAGCGAGAGTGCGGATGGGAGAGAGAGTGAGTGTGAGAGTGAGAGTGAGAATGGGAGACTGTGTGAGAGTGAGAGTGCAGATGGCAGAGAGTGTGAGAGTGAGAGTGAGATTCAGGATGGGAGAGCGAGAGTGTGAGAGTGAGAGTGTGGATTGGAGAGAGTGTGAGAGCGAGAGTGAGAGCGTGGGTGGGAGAGAGAGTGAGTGTGAGAGTGAGAGTGAGAATGGGAGAGAGTGTGAGAGTGAGGATGAGGATTTGTGAGAGAGTGTGAGAGAGATAGTGCGAATAGAAGAGAGAGTGTGAAAGTGACAGCGAGGATGGGAGAGTGAGTGTGAGAGTGAGAGTGCGGATGGGAGAAAGTGTGAGAGAGTGAGTGAGAGCGCGGATTGGAGAGAGAGTGAGTGTGAGAGTTAGAGTGCGGATGAGAGAGAGTGTGATAGCGAGAGTGAGATTGCGGATGGGAGAGTGTGTGAGAGTGAGTGTGAGGATGGGAGAGAGTGTGTGAGAATGAAACTGCGAATGGGAGAGAGTGTGAGAGTGAGAGTGAGGATGGGAGAGTGTGTGAGAGTGAGAATGAGGATGGGGAGAGAGGGTGAGAGTGAGAGTGAGGATGGGAGAGATAGTGTGAGAGTGACAGTGAGGATGGGAGAGAGAGTGTGAGAGTGAGAGTGCGGATGGGAGAGAGAGTGAGAGTGAGACTGAGAGTGAGGATGGGAGAGAGAGTGTGAGAGTGAGAGTGCGGATGGGAGAAAGAGTGAGTGTGACAGTGAGGATGGGAGAGAGAGTGTGAGAGTGAGAGTGCGGATGGGAGAGAGAGTGAGAGTGAGACTGAGAGTGAGGATGGGAGAGAGAGTGTGAGAGTGAGAGTGAGGATGGGAGAGAGAGTGTGAGAGTGAGAGTGCGGATGGGAGAAAGAGTGAGTGTGACAGTGAGGATGGGAGAGAGAGTGAGAGAGTTCGAGTGAGAGTGAGAGTAAGGATGGGAGAGAGAGAATGTGAGAGTGAGAGTGAGGATCGGAGAGAGAGTGTGAGAGTGAGAGTGCGGATGGGAGAGAGAGTGAGAGTGGGAGTGAGAGTGAGGATGGGAGAGAGAGTGTGAGAGCGAGACTGAGGATGGGAGAGCGAGTGTGAGAGCGAGAGTGCAGATGGGAGAGAGAGTGAGTGTGAGAGTGAGAGTGCGAATGGGAGACTGTGTGAGAGTGAGAGTGCAGATGGCAGAGAGTGTGAGAGTGAGAGTGAGATTCAGTATGGGAGAGAGAGAGTGAGAGTGAGAGTGTGGATGGGAGAGAGAGTGAGAGTGGGAGTGAGAGTGAAGATTGGAGAGAGAGTGTGAGAGTGAGAGTGAGGATGGGAGAGCGAGTGTGAGAGCGAGAGTGCGGATGGGAGAGAGAGTGAGTGTGAGAGTGAGAGTGAGAATGGGAGACTGTGTGAGAGTGAGAGTGCAAATGGCAGAGAGTGTGAGAGTGAGAGTGGGAGTGAGGATGGTAGAGAGTGTGAGAGTGAGAATGAGAATGTGGAGAGAGTGTGAGAGTAAGAGTGAGGATGGGAGAGAGAGTGTGAGAGTGACAACGAGGATGGGAGAGAGAGTGTGAGAGTGAGAGTGCAGATGGGAGAGTGAGAGTGAGACTGAGAGTGAGGATGGGAGAGAGTGTGAGAGTGAGAGTGAGGATGGGAGAGAGAGTGTGAGAGTGAGAGTGCGGATGGGAGAGAGAATGAGTATGACAGTGAGGATGGGAGAGAGAGTGAGAGAGTTCGAGTGAGAGTGAGAGTAAGGATGGGAGAGAGAGAATGTGAGAGTGAGAGTGAGGATGGGAGTGATAGTGTGAGAGTTTGAGTGCGGATGGGAGAGAGAGTGAGAGTGGGAGTGAAAGTGGGGGTGGGAGAGAGTGTGAGAGCGAGAGTGAGAGTGCAGATGGGAGAGTGAGTGAGAGTGAGAGTGCGGATGGGAGAGAGAGTGAGTGTGAGATGAGAGTGAGAATGGGAGAGTGTGTGAGAGTGAGAGTGGAGATGGGAGAGAGGGTGAGAGTGAGCGTGAGAGTGAGGATGGGAGAGAGAGAGTGAGATTAAGGATGGGAGAGAGAGTGTGAGAGTGAGAGCACAGATGGGAGAGAGAGTGAGTCTGAGAGTGAGAGTGAGAATGGGAGAAAGTGCGAGAGTGAGAGTGAGGATGGGTGAAAGAGTGTGAGAGAGAGAGTGCGAATGGAAGAGAGAGTGTGAGAGTGACAGCGAGGATGGGAGAGTGAGTGTGAGAGTGAGAGTGCGGATGGGAGAGAGTGTGATAGCGAGAGTGAGGATGGGAGAGAGAGTGTGAGAGTGAGAGTGAGGATGGGAGAGAGTGTATGAGAATGAAACTGCGGATGGGAGAGAGTGTGAGAGTGAGAGTGCGACTGAGGATGGGAGAGTGTGTGAGAGTGAGGATGGGAGAGAGAGTGTGAGAGTGAGAGTGAGGATGGGAGAGAGTGTGAGAGAATGAATCTGCGGATGGGAGAGAGTGTGAGAGTGAGAATGAGTGAGGACGGGAGAGAGTGGGAGAGTGAGAATGAGGATGGGGGAGATAGTGTGAGAGTGAGAGTGAGAATGGGAGAGAGAGTGTGAGAGTGACAGCGAGGATGGGAGAGAGAGTGTGAGAGTTAGAGTGAGATTCAGGATGGGAGAGAGAGAGTGAGAGTGAGAGTGCGGATGGGAGAGAGAGTGAGAGTGGGAGTGAGAGTGAAGATTGGAGAGAGAGTGTGAGAGTGAGAGTGAGGATGGGAGAGCGAGTGTGAGAGCGAGAGTGCGGATGGGAGAGAGAGTGAGTGTGAGAGTGAGAGTGAGAATGGGAGACTGTGTGAGAGTGAGAGTGCAGATGGCAGAGAGTGTGAGAGTGAGAGTGAGATTCAGGATGGGAGAGCGAGAGTGTGAGAGTGAGAGTGTGGATTGGAGAGAGTGTGAGAGCGAGAGTGAGAGCGTGGGTGGGAGAGAGAGTGAGTGTGAGAGTGAGCGTGAGAATGGGAGAGAGTGTGAGAGTGAGGATGAGGATTTGTGAGAGAGTGTGAGAGAGATAGTGCGAATAGAAGAGAGAGTGTGAAAGTGACAGCGAGGATGGGAGAGTGAGTGTGAGAGTGAGAGTGCGGATGGGAGAAAGTGTGAGAGAGAGAGTGAGAGCGCGGGTTGGAGAGAGAGTGAGTGTGAGAGTTAGAGTGCGGATGGGAGAGAGTGTGATAGCGAGAGTGAGATTGCGGATGGGAGAGTGTGTGAGAGTGAGTGTGAGGATGGGAGAGAGTGTGTGAGAATGAAACTGCGGATGGGAGAGAGTGTGAGAGTGAGAGTGAGGATGGGAGAGTGTGTGAGAGTGAGAATGAGGATGGGGAGAGAGGGTGAGAGTGAGAGTGAGGATGGGAGAGATAGTGTGAGAGTGACAGTGAGGATGGGAGAGAGAGTGTGAGAGTGAGAGTGCGGATGGGAGAGAGAGTGAGAGTGAGACTGAGAGTGAGGATGGGAGAGAGAGTGTGAGAGTGAGAGTGCGGATGGGAGAAAGAGTGAGTGTGACAGTGAGGATGGGAGAGAGAGTGAGAGAGTTCGAGTGAGAGTGAGAGTAAGGTTGGGAGAGAGAGAATGTGAGAGTGAGAGTGAGGATGGGAGAGAGAGAGTGAGTGCGGATGGGAGAGAGAGTGAGAGTGGGAGTGAGAGTGAGGATGGGAGAGAGAGTGTGAGAGTGAGAGTGAGGATGGGAGAGCGAGTGTGAGAGCGAGAGTGCAGATGGGAGAGAGAGTGAGTGTGAGAGTGAGAGTGAGAATGGGAGACTGTGTGAGAGTGAGAGTGCAGATGGCAGAGAGTGTGAGAGTGAGAGTGAGTTTCAGGATGGGAGAGAGAGAGAGTGAGAGTGAGAGTGCGTATGGGAGAGAGAGTGAGTGTGACAGTGAGGATGGGAGAGAGAGTGTGAGAGTTCGAGTGAGAGTGAGAGTAAGGATGGGAGAGAGAGAATGTGAGAGTGAGAGTGAGGATGGGAGAGAGAGTGTGAGAGCGAGACTGAGGATGGGAGAGCGAGTGTGAGAGCGAGAGTGCAGATGGGAGAGAGAGTGAGTGTGAGAGTGAGAGTGCGAATGGGAGACTGTGTGAGAGTGAGAGTGCAGATGGCAGAGAGTGTGAGAGTGAGAGTGAGATTCAGTATGGGAGAGAGAGAGTGAGAGTGAGAGTGTGGATGGGAGAGAGAGTGAGAGTGGGAGTGAGAGTGAAGATTGGAGAGAGAGTGTGAGAGTGAGAGTGAGGATGGGAGAGCGAGTGTGAGAGCGAGAGTGCGGATGGGAGAGAGAGTGAGTGTGAGAGTGAGAGTGAGAATGGGAGACTGTGTGAGAGTGAGAGTGCAAATGGCAGAGAGTGTGAGAGTGAGAGTGGGAGTGAGGATGGTAGAGAGTGTGAGAGTGAGAATGAGGATGTGGAGAGAGTGTGAGAGTAAGAGTGAGGATGGTAGAGAGAGTGTGAGAGTGACAACGAGGATGGGAGAGAGAGTGTGAGAGTGAGAGTGCAGATGGGAGAGTGAGAGTGAGACTGAGAGTGAGGATGGGAGAGAGTGTGAGAGTGAGAGTGAGGATGGGAGAGAGAGTGTGAGAGTGAGAGTGCGGATGGGAGAGAGAATGAGTATGACAGTGAGGATGGGAGAGAGAGTGAGAGAGTTCGAGTGAGAGTGAGAGTAAGGATGGGAGAGAGAGAATGTGAGAGTGAGAGTGAGGATGGGAGTGATAGTGTGAGAGTTTGAGTGCGGATGGGAGAGAGAGTGAGAGTGGGAGTGAAAGTGGGGGTGGGAGAGAGTGTGAGAGCGAGAGTGAGAGTGCAGATGGGAGAGTGAGTGAGAGTGAGAGTGCGGATTGGAGAGAGAGTGAGTGTGAGATGAGAGTGAGAATGGGAGAGTGTGTGAGAGTGAGAGTGGAGATGGGAGAGAGGGTGAGAGTGAGCGTGAGAGTGAGGATGGGAGAGAGAGAGTGAGATTAAGGATGGGAGAGAGAGTGTGAGAGTGAGAGCACAGATGGGAGAGAGAGTGAGTCTGAGAGTGAGAGTGAGAATGGGAGAAAGTGCGAGAGTGAGAGTGAGGATGGGTGAAAGAGTGTGAGAGAGAGAGTGCGAATGGAAGAGAGAGTGTGAGAGTGACAGCGAGGATGGGAGAGTGAGTGTGAGAGTGAGAGTGCGGATGGGAGAGAGTGTGATAGCGAGAGTGAGGATGGGAGAGAGAGTGTGAGAGTGAGAGTGAGGATGGGAGAGAGTGTATGAGAATGAAACTGCGGATGGGAGAGAGTGTGAGAGTGAGAGTGCGACTGAGGATGGGAGAGTGTGTGAGAGTGAGGATGGGAGAGAGAGTGTGAGAGTGAGAGTGAGGATGGGAGAGAGTGTGAGAGAATGAAACTGCGGATGGGAGAGAGTGTGAGAGTGAGAATGAGTGAGGACGGGAGAGAGTGGGAGAGTGAGAATGAGGATGGGGGAGATAGTGTGAGAGTGAGAGTGAGAATGGGAGAGAGAGTGTGAGAGTGACAGCGAGGATGGGAGAGAGAGTGTGAGAGTTAGAGTGAGAGTGAGAGTAAGGATGGGGGAGAGAGTGTGAGAGTGAGAGTGAGGATGGGGGAGAGAGTGTGAGAGTGAGAGTGAGGATGGGCGAGAGTGTGATCGTGAGAGTGAGGATGGAAGAGAGAGTGTGCGAGTGAGAGTGAGGATTGGAGAGAGTGTGTGAGGGTGAGAGTGAGAATGGGAGAGAGAGTGTGAGGGTGAGAGTGAGGATGAGAGAGAGAGTGTGAGAGTGAGAGTGAGATTCAGGATGGGAGAGAGAGAGTGAGAGTGAGAGTGCGGATGGGAGAGAGAGTGAGAGTGGGAGTGAGAGTGAAGATTGGAGAGAGAGTGTGAGAGTGAGAGTGAGGATGGGAGAGCGAGTGTGAGAGCGAGAGTGCGGATGGGAGAGAGAGTGAGTGTGAGAGTGAGAGTGAGAATGGGAGACTGTGTGAGAGTGAGAGTGCAGATGGCAGAGAGTGTGAGAGTGAGAGTGAGATTCAGGATGGGAGAGCGAGAGTGTGAGAGTGAGAGTGTGGATTGGAGAGAGTGTGAGAGCGAGATTGAGAGCGTGGGTGGGAGAGAGAGTGAGTGTGAGAGTGAGAGTGAGAATGGGAGAGAGTGTGAGAGTGAGGATGAGGATTTGTGAGAGAGTGTGAGAGAGATAGTGCGAATAGAAGAGAGAGTGTGAAAGTGACAGCGAGGATGGGAGAGTGAGTGTGAGAGTGAGAGTGCGGATGGGAGAAAGTGTGAGAGAGAGAGTGAGAGCGCGGGTTGGAGAGAGAGTGAGTGTGAGAGTTAGAGTGCGGATGGGAGAGAGTGTGATAGCGAGAGTGAGATTGCGGATGGGAGAGTGTGTGAGAGTGAGTGTGAGGATGGGAGAGAGTGTGTGAGAATGAAACTGCGGATGGGAGAGAGTGTGAGAGTGAGAGTGAGGATGGGAGAGTGTGTGAGAGTGAGAATGAGGATGGGGAGAGAGGGTGAGAGTGAGAGTGAGGATGGGAGAGATAGTGTGAGAGTGACAGTGAGGATGGGAGAGAGAGTGTGAGAGTGAGAGTGCGGATGGGAGAGAGAGTGAGAGTGAGACTGAGAGTGAGGATGGGAGCGAGAGTGTGAGAGTGAGAGTGCGGATGGGAGAAAGAGTGAGTGTGACAGTGAGGATGGGAGAGAGAGTGAGAGAGTTCGAGTGAGAGTGAGAGTAAGGTTGGGAGAGAGAGAATGTGAGAGTGAGAGTGAGGATGGGAGAGAGAGAGTGAGTGCGGATGGGAGAGAGAGTGAGAGTGGGAGTGAGAGTGAGGATGGGAGAGAGAGTGTGAGAGTGAGAGTGAGGATGGGAGAGCGAGTGTGAGAGCGAGAGTGCAGATGGGAGAGAGAGTGAGTGTGAGAGTGAGAGTGAGAATGGGAGACTGTGTGAGAGTGAGAGTGCAGATGGCAGAGAGTGTGAGAGTGAGAGTGAGTTTCAGGATGGGAGAGAGAGAGAGTGAGAGTGAGAGTGCGTATGGGAGAGAGAGTGAGTGTGACAGTGAGGATGGGAGAGAGAGTGTGAGAGTTCGAGTGAGAGTGAGAGTAAGGATGGGAGAGAGAGAATGTGAGAGTGAGAGTGAGGATGGGAGAGAGAGTGTGAGAGCGAGACTGAGGATGGGAGAGCGAGTGTGAGAGCGAGAGTGCAGATGGGAGAGAGAGTGAGTGTGAGAGTGAGAGTGCGAATGGGAGACTGTGTGAGAGTGAGAGTGCAGATGGCAGAGAGTGTGAGAGTGAGAGTGAGATTCAGTATGGGAGAGAGTGAGAGTGAGAGTGTGGATGGGAGAGAGAGTGAGAGTGGGAGTGAGAGTGAAGATTGGAGAGAGAGTGTGAGAGTGAGAGTGAGGATGGGAGAGCGAGTGTGAGAGCGAGAGTGCGGATGGGAGAGAGAGTGAGTGTGAGAGTGAGAGTGAGAATGGGAGACTGTGTGAGAGTGAGAGTGCAAATGGCAGAGAGTGTGAGAGTGAGAGTGGGAGTGAGGATGGTAGAGAGTGTGAGAGTGAGAATGAGGATGTGGAGAGAGTGTGAGAGTAAGAGTGAGGATGGGAGAGAGAGTGTGAGAGTGACAACGAGGATGGGAGAGAGAGTGTGAGAGTGAGAGTGCAGGTGGGAGAGTGAGAGTGAGACTGAGAGTGAGGATGGGAGAGAGTGTGAGAGTGAGAGTGAGGATGGGAGAGAGAGTGTGAGAGTGAGAGTGCGGATGGGAGAGAGAATGAGTATGACAGTGAGGATGGGAGAGAGAGTGAGAGAGTTCGAGTGAGAGTGAGAGTAAGGATGGGAGAGAGAGAATGTGAGAGTGAGAGTGAGGATGGGAGTGATAGTGTGAGAGTTTGAGTGCGGATGGGAGAGAGAGTGAGAGTGGGAGTGAAAGTGGGGGTGGGAGAGAGTGTGAGAGCGAGAGTGAGAGTGCAGATGGGAGAGTGAGTGAGAGTGAGAGTGCGGATGGGAGAGAGAGTGAGTGTGAGATGAGAGTGAGAATGGGAGAGTGTGTGAGAGTGAGAGTGGAGATGGGAGAGAGGGTGAGAGTGAGCGTGAGAGTGAGGATGGGAGAGAGAGAGTGAGATTAAGGATGGGAGAGAGAGTGTGAGAGTGAGAGCACAGATGGGAGAGAGAGTGAGTCTGAGAGTGAGAGTGAGAATGGGAGAAAGTGCGAGAGTGAGAGTGAGGATGGGTGAAAGAGTGTGAGAGAGAGAGTGCGAATGGAAGAGAGAGTGTGAGAGTGACAGCGAGGATGGGAGAGTGAGTGTGAGAGTGAGAGTGCGGATGGGAGAGAGTGTGATAGCGAGAGTGAGGATGGGAGAGAGAGTGTGAGAGTGAGAGTGAGGATGGGAGAGAGTGTATGAGAATGAAACTGCGGATGGGAGAGAGTGTGAGAGTGAGAGTGCGACTGAGGATGGGAGAGTGTGTGAGAGTGAGGATGGGAGAGAGAGTGTGAGAGTGAGAGTGAGGATGGGAGAGAGTGTGAGAGAATGAATCTGCGGATGGGAGAGAGTGTGAGAGTGAGAATGAGTGAGGACGGGAGAGAGTGGGAGAGTGAGAATGAGGATGGGGGAGATAGTGTGAGAGTGAGAGTGAGAATGGGAGAGAGAGTGTGAGAGTGACAGCGAGGATGGGAGAGAGAGTGTGAGAGTTAGAGTGAGATTCAGGATGGGAGAGAGAGAGTGAGAGTGAGAGTGCGGATGGGAGAGAGAGTGAGAGTGGGAGTGAGAGTGAAGATTGGAGAGAGAGTGTGAGAGTGAGAGTGAGGATGGGAGAGCGAGTGTGAGAGCGAGAGTGCGGATGGGAGAGAGAGTGAGTGTGAGAGTGAGAGTGAGAATGGGAGACTGTGTGAGAGTGAGAGTGCAGATGGCAGAGAGTGTGAGAGTGAGAGTGAGATTCAGGATGGGAGAGCGAGAGTGTGAGAGTGAGAGTGTGGATTGGAGAGAGTGTGAGAGCGAGAGTGAGAGCGTGGGTGGGAGAGAGAGTGAGTGTGAGAGTGAGAGTGAGAATGGGAGAGAGTGTGAGAGTGAGGATGAGGATTTGTGAGAGAGTGTGAGAGAGATAGTGCGAATAGAAGAGAGAGTGTGAAAGTGACAGCGAGGATGGGAGAGTGAGTGTGAGAGTGAGAGTGTGGATGGGAGAAAGTGTGAGAGAGAGAGTGAGAGCGCGGGTTGGAGAGAGAGTGAGTGTGAGAGTTAGAGTGCGGATGGGAGAGAGTGTGATAGCGAGAGTGAGATTGCGGATGGGAGAGTGTGTGAGAGTGAGTGTGAGGATGGGAGAGAGTATGTGAGAATGAAACTGCGGATGGGAGAGAGTGTGAGAGTGAGAGTGAGGATGGGAGAGTGTGTGAGAGTGAGAATGAGGATGGGGAGAGAGGGTGAGAGTGAGAGTGAGGATGGGAGAGATAGTGTGAGAGTGACAGTGAGGATGGGAGAGAGAGTGTGAGAGTGAGAGTGCGGATGGGAGAGAGAGTGAGAGTGAGACTGAGAGTGAGGATGGGAGAGAGAGTGTGAGAGTGAGAGTGCGGATGGGAGAAAGAGTGAGTGTGACAGTGAGGATGGGAGAGAGAGTGAGAGAGTTCGAGTGAGAGTGAGAGTAAGGTTGGGAGAGAGAGAATGTGAGAGTGAGAGTGAGGATGGGAGAGAGAGAGTGAGTGCGGATGGGAGAGAGAGTGAGAGTGGGAGTGAGAGTGAGGATGGGAGAGAGTGTGTGAGAGTGAGAGTGAGGATGGGAGAGAGTGTATGAGAATGAAACTGCGGATGGGAGAGAGTGTGAGAGTGAGAGTGCGACTGAGGATGGGAGAGTGTGTGAGAGTGAGGATGGGAGAGAGAGTGTGAGAGTGAGAGTGAGGATGGGAGAGAGTGTGAGAGAATGAAACTGCGGATGGGAGAGAGTGTGAGAGTGAGAATGAGAGAGGACGGGAGAGAGTGGGAGAGTGAGAATGAGGATGGGGGAGATAGTGTGAGAGTGAGAGTGAGAATGGGAGAGAGAGTGTGAGAGTGACAGCGAGGATGGGAGAGAGAGTGTGAGAGTGAGAGTGAGGATGGGAGAGAGTGTGAGAGTTAGAGTGAGAGTGAGCGTGAGGATGGGAGAGAGTGTGAGAGTGACAGCGAGGATGGGAGAGAGAGTGTGAGAGTGAGAGTGAGGATGGGAGAGAGTGTGAGAGTTAGAGTGAGAATGGGAGAGAGAGTGTGAGAGTGAGAATGGGTGAGAGTGTGAGAGTGAGAATGCAGATGGGAGAGAGTGTGAGAGTGACAGTGAGAGTGAGCGTGAGGATGGGAGAGAGTGTGCGAGTGAGAGTGAGGATGGGAGATAGAGTGTGAGAGTGACAGTGAGGATGGGAGAGAGTGTGAGAGTTAGAGTGAGAGTGAGAGTAAGGATGGGAGACAGAGAATGTGAGAGTGAGAGTGAGGATGGGAGAGAGAGTGAGAGTGGGAGTGAGAGTGAGGATGGAAGAGAGAGTGTGAGAGTGAGAGTGAGGATGGGACAGCGAGTGTGAGAGCGAGAGTGCGGATGGGAGAGAGAGTGAGTGTGAGAGTGAGAGTGAGAATGGGAGACTGTGTGAGTGTGAGAGTGCAGATGGCAGAGAGTGTGAGAGTGAGAGTGAGATTCAGGATGGGAGAGAGAGAGTGTGAGAGTGAGAGTGTGGATGGGAGAGAGTGTGAGAGCGAGAGTGAGAGCGTGGGTGGGAGAGAGAGTGAGTGTGAGAGTGAGAGTGAGGATGTGTGAGAGAGTGTGAGAGAGATAGTGCGAATAGAAGAGAGAGTGTGAGAGTGACAGCGAGGATGGGAGAGTGAGTGTGAGAGTGAGTTTGCGGATGGGAGAAAGTGTGAGAGCGAGAGTGAGAGCGCGGGTTGGAGAGAGAGTGAGTGTGAGAGTGAGAGTGAGAATGGGAGAGAGTGTGAGAGTGAGAGTGAGGATGGGTGAGAGAGTGTGAGAGAGATAGTGCGAATGGAAGAGAGAGTGTGAGAGTGACAGCGAGGATGGGAGAGAGAGTGTGAGAGTTAGAGTGCGGATGGGAGAGAGTGTGATAGAGAGAGTGAGATTGCGGATGGGAGAGTGTGTGAGAGTGAGTGTGAGGATGGGAGAGAGTGTGTGAGAATGAAACTGCGGATGGGAGAGAGTGTGAGAGTGAGAGTAAGAGTGAGGATGGGTAAGTGTGTGAGAGTGAGAATGAGGATGGGGAGAGAGTGTGAGAGTTAGAGTGAGGATGGGAGAGATAGTGTGAGAGTGACAGCAAGGATGGGAGAGAGAGTGTGAGAGTGAGAGTGCGGATGGGAGAGAGAGTGAGAGTGAGACTGAGAGTGAGGATGGGAGAGAGAGTGTGAGAGTGAGAGTGAGGATGGGAGAGAGAGTGTGAGAGTGAGAGTGCGGATGGGAGAAAGAGTGAGTGTGACAGTGAGGATGGGAGAGAGAGTGAGAGAGTTCGTGTGAGAGTGAGAGTAAGGATGGGAGAGAGAGAATGTGAGAGTGAGAGTGAGGATGGGAGAGAGAGTGAGAGTGGGAGTGAGAGTGAGGATGGGAGAGAGAGTGTGAGAGTGAGAGTGAGGATGGGAGAGCGAGTGTGAGAGCGAGAGTGTAGATGGGAGAGAGAGAGTGTGAGAGTGAGAGTGAGAATGGGAGACTGTGTGAGAGTGAGAGTGCAGATGGCAGAGAGTGTGAGAGTGAGAGTGAGATTCAGGATGGGAGAGAGAGAGAGTGAGAGTGAGAGTGAGAGTGAGAGTGAGAGTTCGTATGGGAGAGAGAGAATGTGAGAGTGAGAGTGAGGATGGGAGAGAGAGTGTGAGAGTGAGAGTGCGGATGGGAGAGAGAGTGAGAGTGGGAGTGAGAGTGAGGATGGGAGAGAGAGTGTGAGAGTGAGAGTAAGGATGGGAGAGCGAGTGTGAGAGCGAGAGTCCAGATGGGAGAGAGAGTGAGTGTGAGAGTAAGAGTGAGAATGGGAGACTGTGTGAGAGTGAGAGTGCAGATGGCAGAGAGTGTGAGAGTGAGAGTGAGATTCAGTATGGGAGAGAGAGATTCATAGTGAGAGTGCGGATGGGAGAGAGAGTGAGAGTGGGAGTGAGAGTGAAGATTGGAGAGAGAGTGTGTGAGTGAGAGTGAGGATGGGAGACCGAGTGTGAGAGCGAGAGTGCGGATGGGAGAGAGAGTGAGTGTGAGAGTGAGAGTGAGAATAGGAGACTGTGTGAGAGTGAGAGTGCAAATGGCAGAGAGTGTGAGTGTGAGAGTGAGATTGAGGATGGGAGAGAGAGAGTGAGAGTAAGGATGGGAGAGTGAGTGTGAGAGTGAAAGCGTGGATGGCAGAGAGAGTGAGTGTGAGAGTGAGAGTGAGAATGGGAGAGAGTGTGAGAGTGAGGACGAGGATGGGTGAGAGAGTGTGAGAGTGAGAGTGCGGATGGGAGAGAGTGTGAGAGCGAGAGTGAGAGCGCGGATGGGAGAGAGAGTGAGTGTGAGAGTGAGAGTGAGAATGGGAGAGAGTGTGAGAGTGAGGATGAGGATGGGTGAGAGAGTGTGAGAGAGAGAGTGCGAATGGAAGAGAGAGTGTGAGAGTGAGAGTGCGGATGGGAGAGAGTGTGTGAGAATGAAACTGCGGATGGGAGAGAGTGTGTGAGTGAGAGTGAGATTGAGGATGGGAGAGAGTGTGAGAGTGAGAATGAGGATTGGGGAGAGTGAGAGTGAGAATGAGGATGGGAGAGAGAGTGTGAGAGTGAGAGTGCGGATTGGAGAAAGACTGAGTGTGTCAGTGAGGATGGGAGAGAGAGTGAGAGAGTTCGAGTGAGAGTGAGAGTAAGGATGTGAGAGAGAGAATGTGAGAGTGAGAGTGAGGATGGGAGAGAGAGAGTGAGTGCGAGAGTTCAGATGGGAGAGAGAGTGTGAGAGTGAGAGTGAGGATGGGAGAGCGAGTGTGAGAGCGAGAGTTCAGATGGGAGAGAGAGTGTGAGAGTGAGAGTGAGGATGGGGGAGAGAGTGTGAGAGTGAGAGTGAGGATGGGCGAGAGAGTGTGATAGTGAGAGTGAGGATGGAAGAGAGAGTGTGAGAGTGAGAGTAAGGATTGGAGAGAGTGGGTGAGGGTGAGAGTGAGAATGGGAGAAAGAGTGTGAGGGTGAGAGTGAGGATGGGAGAGAGAGTGTGAGAGTGAGAGCGAGATTCAGGATGGGAGAGAGAGAGTGAGAGTGCGGATGGGAGAGAGAGTGAGAGTGGGAGTGAGAGTGAAGATTGGAGAGAGAGTGTGAGAGTGAGAGTGAGGATGGGAGAGCGAGTGTGAGAGCGAGAGTGCGGATGGGAGAGAGAGTGAGTGTGAGAGTGAGAGTGAGAATGGGAGACTGTGTGAGAGTGAGAGTGCAGATGGCAGAGAGTGTGAGAGTGAGAGTGAGATTCAGGATGGGAGAGCGAGAGTGTGAGAGTGAGAGTGTGGATGGGAGAGAGTGTGAGAGCGAGAGTGAGAGCGTGGGTGGGAGAGAGAGTGAGTGTGAGAGTGAGAGTGAGAATGGGAGAGAGTGTGAGAGTGAGGATGAGGATTTGTGAGAGAGTGTGAGAGAGATAGTGCGAATAGAAGAGAGAGTGTGAGAGTGACAGCGAGGATGGGAGAGTGAGTGTGAGAGTGAGAGTGCGGATGGGAGAAAGTGTGAGAGCGAGAGTGAGAGCGCGGGTTGGAGAGAGAGTGAGTGTGAGAGTTAGAGTGCGGATGGGAGAGAGTGTGATAGCGAGAGTGAGATTGCGGATGGGAGAGTGTGTGAGAGTGAGTGTGAGGATGGGAGAGAGTGTGTGAGAATGAAACTGCTGATGGGAGAGAGTGTGAGAGTGAGAGTGAGAGTGAGGATGGGAGAGTGTGTGAGAGTGAGAATGAGGATGGGGAGAGAGGGTGAGAGTGAGAGTGAGGATGGGAGAGATAGTGTGAGAGTGACAGCGAGGATGGGAGAGAGAGTGTGAGAGTGAGAGTGCGGATGGGAGAGAGAGTGAGAGTGAGACTGAGAGTGAGGATGGGAGAGAGAGTGTGAGAGTGAGAGTGAGGATGGGAGAGAGAGTGTGAGAGTGAGAGTGCGGATGGGAGAAAGAGTGAGTGTGACAGTGAGGATGGGAGAGAGAGTGAGAGAGTTCGAGAGAGAGTGAGAGTAAGGATGGGAGAGAGAGAGTGAGTGCGGATGGGAGAGAGAGTGAGAGTGGGAGTGAGAGTGAGGATGGGAGAGAGAGTGTGAGAGTGAGAGTGAGGATGGGAGAGCGAGTGTGAGAGCGAGAGTGCAGATGGGTGAGAGAGTGAGTGTGAGAGTGAGAGTGAGAATTGGAGACTGTGTGAGAGTGAGAGTGCAGAAGGCAGAGAGTGTGAGATTGAGAGTGAGATTCAGGATGGGAGAGAGAGAGAGTGAGAGTGCGTATGGGAGAGAGAGTGAGAGTGAGAGTGAGGATGGGAGAGAGAATGCGAGAGTTCGAGTGAGAGTGAGAGTAAGGATGGGAGAGTGAGAATTTGAGAGTGAGAGTGAGGATGGGAGAGAGAGTGTGAGAGTGAGAGTGCGGATGGGAGAGAGAGTGAGAGTGGGAGTGAGAGTGAGGATGGGAAAGAGAGTGTGAGAGTGAGAGTGAGGATGGGAGAGCGAGTGTGAGAGCGAGAGTGCAGATGGGAGAGAGAGTGAGTGTGAGAGTGAGAGTGAGAATGGGAGACTGTGTGAGAGTGAGAGTGCAGATGGCAGAGAGTGTGAGAGTGAGAGTGAGATTCAGTATGGGAGAGAGACAGTGAGAGTGAGAGTGCGGATGGGAGAGAGAGTGAGAGTGGGAGTGAGGATGGGAGAGCGAGTGTGAGAGCGAGAGTGCGGATGGGAGAGAGAGTGAGTGTGAGAGTGAGAGTGAGAATGGGAGACTGTGTGAGAGTGAGAGTGCAGATGGCAGAGAGTGTGAGAGTGAGAGTGAGATTCAGTATGGGAGAGAGAGAGTGAGAGTGAGAGTGTGGATGGGAGAGAGAGTGAGAGTGGGAGTGAGAGTGAAGATTGGAGAGAGAGTGTGAGAGTGAGAGTGAGGATGGGAGAGCGAGTGTGAGAGCGAGAGTGCGGATGGGAGAGAGAGTGAGTGTGAGAGTGAGAGTGAGAGTGAGAATGGGAGACTGTGTGAGAGTGAGAGTGCAAAAGGCAGAGAGTGTGAGAGTGAGAGTGAGGATAGTAGAGACTGTGAGAGTGAGAATGAGGATGGGGAGAGAGTGTGAGAGTGAGAGTGAGGATGGGAGAGAGAGTGTGAGAGTGACAGCGAGGATGGGAGAGAGAGTGTGAGAGTGAGAGTGCAGATGGGAGAGTGAGAGTGAGACTGAGAGTGAGGATGGGAGAGAGTGTGAGAGTGAGAGTGAGGATGGGAGAGAGAGTGTGAGAGTGAGAGTGCGGATGGGAGAGAGAATGAGTATGACAGTGAGGATGGGAGAGAGAGTGAGAGAATTCGAGTGAGAGTGAGAGTAAGGATGGGAGAGAGAGAATGTGAGAGTGAGAGTGAGGATGGGAGTGATAGTGTGAGAGTTTGAGTGCGGATGGGAGAGAGAGTGAGAGTGGGAGTGAAAGTGAGGGTGGGAGAGAGTGTGAGAGCGAGAGTGAGAGTGCGGATGGGAGAGTGTGTGAGAGTGAGAGTGCGGATGGGAGAGAGAGTGAGTGTGAGATGAGAGTGAGAATGGGAGAGTGTGTGAGAGTGAGAGTGGAGAGGGGAGAGAGGGTGAGAGTGAGCGTGAGAGTGAGGATGGGAGAGAGAGAGTGAGATTAAGGATGGGAGAGAGAGTGTGAGAGTGAGAGCGCAGATGGGAGAGAGAGTGAGTCTGAGAGTGAGAGTGAGAATGGGAGAAAGTGCGAGAGTGAGAGTGAGGATGGGTGAAAGAGTGTGAGCGAGAGAGTGCGAATGGAAGAGAGAGTGTGAGAGTGACAGCGAGGATGGGAGAGTGAGTGTGAGAGTGAGAGTGAGGATGGGAGAGAGTGTGTGAGAATGAAACTGCGGATGGGAGAGAGTGTGAGAGTGAGAGTGCGACTGAGGATGGGAGAGTGTGTGAGAGTGAGGTTGGGAGAGAGAGTGTGAGAGTGAGAGTGAGGATGGGAGAGAGTGTTGGAGAATGAAACTGCGGATGGGAGAGAGTGTGAGAGTGAGAATGAGTGAGGACGGGAGAGAGTGGGAGAGTGAGAATGAGGATGGGGGAGAGATTGTGAGAGTGAGAGTGAGAATGGGAGAGAGAGTGAGAGAGTGACAGCGAGGATGGGAGAGAGAGTGTGAGAGTGAGAGTGAGGATGGGAGAGAGTGTGGGAGTTAGAGTGAGAATGGGAGAGAGAGTGTGAGAGTGAGAATGGGTGAGAGTGTGAGAGTGAGAATGCAGATGGGAGAGAGTGTGAGAGTGACAGTGAGAGTGAGCGTGAGGATGGGAGAGAGTGCGCGAGTGAGAGTGAGGATGGGAGATAGAGTGTGAGAGTGACAGTGAGAATGGGAGAGAGAGTGTGAGAGTGTTAATGGGTGAGAGTGTGAGAGTGAGAATGCAGATGGGAGAGAGTGTGAGAGAGACAGTGAGAGTGACAGCGAGGATGGGAGAGAGTGTGAGAGTTAGAGTGAGAGTGAGAGTAAGGATGGGAGAGAGAGAATGTGAGAGTGAGAGTGAGGATGGGAGAGTGAGTGTGAGAGTGAGAGTGTGGAAGGGAGAGAGAGTGAGAGTGGGAGTGAGAGTGAGGATGGAAGAGAGAGTGTGAGAGTGAGAGTGAGGATGGGACAGCGAGTGTGAGAGCGAGAGTGCGGATGGGAGAGAGAGTGAGTGTGAGAGTGAGAGTGAGAATGGGAGACTGTGTGAGTGTGAGAGTGCAGATGGCAGAGAGTGTGAGAGTGAGAGTGAGATTCAGGATGGGAGAGAGAGAGTGTGAGAGTGAGAGTGTGGATGGGAGAGAGTGTGAGAGCGAGAGTGAGAGCGTGGGTGGGAGAGAGAGTGAGTGTGAGAGTGAGAGTGAGAATGGGAGAGAGTGTGAGAGTGAGGATGAGGATGTGTGAGAGAGTGTGAGAGAGATAGTGCGAATAGAAGAGAGAGTGTGAGTGTGACAGCGAGGATGGGAGAGTGAGTGTGAGAGTGAGATTGCGGATGGGAGAGAGTGTGAGAGCGAGAGTGAGAGCGCGGATGGGACAGAGAGTGAGTGTGAGAGTGAGAGTGAGAATGGGAGAGAGTGTGAGAGTGAGAGTGAGGATGGGTGAGAGAGTGTGAGAGAGATAGTGCGAATGGAAGAGAGAGTGTGAGAGTGACAGCGAAGATGGGAGAGAGAGTGTGAGAGTTAGAGTGCGGATGGGAGAGCGTGTGATAGTGAGAGTGAGGATGGGAGAGAGTGTGTGAGAATGAAACTGCGGATGGGAGAGAGTGTGAGAGTGAGAATGAGGATTGGGGAGAGTGACAGTGAGAATGAGGATGTGAGAGAGAGTGTGAGAGTGAGACTGCGGATTGGTGAAAGACTGAGTGTGTCAGTGAGGATGGGAGAGAGAGTGAGAGAGTTCGAGTAAGAGTGAGAGTAGGATGGGAGAGAGAGAATGTGAGAGTGAGAGTGAGGATGGGAGAGAGAGAGTGAGTGCGGATGGGAGACAGAGTGAGAGTGGGAGTGAGAGCGAGGATGGGAGAGAGAGTGTGAGAGTGAGAGTGAGGATGGGAGAGTGAGTGTGACAGCGAGAGTTCAGATGGGAGAGAGAGTGAGTGTGAGAGTGAGAGTGAGAATGGGAGACTGTGTGAGAGTGAGAGTGCAGATGGCAGAGAGTGTGAGAGTGAGAGTGAGATTCAGGATGGGAGAGAGAGAGTGAGAGTGAGAGTGCGGATGGGAGAGAGAGTGAGAGTGGGAGTGAGAGTGAAGATTGTAGAGAGAGTGTGATAGCGAGAGTGCGGATGGGAGAGTGAGTGAGTGTGAGAGTGAGAGTGAGAATGGGAGACTGTGTGAGAGTGAGAGTGTAGATGGCAGAGAGTGTGAGAGTGAGAGTGAGATTCAGGATGGGAGAGCGAGAGTGTGAGAGTGAGAGTGTGGATGGGAGAGAGTGTGTGAGCGAGAGTGAGAGCGTGCGTGGGAGAGAGAGTGAGTGTGAGAGTGAGAGTGAGAATGGGAGAGAGTGTGAGAGTGAGGATGAGGATGTGTGAGAGTGTGTGAGAGAGATAGTGCGAATAGAAGAGAGAGTGTGAGAGTGACAGCGAGGATGGGAGAGTGAGTGTGAGAGTGAGAGTGCGGATGGGAGAAAGTGTGAGAGCGAGAGTGAGAGCGCGGATTGGAGAGAGAGTGAGTGTGAGAGTTAGAGTGCGGATGGGAGAGAGTGTGATAGCGAGAGTGAGATTGCGGATGGGAGAGTGTGAGAGAGTGAGTGTGAGGATGGGAGAGAGTGTGTGAGAATGAAACTGCGGATGGGAGAGAGTGTGAGAGTGAGAGTGAGGATGGGAGAGTGTGTGAGAGTGAGAATGAGGATGGGGAGAGAGTGTGAGAGTGAGAGTGAGGATGGGAGAGATAGTGTGAGAGTGACAGCGAGGATGGGAGAGAGAGTGTGAGAGTGAGAGTGCGGATGGGAGAGAGAGTGAGAGTGAGACTGAGTGAGGATGGGACAGAGAGTGTGAGAGTGAGAGTGAGGATGGGAGAGAGAGTGTGAGAGTGAGAGTGCGGATGGGAGAAAGAGTGAGTGTGACAGTGAGGATGGGAGAGAGAGTGAGATAGTTCGAGAGAGAGTGAGAGTAAGGATGGGAGAGAGAGAATGTGAGAGTGAGAGTGAGGATGGGAGAGAGAGAGTGAGTGCAGATGGGAGAGAGAGTGAGAGTGGGAGTGAGAGTGAGGATGGGAGAGAGAGTGTGAGAGTGAGAGTGAGGATGGGAGAGCGAGTGTGAGAGCAACAGTGCAGATGGGAGAGAGAGTGAGTGTGAGAGTGAGAGTGAGAATTGGAAACTGTGTGAGAGTGAGAGTGCAGATGGCAGAGAGTGTGAGAGTGAGAGTGAGATTCAGGATGGGAGAGAGAGAGAGTGAGAGTGAGAGTGCGTATGGGAGAGAGAGTGAGTGTGACAGTGAGGTTGGGAGAGAGAGTGTGAGAGTTCGAGTGAGAGTGAGAGTAAGGATGGGAGAGAGAGAATGTGAGAGTGAGAGTGAGGATGGGAGAGAGAGTGTGAGAGTGAGAGTGCGGATGGGAGAGAGAGTGAGAGTGGGAGTGAGAGTGAGGATGGGAGAGAGAGTGTGAGAGTGAGAGTGAGGATGGGAGAGCGAGTGTGAGAGCGAGAGTGCAGATGGGAGAGAGAGTGAGTGTGAGAGTGAGAATGGGAGACTGTGTGAGAGTGAGAGTGCAGATGGCAGACAGTGTGAGAGTGAGAGTGAGATTCAGTATGGGAGAGAGAGAGTGAGAGTGAGAGTGCGGATGGGAGAGAGAGTGAGAGTGGGAGTGAGAGTGAAGATTGGAGAGAGAGTGTGAGAGTGAGAGTGAGAATGGGAGAGAGAGTGAGAGAGTGACAGCGAGGATGGGAGAGAGAGTGTGAGAGTGAGAGTGAGGATGGGAGAGATTGTGAGAGTTAGAGTGAGAATGGGAGAGAGAGTGTGAGAGTGAGAATGGGTGAGAGTTTGAGAGTGAGAATGCAGATGGGAGAGAGTGTGAGAGTGACAGTGAGAGTGAGCGTGAGGATGGGAGTGAGTGTGCGAGTGAGAGTGAGGATGGGACATAGAGTGAGAGAGTGACCGCGAGGATGGGAGAGAGAGTGTGAGAGTGAGAGTGAGGATGGGAGAGAGTGTGAGAGTTAGAGTGAGAATGGGAGAGAGAGTGTGAGAGTGAGAATGGGTGAGAGTGTGAGAGTGAGAATGCAGATGGGAGAGAGTGTGAGAGTGACAGTGAGAGTGACAGCGAGGATGGGAGAGCGTGTGAGAGTTAGAGTGAGAGTGAGAGTAAGGATGGGAGAGAGAGAACGTGAGAGTGAGAGTGAGGATGGGACAGCGAGTGCGAGAGCGAGAGTGCGGATGGGAGAGAGAGTGAGTGTGAGAGTGAGAGTGAGAATGGGAGACTGTGTGAGAGTGAGAGTGCAGATGGCAGAGAGTGTGAGAGTGAGAGTGAGATTCAGGATGGGAGAGAGAGAGTGTGAAAGTGAGAGTGTGGATGGGAGAGAGTGTGAGAGCGAGAGTGAGAGCGTGGGTGGGAGAGAGAGTGAGTGTGAGAGTGAGAGTGAGAATGGGAGAGAGTGTGAGAGTGAGGATGAGGATGTGTGAGAGAGTGTGAGAGAGATAGTGCGAAGAGAAGAGAGAGTGTGAGAGTGACAGCGAGGATGGGAGAGTGAGTGTGAGAGTGAGAGTGCGGATGGGAGAAAGTGTGAGAGCGAGAGTGAGAGCGCGGGTTGGAGAGAGAGTGAGTGTGAGAGTTAGAGTGTGGATGGGAGAGAGTGTGATAGCGAGAGTGAGATTGCAGATGGGAGAGTGTGTGAGAGTGAGTGTGAGGATGGGAGAGAGTGTGTGAGAATGAAACTGCGGATGGGAGAGATTGTGAGAGTGAGAGTGAGAGTGAGGATGGGAGAGTGTGTGAGAGTGAGAATGAGGATGGGGAGAGAGTGTGAGAGTGAGAGTGAGGATGGGAGAGATAGTGTGAGAGTGACAGCGAGGATGGGAGAGAGAGTGTGAGAGTGAGAGTGCGGATGGGAGAGAGAGTGAGAGTGAGACTGAGAGTGAGGATGGGAGAGAGAGTGTGAGAGTGAGAGTGAGGATGGGAGAGAGAGTGTGAGAGTGAGAGTGCGGATGGGAGAAAGAGTGAGTGTGACAGTGAGGATGGGAGAGAGAGTGAGAGAGTTCGAGAGAGAGTGAGAGTAAAGATGGGAGAGAGAGAATGTGAGAGTGAGAGTGAGGATGGGAGAGAGAGAGTGAGTGCGGATGGGAGGAATGTGAGAGTGGGAGTGAGAGTGAGGATGGGAGAGAGAGTGTGAGAGTGAGAGTGAGGATGGGAGAGCGAGTGTGAGAGCGACAGTGCAGATGGGAGAGAGAGTGAGTGTGAGAGTGAGAGTGAGAATTGGAGACTGTGTGAGAGTGAGAGTGCAGATGGCAGAGAGTGTGAGAGTGAGAGTGAGATTCAGGATGGGAGAGAGAGAGAGTGAGAGTGAGATTGCGTATGGGAGAGAGAGTGAGTGTGACAGTGAGGATGGGAGAGAGAGTGCGAGAGTTCGAGTGAGAGTGAGAGTAAGGATGGGAGAGAGAGAATGTGAGAGTGAGAGTGAGGATGGGAGAGAGAGTGTGAGAGTGAGAGTGCGGATGGGAGAGAGAGTGAGAGTGGGAGTGAGAGTGAGGATGGGAGAGAGAGTGTGAGAGTGAGAGTGAGGATGGGAGAGCGAGTGTGAGAGCGAGAGTGCAGATGGGAGAGAGAGTGAGTGTGAGAGTGAGAGTGAGAATGGGAGAGAGTGTGAGAGTGAGAGTGAGGATGTGGGAGCAGTGTGACAATGAGTGTGAGAGTGAGGATGGGAGAACGTGTGAGAGTGAGAATGAGGATGGTTGAGAGTGTGAGAGTGAGGATGGGAGAGAGAGTGTGAGAGTGAGACTGAGGATGGGAGAGAATGTGAGAGTGAGTGTACGAATGGGAGAGTGTGTGATACTGAGAGTGAGGATGGGAGAGAGTGTGAGAGTGAGAATGAGAATGAGGATGGGAGAGAGATTGTCAGAGTGAGAGTGAGGATGGGAGAGAGAGTGTGTGAATGAATGTGAGGATGGGAGAGAGAGTGTGACAGTGAGAGTGTGGATAGGATAGAGAGTGTGAGAGTGAGAGTGAGGATGGGACAGTGATTGTGAGAGTGAGTGTGAGAGTGAGGATGGGAGAGAGTGTGTGAGGGTGAGAGTGAGGATTGGAAAGAGAGTGTGAGAGTAAGAGTGAGAGTGAATGGGAGAGAGAGTGTGAGAGTAAGAGTGAGGAATGGAGAGAGTGGAAGAGTGAGAGTGAGGATGGGAGAGAGTGTGAGAGTGAGAGTGAGGATGGGAGAGAGAGTGTGAGGGTTAGAGTGAGGATTGGAGAGAGAGTGTGAGAGTGAGGATCGGAGAGAGAGGGTGAGAGTGAGAGTGAGGATGGGAGAGAGAGTGTGAGAGTGAGAGTGAGGATGGGAGAGAGTGTGAGAGTGAGAGTGCAGATGGGAGAGAGTGTGAGAGTGAGAGTGAGAGTGAGGATGGGAGAGAGAGAGTGAGATTAAGGATGGGAGAGAGAGTGTGAGAATGAGAGCGCAGATGGGAGAGCGAGTGAGTGTGAGAGTGAGAGTGAGAATGGGAGAGAGTGTGAGAGTGAGAGTGAGGATGGGGGAGCAGTGTGACAATGAGAGTGAGAGTGAGGATGGGAGAGCGTGTGAGAGTGAGAATCAGGATGGTTGAGAGTGTGAGAGTGAGAGTGAGGATGGGAGAGAGAGTGTGAGAGTGAGACTGATGATGGGAGAGAATGTGAGAGTGAGAGTACGAATGGGAGAGTGTGTGATAGTGAGAGAGAGGATGGGAGAGAGATTGTCAGAGTGAGAGTGAGGATGGGAGAGAGAGTGTGTGAATGAATGTGAGGATGGGAGAGAGAGTGTGAGAGTGAGAGTGTGGATAGGATAGAGAGTGTGAGAGAGAGAGTGAGGATGGGACAGTGATTGTGAGAGTGAGTGTGAGAGTGAGGATGGGAGAGAGTGTGCGAGGGTGAGAGTGAGGATTGGAAAGAGAGTGTGACAGTGAGAGTGAGAGTGAATGGGAGAGAGAGTGTGAGAGTAAGAGTGAGGAATGGAGAGAGTGGGAGAGTGAGAGTGAGGATGGGAGAGAGTGTGAGAGTGAGAGTGAGGATGGGAGAGAGAGTGTGAGGGTTAGAGTGAGGATTGGAGAGAGAGTGTGAGAGTGAGAGTGAGGATGGGAGAGAGTGTGTGAAAGTGAAAGTGAGGATGGGAGAGATATTGAGAGAGTGAGAGTGACAGTGAGGATGGGAGAGAGATTGTGAGAGTGAGATTGAGAATGGGAGAGAGAGTGTGAGAGTGAGACTGAGAGTGAGGATGGGAGAGAGAGTGTGAGAGTGAGAGTGTGGATGAGAGAGAGAGTATGAGAGTGAGAGCGAGGATGGGGAGAGAGTGTGAGAGTGAGAGTGAGGATGGGAGAGAGAGTGAGAGAGTGAGAGTGAGGATGGGAGCGAGAGTGCGAGAGTGAGAGTGAGGATGGGAGAGAGAGTGTGAATGTGAGAGTGCGAATGGGAGAGAGAGTGTGCGACTGAGAGTGAGGATGGGAGAGAATGTGTGTGGGTGCAAGTGAGAATGGTAGAGAGTGTGTGAGGATGAGAGTGAGAATGGGAGAGAGAGTGTGAGAGTGAGAGTGAGAATGGGAGAGAGAGTGTGAGAGTGAGAGTGAGAATGGGAGAGAGTGTGAGAGTTAGAGTGAGAATGGGAGACAGAGTGTGAGAGTGAGAATGGGCGAGAGTGTGAGTGTGAGAGTGCAGATGGGAGAGAGTATGAGAGTGACAGTGAGAGTGAGCGTGAGGATGGGAGAGAGAGTGTGAGAGTGACAGCGAGGATGGGAGAGTGAGTGTGAGAGGTAGAGTGCGGACGGGAGAAAGTGTGAGAGCGAGAGTGAGAGTGAGGATGGGAGAGAGTGTGTGAGAATGAAACTGCGAATGGGAGAGAGTGTGAGAGTGAGAGTGAGGATGGGAGAGAATGTAAGTGTGAGAGTGCGGATGGGAGAGAGATTTTGAGAGTGAGAATGAGGATGGGAGAGAGAGAGTGAGAGTGCGGATGGGAGAGAGAGTGCGAGAGAGACTGAGAGTGAGAATGGGAGAGAGAGTGTGAGAGTGAGAGTGTGGATGGGAGAGAGAGAGTGAGCGTGAGAGTGAGAATGGGAGAGCGTGTGAGAGTGAGAGTGCAGATGGCAGAGAGTGTGAGAGTGAGAGTGAGAGTGAGGATCGGAGAGAGAAAGTGAGATTAAGGATGGGAGTGAGTGTGTGAGAGTGAGAGCGCAGATGGGAGAGAAAGTGAGTGTGAGAGTGAGAGTGAGAATGGGAGAGAATGGGAGAGTGAGAGTGAGGATGGGTGAGAGAGAGTGAGAGAGAGAGTGCGACTGGAAGAGAGAGTGTGAGAGTGACAGCGAGGATGGGAGAGAGAGTGTGAGAGTGATAGTGCGGATGGGAGAGAGTGTAATAGCGAGAGTGAGGATGGGAGAGAGAGTGTGAGAGTGAGAGTGAGGATGGGAGAGAGTGTGTGAGAATGAAACTGCGGATGGGAGAGAGTGTGAGAATGAGAGTGAGTGTGAGGATGGGAGAGTGTGTGAGAGTGAGAGTGAGGATGGGAGAGAGAGTGTGAGAGTGAGAGTGAGGATGGGAGAGAGTGTGT
The DNA here is from genome assembly GCF_037043375.1 of Chiloscyllium plagiosum. Lineage (NCBI taxonomy): Eukaryota > Metazoa > Chordata > Chondrichthyes > Orectolobiformes > Hemiscylliidae > Chiloscyllium > Chiloscyllium plagiosum. The sequence goes on from NW_028270180.1 coordinate 30,630,566, forward strand.
GAGAATGAAACTGCAGATGGCAGAGAGTGTGATAGTGAGAGTGAGAGTGAGGATGGGAGAGAGTGTGAGAGTGAGAATGAGGATGGGGAGAGAGTGTGAGAGTGAGAGTGAGGATGGGAGAGAGAGTGTGAGAGTGACAGCGAGGATGGGAGAGAGAGTGTGAAAGTGAGAGTGAGGATGGGGAGAGAGGGTGAGAATGAAACTGCTGATGGGAGAGAAAGAGTGAGAGTGAGACTGAAGATGGGAGAGAGTGTGAGAGTGAGAGTGAGAATGGGAGAGAGAGTGTGAGAGTGAGAATGTGTGAGAGTGTGAGAGAGAGAATGCAGATGGGAGAGAGTGTGAGAGTGACAGTGAGAGTGAGCGTGAGGATGCGAGTGAGAGTGAGGATGGGAGATAGAGTGTGAGAGTGACAGTGAGGATGGGAGAGAGTGTGAGAGTTAGAGTGAGAGTGAGAGTAAGGATGGGAGAGAGAGAATGAGAGAATGAGAGTGAGGATGGGAGAGAGAGTGTGAGAGTGAGAGTGTGGATGGGAGAGAGAGTGAGAGTGGGAGTGAGAGTGAGGATGGAAGAGAGAGTGTGAGAGTGAGAGTGAGGATGGGAGAGAGAGTGTGCGACTGAGGGTAAGGATGGGAGAGAATGTGTGTGGGTGCAAGTGAGAATGGTAGAGAGTGTGTGAGGGTGAGAGTGAGAATGGGAGAGAGAGTGTGAGAGTGAGAGTGAGAATGGGAGAGAGAGTGTGAGAGTGAGAGTGAGAATGGGAGAGAGTGTGAGAGTTAGAGTGAGAATGGGAGACAGAGTGTGAGAGTGAGAATGGGCGAGAGTGTGAGTGTGAGAGTGCAGATGGGAGAGAGTATGAGAGTGACAGTGAGAGTGAGCGTGAGGATGGGAGAGAGAGTGTGAGAGTGACAGCGAGGATGGGAGAGTGAGTGTGAGAGGTAGAGTGCGGACGGGAGAAAGTGTGAGAGCGAGAGTGAGAGTGAGGATGGGAGAGAGTGTGTGAGAATGAAACTGCGAATGGGAGAGAGTGTGAGAGTGAGAGTGAGGATGGGAGAGAATGTGAGAGTGAGAATGAGGATGGGGAGAGAGTGTGAGAGTGAGAGTGCGGATGGGAGAGTGTGAGAGTGAGAATGAGGATGGGAGAGAGAGAGTGAAAGTGCGGATGGGAGAGAGAGTGCGAGAGAGACTGAGAGTGAGAATGGGAGAGAGAGTGTGAGAGTGAGAGTGAGGATGGGAGAGAGAGAGTGAGCGTGAGAGTGAGAATGGGAGAGCGTGTGAGAGTGAGAGTGCAGATGGCAGAGAGTGTGAGAGTGAGAGTGAGAGTGAGGATCGGAGAGAGAAAGTGAGATTAAGGATGGGAGAGAGTGTGTGAGAGTGAGAGCGCAGATGGGAGAGAAAGTGAGTGTGAGAGTGAGAGTGAGAATGGGAGAGAATGGGAGAGTGAGAGTGAGGATGGGTGAGAGAGAGTGAGAGAGAGAGTGCGACTGGAAGAGAGAGTGTGAGAGTGACAGCGAGGATGGGAGAGAGAGTGTGAGAGTGATAGTGCGGATGGGAGAGAGTGTAATAGCGAGAGTGAGGATGGGAGAGAGAGTGTGAGAGTGAGAGTGAGGATGGGAGAGAGTGTGTGAGAATGAAACTGCGGATGGGAGAGAGTGTGAGAATGAGAGTGAGTGTGAGGATGGGAGAGTGTGTGAGAGTGAGAGTGAGGATGGGAGAGAGAGTGTGAGAGTGAGAGTGAGGATGGGAGAGAGTGTGTGAGAATGAAACTGCAGATGGCAGAGAGTGTGATAGTGAGAGTGAGAGTGAGGATGGGAGAGAGTGTGAGAGTGAGAATGAGGATGGGGAGAGAGTCTGAGAGTGAGAGTGAGGATGGGAGAGAGAGTGTGAGAGTGACAGCGAGGATGGGAGAGAGAGTGTGAAAGTGAGAGTGAGGATGGGGAGAGAGGGTGAGAATGAAACTGCTGATGGGAGAGAAAGAGTGAGAGTGAGACTGAAGATGGGAGAGAGTGTGAGAGTGAGAGTGAGAATGGGAGAGAGAGTGTGAGAGTGAGAATGTGTGAGAGTGTGAGAGTGAGAATGCAGATGGGAGAGAGTGTGAGAGTGACAGTGAGAGTGAGCGTGAGGATGGGAGAGAGTGTGCGAGTGAGAGTGAGGATGGGAGATAGAGTGTGAGAGTGACAGTGAGGATGGGAGAGAGTGTGAGAGTTAGAGTGAGAGTGAGAGTAAGGATGGGAGAGAGAGAATGTGAGAATGAGAGTGAGGATGGGAGAGAGAGTGTGAGAGTGAGAGTGTGGATGGGAGAGAGAGTGAGAGTGAGGATGGGAGAGAGTGTGTGAGAATGAAACTGCGGATGGGAGAGAGTGTGAGAATGAGAGTGAGAGTGAGGATGGGAGAGTGTGTGAGAGTGAGAGTGAGAGTGAATGGGAGAGAGAGTGTGAGAGTAAGAGTGAGGAATGGAGAGAGTGGGAGAGTGAGAGTGAGGATGGGAGAGAGTGTGAGAGTGAGAGTGAAGATGGGAGAGAGAGTGTGAGGGTTAGAGTGAGGATTGGAGAGAGAGTGTGAGAGTGAGAGTGAGGATGGGAGAGAGTGTGTGAAAGTGAAAGTGAGGATGGGAGAGATATAGAGAGAGTGAGAGTGACAGTGAGGATGGGAGAGAGATTGTGAGAGTGAGATTGAGAATGGGAGAGAGAGTGTGAGAGTGAGACTGAGAGTGAGGATGGGAGAGAGAGTGTGAGAGTGAGAGTGTGGATGAGAGAGAGAGTATGAGAGTGAGAGCGAGGATGGGGAGAGAGTGTGAGAGTGAGAGTGAGGATGGGAGAGAGAGAGTGAGAGAGTGAGAGTGAGGATGGGAGCGAGAGTGCGAGAGTGACAGTGAGGATGGGAGAGAGAGGGTGAGAGTGACAGTGAGGCTGGGAGAGAGAGTGTGAGAGTGACAGTGAGGATGGGAGAGAGAGTGTGAATGTGAGAGTGCGAATGGGAGAGAGAGTGTGCGACTGAGAGTGAGGATGGGAGAGAATGTGTGTGGGTGCAAGTGAGAATGGTAGAGAGTGTGTGAGGGTGAGAGTGAGAATGGGAGAGAGAGTGTGAGAGTGAGAGTGAGAATGGGAGAGAGAGTGTGAGAGTGAGAGTGAGGATGGGACAGTGATTGTGAGAGTGAGTGTGAGAGTGAGGATGGGAGAGAGTGTGCGAGGGTGAGAGTGAGGATTGGAAAGAGAGTGTGAGAGTGAGAGTGAGAGTGAATGGGAGAGAGAGTGTGAGAGTAAGAGTGAGGAATGGAGAGAGTGGGAGAGTGAGCGGGGGGAATGGGAGAGAGTGTGAGAGTGAGAGTGAGGATGGGAGAGAGAGTGTGAGTGTTAGAGTGAGGATTGGAGAGAGAGTGTGAGAGTGAGAGTGAGGATGGGAGAGAGTGTGTGAAAGTGAAAGTGAGGATGGGAGAGATATTGAGAGAGTGAGAGTGACAGTGAGGATGGGAGAGAGATTGTGAGAGTGAGATTGAGAATGGGAGAGAGAGTGTGAGAGTGAGAGTGAGAATGGGAGAGAGTGTGAGAGTTAGAGTGAGAATGGGAGACAGAGTGTGAGAGTGAGAATGGGCGAGAGTGTGAGTGTGAGAGTGCAGATGGGAGAGAGTATGAGAGTGACAGTGAGAGTGAGCGTGAGGATGGGAGAGAGAGTGTGAGAGTGACAGCGAGGATGGGAGAGTGAGTGTGAGAGGTAGAGTGCGGACGGGAGAAAGTGTGAGAGCGAGAGTGAGAGTGAGGATGGAGAGAGTGTGTGAGAATGAAACTGCGAATGGGAGAGAGTGTGAGAGTGAGAGTGAGGATGGGAGAGATATTGAGAGAGTGAGAGTGACAGTGAGGATGGGAGAGAGATTGTGAGAGTGAGATAGGGATTGGGAGAGAGAGTGTGAGAGTGAGACTGAGAGTGAGGATGGTAGAGAGAGTGTGAGAGTGAGAGTGTGGATGAGAGAGAGAGTATGAGAGTGAGAGCGAGGATGGGGAGAGAGTGTGAGAGTGAGAGTGAGGATGGGAGAGAGAGTGAGAGAGTGAGAGTGAGGATGGGAGCGAGAGTGCGAGAGTGACAGTGAGGATGAGAGAGAGAGGGTGAGAGTGACAGTGAGGCTGGGAGAGAGAGTGTGAGAGTGAGAGTGAGGATGGGAGAGAGAGTGTGAATGTGAGAGTGCGAATGGGAGAGAGAGTGTGCGACTGAGAGTGAGGATGGGAGAGAATGTGTGTGGGTGCAAGTGAGAATGGTATAGAGTGTGTGAGGGTGAGAGTGAGAATGGGAGAGAGAGTGTGAGAGTGAGAGTGAGAATGGGAGAGAGAGTGTGAGAGTGAGAGTGAGAATGGGAGAGAGTGTGAGAGTTAGAGTGAGAGTGAGGATGGGAGAGAGTGTGTGAGAATGAAACTGCGGATGGGAGAGAGTGTGAGAATGAGAGTGAGTGTGAGGATGGGAGAGAGAGTGTGAGAGTGAGAGTGAGGATGGGAGAGAGTGTGTGAGAATGAAACTGCAGATGGCAGAGAGTGTGATAGTGAGAGTGAGAGTGAGGATGGGAGAGAGTGTGAGAGTGAGAATGAGGATGGGGAGAGAGTGTGAGAGTGAGAGTGAGGATGGGAGAGAGAGTGTGAGAGTGACAGCGAGGATGGAAGAGAGAGTGTGAAAGTGAGAGTGAGGATGGGGAGAGAGGGTGAGAATGAAACTGCTGATGGGAGAGAAAGAGTGAGAGTGAGACTGAAGATGGGAGAGAGTGTGAGAGTGAGAGTGAGAATGGGAGAGAGAGTGTGAGAGTGAGAATGTGTGAGAGTGTGAGAGTGAGAATGCAGATGGGAGAGAGTGTGAGAGTGACAGTGAGAGTGAGCGTGAGGATGGGAGAGAGTGTGCGAGTGAGAGTGAGGATGGGAGATAGAGTGTGAGAGTGACAGTGAGGATGGGAGAGAGTGTGAGAGTTAGAGTGAGAGTGAGAGTAAGGATGGGAGAGAGAGAATGAGAGAATGAGAGTGAGTATGGGAGAGAGAGTGTGAGAGTGAGAGTGTGGATGGGAGAGAGAGTGAGAGTGGGAGTGAGAGTGAGGATGGAAGAGAGAGTGTGAGAGTGAGAGTGAGGATGGGAGAGAGAGTGTGCGACTGAGAGTGAGGATGGGAGAGAATGTGTGTGGGTGCAAGTGAGAATGGTAGAGAGTGTGTGAGGGTGAGAGTGAGAATGGGAGAGAGAGTGTGAGAGTGAGAGTGAGGATGGGAGAGATATTGAGAGAGTGAGAGTGACAGTGAGGATGGGAGAGAGATTGTGAGAGTGAGATAGGGAATGGGAGAGAGAGTGTGAGAGTGAGACTGAGAGTGAGGATGGTAGAGAGAGTGTGAGAGTGAGAGTGTGGATGAGAGAGAGTATGAGAGTGAGAGTGAGGATGGGAGCGAGAGTGCGAGAGTGACAGTGAGGATGAGAGAGAGAGGGTGAGAGTGACAGTGAGGCTGGGAGAGAGAGTGTGAGAGTGAGAGTGAGGATGGGAGAGAGAGTGTGAATGTGAGAGTGCGAATGGGAGAGAGAGTGTGCGACTGAGAGTGAGGATGGGAGAGAATGTGTGTGGGTGCAAGTGAGAATGGTAGAGAGTGTGTGAGGGTGAGAGTGAGAATGGGAGAGAGAGTGTGAGAGTGAGAGTGAGAATGGGAGAGAGAGTGTGAGAGTGAGAGTGAGAATGGGAGAGAGTGTGAGAGTTAGAGTGAGAGTGAGGATGGGAGAGAGTGTGTGAGAATGAAACTGCGGATGGGAGAGAGTGTGAGAATGACAGTGAGTGTGAGGATGGGAGAGAGAGTGTGAGAGTGAGAGTGAGGATGGGAGAGAGTGTGTGAGAATGAAACTGCAGATGGCAGAGAGTGTGATAGTGAGAGTGAGATTGAGGATGGGAGAGAGTGTGAGAGTGAGAATGAGGATGGGGAGAGAGTGTGAGAGTGAGAGTGAGGATGGGAGAGAGAGTGTGAGAGTGACAGCGAGGATGGGAGAGAGAGTGTGAAAGTGAGAGTGAGGATGGGGAGAGAGGGTGAGAATGAAACTGCTGATGGGAGAGAAAGAGTGAGAGTGAGACTGAAGATGGGAGAGAGTGTGAGAGTGAGAGTGAGAATGGGAGAGAGAGTGTGAGAGTGAGAATGTGTGAGAGTGTGAGAGTGAGAATGCAGATGGGAGAGAGTGTGAGAGTGACAGTGAGAGTGAGCGTGAGGATGGGAGAGAGTGTGCGAGTGAGAGTGAGGATGGGAGATAGAGTGTGAGAGTGACAGTGAGGATGGGAGAGAGTGTGAGAGTTAGAGTGAGAGTGAGAGTAAGGATGGGAGAGAGAGAATGAGAGAATGAGAGTGAGTATGGGAGAGAGAGTGTGAGAGTGAGAGTGTGGATGGGAGAGAGAGTGAGAGTGGGAGTGAGAGTGAGGATGGAAGAGAGAGTGTGAGAGTGAGAGTGAGGATGGGAGAGAGAGTGTGCGACTGAGAGTGAGGATGGGAGAGAATGTGTGTGGGTGCAAGTGAGAATGGTAGAGAGTGTGTGAGGGTGAGAGTGAGAATGGGAGAGAGAGTGTGAGAGTGAGAGTGAGAATGGGAGAGAGAGTGTGAGAGTGAGAGTGAGAATGGGAGAGAGAGTGTGAGTGTGAGAGTGAGAATGGGCGAGAGTGTGAGTGTGAGAGTGCAGATGGGAGAGAGTATGAGAGTGACAGTGAGAGTGAGCGTGAGGATGGGAGAGAGAGTGTGAGAGTGACAGCGAGGATGGGAGAGTGAGTGTGAGAGGTAGAGTGCGGACGGGAGAAAGTGTGAGAGCGAGAGTGAGAGTGAGGATGGGAGAGAGTGTGTGAGAATGAAACTGCGAATGGGAGAGAGTGTGAGAGTGAGAGTGAGGATGGGAGAGAATGTGAGAGTGAGAATGAGGATGGGGAGAGAGTGTGAGAGTGAGAGTGCGGATGGGAGAGTGTGAGAGTGAGAATGAGGATGGGAGAGAGAGAGTGAGAGTGCGGATGGGAGAGAGAGTGCGAGAGAGACTGAGAGTGAGAATGGGAGAGAGAGTGTGAGAGTGAGAGTGAGGATGGGAGAGAGAGAGTGAGCGTGAGAGTGAGAATGGGAGAGCGTGTGAGAGTGAGAGTGCAGATGGCAGAGAGTGTGAGAGTGAGAGTGAGAGTGAGGATCGGAGAGAGAAAGTGAGATTAAGGATGGGAGAGAGTGTGTGAGAGTGAGAGCGCAGATGGGAGAGAAAGTGAGTGTGAGAGTGAGAGTGAGAATGGGAGAGAATGGGAGAGTGAGAGTGAGGATGGGTGAGAGAGAGTGAGAGAGAGAGTGCGACTGGAAGAGAGAGTGTGAGAGTGACAGCGAGGATGGGAGAGAGAGTGTGAGAGTGATAGTGCGGATGGGAGAGAGTGTAATAGCGAGAGTGAGGATGGGAGAGAGAGTGTGAGAGTGAGAGTGAGGATGGGAGAGAGTGTGTGAGAATGAAACTGCGGATGGGAGAGAGTGTGAGAATGAGAGTGAGTGTGAGGATGGGAGAGTGTGTGAGAGTGAGAGTGAGGATGGGAGAGAGAGTGTGAGAGTGAGAGTGAGGATGGGAGAGAGTGTGTGAGAATGAAACTGCAGATGGCAGAGAGTGTGATAGTGAGAGTGAGAGTGAGGATGGGAGAGAGTGTGAGAGTGAGAATGAGGATGGGGAGAGAGTCTGAGAGTGAGAGTGAGGATGGGAGAGAGAGTGTGAGAGTGACAGCGAGGATGGGAGAGAGAGTGTGAAAGTGAGAGTGAGGATGGGGAGAGAGGGTGAGAATGAAACTGCTGATGGGAGAGAAAGAGTGAGAGTGAGACTGAAGATGGGAGAGAGTGTGAGAGTGAGAGTGAGAATGGGAGAGAGAGTGTGAGAGTGAGAATGTGTGAGAGTGTGAGAGTGAGAATGCAGATGGGAGAGAGTGTGAGAGTGAGAGTGAGAGTGAGCGTGAGGATGGGAGAGAGTGTGCGAGTGAGAGTGAGGATGGGAGATAGAGTGTGAGAGTGACAGTGAGGATGGGAGAGAGTGTGAGAGTTAGAGTGAGAGTGAGAGTAAGGATGGGAGAGAGAGAATGTGAGAATGAGAGTGAGGATTGGAGAGAGAGTGTGAGAGTGAGAGTGTGGATGGGAGAGAGAGTGAGAGTGGGAGTGAGAGTGAGGATGGAAGAGAGAGTGTGAGAGTGAGAGTGAGGATGGGAGAGAGTGTGTGAATGAATGTGAGGATGGGAGAGAGTGTAATAGCGAGAGTGAGGATGGGGGAGAGAGTGTGAGAGTGAGAGTGAGGATGGGAGAGAGTGTGTGAGAATGAAACTGCGGATGGGAGAGAGTGTGAGAATGAGAGTGAGTGTGAGGATGGGAGAGTGTGTGAGAGTGAGAGTGAGAGTGAATGGGAGAGAGAGTGTGAGAGTAAGAGTGAGGAATGCAGAGAGTGGGAGAGTGAGAGTGAGGATGGGAGAGAGTGTGAGAGTGAGAGTGAAGATGGGAGAGAGAGTGTGAGGGTTAGAGTGAGGATTGGAGAGAGAGTGTGAGAGTGAGAGTGAGGATGGGAGAGAGTGTGTGAAAGTGAAAGTGAGGATGGGAGAGATATAGAGAGAGTGAGAGTGACAGTGAGGATGGGAGAGAGTTTGTGAGAGTGAGATTGAGAATGGGAGAGAGAGTGTGAGAGTGAGACTGAGAGTGAGGATGGGAGAGAGAGTGTGAGAGTGAGAGTGTGGATGAGAGAGAGAGTATGAGAGTGAGAGCGAGGATGGGGAGAGAGTGTGAGAGTGAGAGTGAGGATGGGAGAGAGAGAGTGAGAGAGTGAGAGTGAGGATGGGAGCGAGAGTGCGAGAGTGACAGTGAGGATGGGAGAGAGAGGGTGAGAGTGACAGTGAGGCTGGGAGAGAGAGTGTGAGAGTGAGAGTGAGGATGGGAGAGAGAGTGTGAATGTGAGAGTGCGAATGGGAGAGAGAGTGTGCGACTGAGAGTGAGGATGGGAGAGAATGTGTGTGGGTGCAAGTGAGAATGGTAGAGAGTGTGTGAGGGTGAGAGTGAGAATGGGAGAGAGAGTGTGAGAGTGAGAGTGAGAATGGGAGAGAGAGTGTGAGAGTGAGAGTGAGGATGGGACAGTGATTGTGAGAGTGAGTGTGAGAGTGAGGATGGGAGAGAGTGTGCGAGGGTGAGAGTGAGGATTGGAAAGAGAGTGTGAGAGTGAGAGTGAGAGTGAATGGGAGAGAGAGTGTGAGAGTGTAAGAGTGAGGAATGGAGAGAGTGGGAGAGTGAGAGTGAGGATGGGAGAGAGTGTGAGAGTGAGAGTGAGGATGGGAGAGAGAGTGTGAGGGTTAGAGTGAGGATTGGAGAGAGAGTGTGAGAGTGAGAGTGAGGATGGGAGAGAGTGTGTGAAAGTGAAAGTGAGGATGGGAGAGATATTGAGAGAGTGAGAGTGACAGTGAGGATGGGAGAGAGATTGTGAGAGTGAGATTGAGAATGGGAGAGAGAGTGTGAGAGTGAGAGTGAGAATGGGAGAGAGTGTGAGAGTTAGAGTGAGAATGGGAGACAGAGTGTGAGAGTGAGAATGGGCGAGAGTGTGAGTGTGAGAGTGCAGATGGGAGAGAGTATGAGAGTGACAGTGAGAGTGAGCGTGAGGATGGGAGAGAGAGTGTGAGAGTGACAGCGAGGATGGGAGAGTGAGTGTGAGAGGTAGAGTGCGGACGGGAGAAAGTGTGAGAGCGAGAGTGAGAGTGAGGATGGAGAGAGTGTGTGAGAATGAAACTGCGAATGGGAGAGAGTGTGAGAGTGAGAGTGAGGATGGGAGAGATATTGAGAGAGTGAGAGTGACAGTGAGGATGGGAGAGAGATTGTGAGAGTGAGATTGTGAATGGGAGAGAGAGTGTGAGAGTGAGACTGAGAGTGAGGATGGGAGAGAGAGTGTGAGAGTGAGAGTGTGGATGAGAGAGAGAGTATGAGAGTGAGAGCGAGGATGGGGAGAGAGTGTGAGAGTGAGAGTGAGGATGGGAGAGAGAGTGAGAGAGTGAGAGTGAGGATGGGAGCGAGAGTGCGAGAGTGACAGTGAGGATGAGAGAGAGAGGGTGAGAGTGACAGTGAGGCTGGGAGAGAGAGTGTGAGAGTGAGAGTGAGGATGGGAGAGAGAGTGTGAATGTGAGAGTGCGAATGGGAGAGAGAGTGTGCGACTGAGAGTGAGGATGGGAGAGAATGTGTGTGGGTGCAAGTGAGAATGGTAGAGAGTGTGTGAGGGTGAGAGTGAGAATGGGAGAGAGAGTGTGAGAGTGAGAGTGAGAATGGGAGAGAGAGTGTGAGAGTGAGAGTGAGAATGGGAGAGAGTGTGAGAGTTAGAGTGAGAGTGAGGATGGGAGAGAGTGTGTGAGAATGAAACTGCGGATGGGAGAGAGTGTGAGAATGAGAGTGAGTGTGAGGATGGGAGAGTGTGTGAGAGTGAGAGTGAGGATGGGAGAGAGAGTGTGAGAGTGAGAGTGAGGATGGGAGAGAGTGTGTGAGAATGAAACTGCAGATGGCAGAGAGTGTGATAGTGAGAGTGAGAGTGAGGATGGGAGAGAGTGTGAGAGTGAGAATGAGGATGGGGAGAGAGTCTGAGAGTGAGAGTGAGGATGGGAGAGAGAGTGTGAGAGTGACAGCGAGGATGGGAGAGAGAGTGTGAAAGTGAGAGTGAGGATGGGGAGAGAGGGTGAGAATGAAACTGCTGATGGGAGAGAAAGAGTGAGAGTGAGACTGAAGATGGGAGAGAGTGTGAGAGTGAGAGTGAGAATGGGAGAGAGAGTGTGAGAGTGAGAATGTGTGAGAGTGTGAGAGTGAGAATGCAGATGGGAGAGAGTGTGAGAGTGACAGTGAGAGTGAGCGTGAGGATGGGAGAGAGTGTGCGAGTGAGAGTGAGGATGGGAGATAGAGTGTGAGAGTGACAGTGAGGATGGGAGAGAGTGTGAGAGTTAGAGTGAGAGTGAGAGTAAGGATGGAAGAGAGAGAATGTGAGAATGAGAGTGAGGATGGGAGAGAGAGTGTGAGAGTGACAGTGTGGATGGGAGAGAGAGCGAGAGTGGGAGTGAGAGTGAGGATGGAAGAGAGAGTGTGAGAGTGAGAGTGAGGATGGGAGAGAGTGTGTGAATGAATGTGAGGATGGGAGAGAGTGTAATAGCGAGAGTGAGGATGGGGGAGAGAGTGTGAGAGTGAGAGTGAGGATGGGAGAGAGTGTGTGAGAATGAAACTGCGGATGGGAGAGAGTGTGAGAATGAGAGTGAGAGTGAGGATGGGAGAGTGTGTGAGAGTGAGAGTGAGAGTGAGAGTAAGGATGGGAGAGAGAGAATGTGAGAATGAGAGTGAGGATGGGAGAGAGAGTGAGAGTGGGAGTGAGAGTGAGGATGGAAGAGAGAGTGTGAGAGTGAGAGTGAGGATGGGAGAGAGTGTGTGAATGAATGTGAGGATGGGAGAGAGTGTAATAGCGAGAGTGAGGATGGGGGAGAGAGTGTGAGAGTGAGAGTGAGAGTGAGGATGGGAGAGAGTGTGTGAGAATGAAACTGCGGATGGGAGAGAGTGTGAGAATGAGAGTGAGTGTGAGGATGGGAGAGTGTCTGAGAGTGAGAGTGAGAGTGAATGGGAGAGAGAGTGTGAGAGTAAGAGTGAGGAATGGAGAGAGTGGGAGAGTGAGAGTGAGGATGGGAGAGAGTGTGAGAGTGAGAGTGAAGATGGGAGAGAGAGTGTGAGGGTTAGAGTGAGGATTGGAGAGAGAGTGTGAGAGTGAGAGTGAGGATGGGAGAGAGTGTGTGAAAGTGAAAGTGAGAATGGGAGAGATATTGAGAGAGTGAGAGTGACAGTGAGGATGGGAGAGAGATTGTGAGAGTGAGATTGAGAATGGGAGAGAGAGTGTGAGAGTGAGACTGAGAGTGAGGATGGGAGAGAGAGTGTGAAAGTGAGAGTGTGAATGAGAGTGAGAGCGAGGATGGGGAGAGAGTGTGAGAGTGAGAGTGAGGATGGGAGAGAGAGTGAGAGAGTGAGAGTGAGGATGGGAGCGAGAGTGCGAGAGTGACAGTGAGGATGGGAGAGAGAGGGTGAGAGTGACAGTGAGGCTGGGAGAGAGAGTGTGAGAGTGAGAGTGAGGATGGGAGAGAGAGTGTGAATGTGAGAGTGCGAATGGGAGAGAGAGTGTGCGACTGAGAGTGAGGATGGGAGAGAATGTGTGTGGGTGCAAGTGAGAATGGTAGAGAGTGTGTGAGGGTGAGAGTGAGAATGGGAGAGAGAGTGTGAGAGTGAGAGTGACAATGGGAGAGAGAGTGTGATAGTGAGAGTGAGGATGGGACAATGATTCTGAGAGTGAGTGTGAGAGTGAGGATGGGAGAGAGTGTGCGAGGGTGAGAGTGAGGATTGGAAAGAGAGTGTGAGAGTGAGAGTGAGAGTGAATGGGAGAGAGAGTGTGAGAGTAAGAGTGAGGAATGGAGAGAGTGGGAGAGTGAGAGTGAGGATGGGAGAGAGTGTGAGAGTGAGAGTGAGGATGGGAGAGAGAGTGTGAGGGTTAGAGTGAGGATTGGAGAGAGAGTGTGAGAGTGAGAGTGAGGATGGGAGAGAGTGTGTGAAAGTGAAAGTGAGGATGGGAGAGATATTGAGAGAGTGAGAGTGACAGTGAGGATGGGAGAGAGATTGTGAGAGTGAGATTGAGAATGGGAGAGAGAGTGTGAGAGTGAGAGTGAGAATGGGAGAGAGTGTGAGAGTTAGAGTGAGAATGGGAGACAGAGTGTGAGAGTGAGAATGGGCGAGAGTGTGAGTGTGAGAGTGCAGATGGGAGAGAGTATGAGAGTGACAGTGAGAGTGAGCGTGAGGATGGGAGAGAGAGTGTGAGAGTGACAGCGAGGATGGGAGAGTGAGTGTGAGAGGTAGAGTGCGGACGGGAGAAAGTGTGAGAGCGAGAGTGAGAGTGAGGATGGAGAGAGTGTGTGAGAATGAAACTGCGAATGGGAGAGAGTGTGAGAGTGAGAGTGAGGATGGGAGAGATATTGAGAGAGTGAGAGTGACAGTGAGGATGGGAGAGAGATTGTGAGAGTGAGATTGAGAATGGGAGAGAGAGTGTGAGAGTGAGACTGAGAGTGAGGATGGGAGAGAGAGTGTGAGAGTGAGAGTGTGGATGAGAGAGAGAGTATGAGAGTGAGAGCGAGGATGGGGAGAGAGTGTGAGAGTGAGAGTGAGGATGGGAGAGAGAGTGAGAGAGTGAGAGTGAGGATGGGAGCGAGAGTGCGAGAGTGACAGTGAGGATGAGAGAGAGAGGGTGAGAGTGACAGTGAGGCTGGGAGAGAGAGTGTGAGAGTGAGAGTGAGGATGGGAGAGAGAGTGTGAATGTGAGAGTGCGAATGGGAGAGAGAGTGTGCGACTGAGAGTGAGGATGGGAGAGAATGTGTGTGGGTGCAAGTGAGAATGGTAGAGAGTGTGTGAGGGTGAGAGTGAGAATGGGAGAGAGAGTGTGAGAGTGAGAGTGAGAATGGGAGAGAGAGTGTGAGAGTGAGAGTGAGAATGGGAGAGAGTGTGAGAGTTAGAGTGAGAGTGAGGATGGGAGAGAGTGTGTGAGAATGAAACTGCGGATGGGAGAGAGTGTGAGAATGACAGTGAGTGTGAGGATGGGAGAGTGTGTGAGAGTGAGAGTGAGGATGGGAGAGAGAGTGTGAGAGTGAGAGTGAGGATGGGAGAGAGTGTGTGAGAATGAAACTGCAGATGGCAGAGAGTGTGATAGTGAGAGTGAGAGTGAGGATGGGAGATAGAGTGTGAGAGTGACAGTGAGGATGGGAGAGAGTGTGAGAGTTAGAGTGAGAGTGAGAGTAAGGATGGGAGAGAGAGAATGTGAGAATGAGAGTGAGGATGGGAGAGAGAGTGTGAGAGTGAGAGTGTGGATGGGAGAGAGAGTGAGAGTGGGAGTGAGAGTGAGGATGGAAGAGAGAGTGTGAGAGTGAGAGTGAGGATGGGAGAGAGTGTGTGAATGAATGTGAGGATGGGAGAGAGTGTAATAGCGAGAGTGAGGATGGGGGAGAGAGTGTGAGAGTGAGAGTGAGAGTGAGGATGGGAGAGAGTGTGTGAGAATGAAACTGCGGATGGGAGAGAGTGTGAGAATGAGAGTGAGTGTGAGGATGGGAGAGTGTCTGAGAGTGAGAGTGAGAGTGAATGGGAGAGAGAGTGTGAGAGTAAGAGTGAGGAATGGAGAGAGTGGGAGAGTGAGAGTGAGGATGGGAGAGAGTGTGAGAGTGAGAGTGAGGATGGGAGAGAGAGTGAGAGAGTGAGAGTGAGGATGGGAGCGAGAGTGTGAGAGTGAGAGTGAGGATGGCAGAGAGTGTGTGAAAGTGAAAGTGAGGATGGGAGAGATATTGAGAGAGTGAGAGTGACAGTGAGGATGGGAGAGAGATTGTGAGAGTGAGATTGAGAATGGGAGAGAGAGTGTGAGAGTGAGACTGAGAGTGAGGATGGGAGAGAGAGTGTGAGAGTGAGAGTGTGAATGAGAGTGAGAGCGAGGATGGGGAGAGAGTGTGAGAGTGAGAGTGAGGATGGGAGAGAGAGTGAGAGTGAGGATGGGAGCGAGAGTGCGAGAGTGACAGTGAGGATGGGAGAGAGAGGGTGAGAGTGACAGTGAGGCTGGGAGAGAGAGTGTGAGAGTGAGAGTGAGGATGGGAGAGAGAGTGTGAATGTGAGAGTGCGAATGGGAGAGAGAGTGTGCGACTGAGAGTGAGGATGGGAGAGAATGTGTGTGGGTGCAAGTGAGAATGGTAGAGAGTGTGTGAGGGTGAGAGTGAGAATGGGAGAGAGAGTGTGAGAGTGAGAGTGAGAATGGGAGAGAGAGTGTGAGAGTGAGAATGGGAGAGAGTGTGAGAGTTAGAGTGAGAATGGGAGACAGAGTGTGAGAGTGAGAATGGGCGAGAGTGTGAGTGTGAGAGTGCAGATGGGAGAGAGTATGAGAGTGACAGTGAGAGTGAGCGTGAGGATGGGAGAGAGAGTGTGAGAGTGACAGCGAGGATGGGAGAGTGAGTGTGAGAGGTAGAGTGCGGACGGGAGAAAGTGTGAGAGCGAGAGTGAGAGTGAGGATGGGAGAGAGTGTGTGAGAATGAAACTGCGAATGGGAGAGAGTGTGAGAGTGAGAGTGAGGATGGGAGAGATATTGAGAGAGTGAGAGTGACAGTGAGGATGGGAGAAAGATTGTGAGAGTGAGATTGAGAATGGGAGAGAGAGTGTGAGAGTGAGACTGAGAGTGAGGATGGGAGAGAGAGTGTGAGAGTGAGAGTGTGGATGAGAGAGAGAGTATGAGAGTGAGAGCGAGGATGGGGAGAGAGTGTGAGAGTGAGAGTGAGGATGGGAGAGAGAGTGAGAGAGTGAGAGTGAGGATGGGAGCGAGAGTGCGAGAGTGACAGTGAGGATGGGAGAGAGAGGGTGAGAGTGACAGTGAGGCTGGGAGAGAGAGTGTGAGAGTGAGAGTGAGGATGGGAGGGAGAGTGTGAATGTGAGAGTGCGAATGGGAGAGAGACTGTGCGACTGAGAGTGAGGATGAGAGAGAATGTGTGTGGGTGCAAGTGAGAATGGTAGAGAGTGTGTGAGGGTGAGAGTGAGAATGGGAGAGAGAGTGTGAGAGTGAGAGTGAGAATGGGAGAGAGAGTGTGAGAGTGAGAGTGAGAATGGGAGAGAGTGTGAGAGTTAGAGTGAGAATGGGAGACAGAGTGTGAGAGTGAGAATGGGCGAGAGTGTGAGTGTGAGAGTGCAGATGGGAGAGAGTATGAGAGTGACAGTGAGAGTGAGTGTGAGGATGGGAGAGAGAGTGTGAGAGTGACAGCGAGGATGGGAGAGTGAGTGTGAGAGGTAGAGTGCGAACGGGAGAAAGTGTGAGAGTGAGAGTGAGAGTGAGGATGGGAGAGAGTGTGTGAGAATGAAACTGCGAATGGGAGAGAGTGTGAGAGTGAGAGTGAGGATGGGAGAGATATTGAGAGAGTGAGAGTGACAGTGAGGATGGGAGAAAGATTGTGAGAGTGAGATTGAGAATGGGAGAGAGAGTGTGAGAGTGAGACTGAGAGTGAGAATGGGAGAGAGAGTGTGAGAGTGAGAGTGTGGATGAGAGAGAGAGTATGAGAGTGAGAGCGAGGATGGGGAGAGAGTGTGAGAGTGAGAGTGAGGATGGGAGAGAGAGTGAGAGAGTGAGAGTGAGGATGGGAGCGAGAGTGCGAGAGTGACAGTGAGGATGGGAGAGAGAGGGTGAGAGTGACAGTGAGGCTGGGAGAGAGAGTGTGAGAGTGAGAGTGAGGATGGGAGAGAGAGTGTGAATGTGAGAGTGCGAATGGGAGAGAGAGTGTGCGACTGAGAGTGAGGATGGGAGAGAATGTGTGTGGGTGCAAGTGAGAATGGTAGAGAGTGTGTGAGGGTGAGAGTGAGAATGGGAGAGAGAGTGTGAGAGTGAGAGTGAGAATGGGAGAGAGAGTGTGAGAGTGAGAGTGAGAATGGGAGAGAGTGTGAGAGTTAGAGTGAGAATGGGAGACAGAGTGTGAGAGTGAGAATGGGCGAGAGTGTGAGTGTGAGAGTGCAGATGGGAGAGAGTATGAGAGTGACAGTGAGAGTGAGTGTGAGGATGGGAGAGAGAGTGTGATAGTGACAGCGAGGATGGGAGAGTGAGTGTGAGAGGTAGAGTGCGAACGGGAGAAAGTGTGAGAGTGGGAGTGAGAGTGAGGATGGGAGAGAGTGTGTGAGAATGAAACTGCGAATGGGAGAGAGAGTGAGAGTGAGGATGGGAGAGAATGTGAGAGTGAGAATGAGGATGGGGAGAGAGTGTGAGAGTGAGAGTGCGGATGGGAGAGAGAGTGTGAGAGTGAGAATGAGGATGGGAGAGAGAGAGTGAGAGTGCGGATGGGAGAGAGAGTGCGAGAGAGACTGAGAGTGAGAATGGGAGGGAGAGTGTGAGAGTGAGGATGGGAGAGAGAGAGTGAGCGTGAGAGTGATAATGGGAGAGCGTGTGAGAGTGAGAGTGCAGATGGCAGAGAATGTGAGAGTGAGAGTGAGAGTGAGAGTGAGGATCGGAGAGAGAAAGTGAGATTAAGGATGGGAGAGAGTGTGTGAGAGTGAGAGCGCAGATGGGAGAGAAAGTGAGTGTGAGAGTGAGAGTGAGAATGGGAGAGAATGGGTGAGTGAGAGTGAGGATGGGTGAGAGAGAGTGAGAGAGAGAGTGCGACTGGAAGAGAGAGTGTGAGAGTGACAGCGAGGATGGGAGAGAGAGTGTGAGAGCGATAGTGCGGATGGGAGAGAGTGTAACAGCGAGAGTGAGGATGGGAGAGAGAGTGTGAGAGTGAGAGTGAGGATGGGAGAGAGTGTGTGAGAATGAAACTGCGGATGGGAGAGAGTGTGAGAATGAGAGTGAGTGTGAGGATGGGAGAGTGTGTGAGAGTGAGAGTGAGGATGGGAGAGAGTGTGTGAGAGTGAGAGTGAGGATGGGAGAGAGTGTGTGAGAATGAAACTGCAGATGGCAGAGAGTGTGATAGTGAGAGTGAGAGTGAGGATGGGAGAGAGTGTGAGAGTGAGAATGAGGATGGGGAGAGAGTCTGAGAGTGAGAGTGAGGATGGGAGAGAGAGTGAGAGAGTGAGAGTGAGGATGGGAGCGAGAGTGTGAGAGTGAGAGTGAGGATGGGAGAGAGAGTGTGAATGTGAGAGTGCGAATGGGAGAGAGAGTGTGCGACTGAGAGTGAGAATGGGAGAGAGAGTGTGAGAGTGAGAGTGAGGATGGGAGAGAGAGTGAGAGAGTGAGAGTGAGGATGGGAGCGAGAGTGCGAGAGTGACAGTGAGGATGGGAGAGAGAGGGTGAGAGTGACAGTGAGGCTGGGAGAGAGAGTGTGAGAGTGAGAGTGAGGATGGGAGAGAGAGTGTGAATGTGAGAGTGCGAATGGGAGAGAGAGTGTGCGACTGAGAGTGAGGATGGGAGAGAATGTGTGTGGGTGCAAGTGAGAATGGTAGAGAGTGTGTGAGGGTGAGAGTGAGAATGGGAGAGAGAGTGTGAGAGTGAGAGTGAGAATGGGAGAGAGAGTGTGAGAGTGAGAGTGAGAATGGGAGAGAGAGTGTGAGTGTGAGAGTGAGAATGGGCGAGAGTGTGAGTGTGAGAGTGCAGATGGGAGAGAGTATGAGAGTGACAGTGAGAGTGAGCGTGAGGATGGGAGAGAGAGTGTGAGAGTGACAGCGAGGATGGGAGAGTGAGTGTGAGAGGTAGAGTGCGGACGGGAGAAAGTGTGAGAGCGAGAGTGAGAGTGAGGATGGGAGAGAGTGTGTGAGAATGAAACTGCGAATGGGAGAGAGTGTGAGAGTGAGAGTGAGGATGGGAGAGAATGTGAGAGTGAGAATGAGGATGGGGAGAGAGTGTGAGAGTGAGAGTGCGGATGGGAGAGAGAGTGTGAGAGTGAGAATGAGGATGGGAGAGAGAGAGTGAGAGTGCGGATGGGAGAGAGAGTGCGAGAGAGACTGAGAGTGAGAATGGGAGAGAGAGTGTGAGAGTGAGAGTGAGGATGGGAGAGAGAGAGTGAGCGTGAGAGTGAGAATGGGAGAGCGTGTGAGAGTGAGAGTGCAGATGGCAGAGAGTGTGAGAGTGAGAGTGAGAGTGAGGATCGGAGAGAGAAAGTGAGATTAAGGATGGGAGAGAGTGTGTGAGAGTGAGAGCGCAGATGGGAGAGAAAGTGAGTGTGAGAGTGAGAGTGAGAATGGGAGAGAATGGGAGAGTGAGAGTGAGGATGGGTGAGAGAGAGTGAGAGAGAGAGTGCGACTGGAAGAGAGAGTGTGAGAGTGACAGCGAGGATGGGAGAGAGAGTGTGAGAGTGATAGTGCGGATGGGAGAGAGTGTAATAGCGAGAGTGAGGATGGGAGAGAGAGTGTGAGAGTGAGAGTGAGGATGGGAGAGAGTGTGTGAGAATGAAACTGCGGATGGGAGAGAGTGTGAGAATGAGAGTGAGTGTGAGGATGGGAGAGTGTGTGAGAGTGAGAGTGAGGATGGGAGAGAGAGTGTGAGAGTGAGAGTGAGGATGGGAGAGAGTGTGTGAGAATGAAACTGCAGATGGCAGAGAGTGTGATAGTGAGAGTGAGAGTGAGGATGGGAGAGAGTGTGAGAGTGAGAATGAGGATGGGGAGAGAGTCTGAGAGTGAGAGTGAGGATGGGAGAGAGAGTGTGAGAGTGACAGCGAGGATGGGAGAGAGAGTGTGAAAGTGAGAGTGAGGATGGGGAGAGAGGGTGAGAATGAAACTGCTGATGGGAGAGAAAGAGTGAGAGTGAGACTGAAGATGGGAGAGAGTGTGAGAGTGAGAGTGAGAATGGGAGAGAGAGTGTGAGAGTGAGAATGTGTGAGAGTGTGAGAGTGAGAATGCAGATGGGAGAGAGTGTGAGAGTGAGAGTGAGAGTGAGCGTGAGGATGGGAGAGAGTGTGCGAGTGAGAGTGAGGATGGGAGATAGAGTGTGAGAGTGACAGTGAGGATGGGAGAGAGTGTGAGAGTTAGAGTGAGAGTGAGAGTAAGGATGGGAGAGAGAGAATGTGAGAATGAGAGTGAGGATTGGAGAGAGAGTGTGAGAGTGAGAGTGTGGATGGGAGAGAGAGTGAGAGTGGGAGTGAGAGTGAGGATGGAAGAGAGAGTGTGAGAGTGAGAGTGAGGATGGGAGAGAGTGTGTGAATGAATGTGAGGATGGGAGAGAGTGTAATAGCGAGAGTGAGGATGGGGGAGAGAGTGTGAGAGTGAGAGTGAGGATGGGAGAGAGTGTGTGAGAATGAAACTGCGGATGGGAGAGAGTGTGAGAATGAGAGTGAGTGTGAGGATGGGAGAGTGTGTGAGAGTGAGAGTGAGAGTGAATGGGAGAGAGAGTGTGAGAGTAAGAGTGAGGAATGCAGAGAGTGGGAGAGTGAGAGTGAGGATGGGAGAGAGTGTGAGAGTGAGAGTGAAGATGGGAGAGAGAGTGTGAGGGTTAGAGTGAGGATTGGAGAGAGAGTGTGAGAGTGAGAGTGAGGATGGGAGAGAGTGTGTGAAAGTGAAAGTGAGGATGGGAGAGATATAGAGAGAGTGAGAGTGACAGTGAGGATGGGAGAGAGATTGTGAGAGTGAGATTGAGAATGGGAGAGAGAGTGTGAGAGTGAGACTGAGAGTGAGGATGGGAGAGAGAGTGTGAGAGTGAGAGTGTGGATGAGAGAGAGAGTATGAGAGTGAGAGCGAGGATGGGGAGAGAGTGTGAGAGTGAGAGTGAGGATGGGAGAGAGAGAGTGAGAGAGTGAGAGTGAGGATGGGAGCGAGAGTGCGAGAGTGAGAGTGAGGATGGGAGAGAGAGGGTGAGAGTGACAGTGAGGCTGGGAGAGAGAGTGTGAGAGTGAGAGTGAGGATGGGAGAGAGAGTGTGAATGTGAGAGTGCGAATGGGAGAGAGAGTGTGCGACTGAGAGTGAGGATGGGAGAGAATGTGTGTGGGTGCAAGTGAGAATGGTAGAGAGTGTGTGAGGGTGAGAGTGAGAATGGGAGAGAGAGTGTGAGAGTGAGAGTGAGAATGGGAGAGAGAGTGTGAGAGTGAGAGTGAGGATGGGACAGTGATTGTGAGAGTGAGTGTGAGAGTGAGGATGGGAGAGAGTGTGCGAGGGTGAGAGTGAGGATTGGAAAGAGAGTGTGAGAGTGAGAGTGAGAGTGAATGGGAGAGAGAGTGTGAGAGTGTAAGAGTGAGGAATGGAGAGAGTGGGAGAGTGAGAGTGAGGATGGGAGAGAGTGTGAGAGTGAGAGTGAGGATGGGAGAGAGAGTGTGAGGGTTAGAGTGAGGATTGGAGAGAGAGTGTGAGAGTGAGAGTGAGGATGGGAGAGAGTGTGTGAAAGTGAAAGTGAGGATGGGAGAGATATTGAGAGAGTGAGAGTGACAGTGAGGATGGGAGAGAGATTGTGAGAGTGAGATTGAGAATGGGAGAGAGAGTGTGAGAGTGAGAGTGAGAATGGGAGAGAGTGTGAGAGTTAGAGTGAGAATGGGAGACAGAGTGTGAGAGTGAGAATGGGCGAGAGTGTGAGTGTGAGAGTGCAGATGGGAGAGAGTATGAGAGTGACAGTGAGAGTGAGCGTGAGGATGGGAGAGAGAGTGTGAGAGTGACAGCGAGGATGGGAGAGTGAGTGTGAGAGGTAGAGTGCGGACGGGAGAAAGTGTGAGAGCGAGAGTGAGAGTGAGGATGGAGAGAGTGTGTGAGAATGAAACTGCGAATGGGAGAGAGTGTGAGAGTGAGAGTGAGGATGGGAGAGATATTGAGAGAGTGAGAGTGACAGTGAGGATGGGAGAGAGATTGTGAGAGTGAGATTGTGAATGGGAGAGAGAGTGTGAGAGTGAGACTGAGAGTGAGGATGGGAGAGAGAGTGTGAGAGTGAGAGTGTGGATGAGAGAGAGAGTATGAGAGTGAGAGCGAGGATGGGGAGAGAGTGTGAGAGTGAGAGTGAGGATGGGAGAGAGAGTGAGAGAGTGAGAGTGAGGATGGGAGCGAGAGTGCGAGAGTGACAGTGAGGATGAGAGAGAGAGGGTGAGAGTGACAGTGAGGCTGGGAGAGAGAGTGTGAGAGTGAGAGTGAGGATGGGAGAGAGAGTGTGAATGTGAGAGTGCGAATGGGAGAGAGAGTGTGCGACTGAGAGTGAGGATGGGAGAGAATGTGTGTGGGTGCAAGTGAGAATGGTAGAGAGTGTGTGAGGGTGAGAGTGAGAATGGGAGAGAGAGTGTGAGAGTGAGAGTGAGAATGGGAGAGAGAGTGTGAGAGTGAGAGTGAGGATGGGAGAGAGTGTGTGAGAATGAAACTGCGGATGGGAGAGAGTGTGAGAATGAGAGTGAGTGTGAGGATGGGAGAGTGTGTGAGAGTGAGAGTGAGGATGGGAGAGAGAGTGTGAGAGTGAGAGTGAGGATGGGAGAGAGTGTGTGAGAATGAAACTGCAGATGGCAGAGAGTGTGATAGTGAGAGTGAGAGTGAGGATGGGAGAGAGTGTGAGAGTGAGAATGAGGATGGGGAGAGAGTCTGAGAGTGAGAGTGAGGATGGGAGAGAGAGTGTGAGAGTGACAGCGAGGATGGGAGAGAGAGTGTGAAAGTGAGAGTGAGGATGGGGAGAGAGGGTGAGAATGAAACTGCTGATGGGAGAGAAAGAGTGAGAGTGAGACTGAAGATGGGAGAGAGTGTGAGAGTGAGAGTGAGAATGGGAGAGAGAGTGTGAGAGTGAGAATGTGTGAGAGTGTGAGAGTGAGAATGCAGATGGGAGAGAGTGTGAGAGTGAGAGTGAGAGTGAGCGTGAGGATGGGAGAGAGTGTGCGAGTGAGAGTGAGGATGGGAGATAGAGTGTGAGAGTGACAGTGAGGATGGGAGAGAGTGTGAGAGTTAGAGTGAGAGTGAGAGTAAGGATGGGAGAGAGAGAATGTGAGAATGAGAGTGAGGATTGGAGAGAGAGTGTGAGAGTGAGAGTGTGGATGGGAGAGAGAGTGAGAGTGAGAGTGAGAGTGAGGATGGAAGAGAGAGTGTGAGAGTGAGAGTGAGGATGGGAGAGAGTGTGTGAATGAATGTGAGGATGGGAGAGAGTGTAATAGCGAGAGTGAGGATGGGGGAGAGAGTGTGAGAGTGAGAGTGAGGATGGGAGAGAGTGTGTGAGAATGAAACTGCGGATGGGAGAGAGTGTGAGAATGAGAGTGAGTGTGAGGATGGGAGAGTGTGTGAGAGTGAGAGTGAGAGTGAATGGGAGAGAGAGTGTGAGAGTAAGAGTGAGGAATGCAGAGAGTGGGAGAGTGAGAGTGAGGATGGGAGAGAGTGTGAGAGTGAGAGTGAAGATGGGAGAGAGAGTGTGAGGGTTAGAGTGAGGATTGGAGAGAGAGTGTGAGAGTGAGAGTGAGGATGGGAGAGAGTGTGTGAAAGTGAAAGTGAGGATGGGAGAGATATAGAGAGAGTGAGAGTGACAGTGAGGATGGGAGAGAGATTGTGAGAGTGAGATTGAGAATGGGAGAGAGAGTGTGAGAGTGAGACTGAGAGTGAGGATGGGAGAGAGAGTGTGAGAGTGAGAGTGTGGATGAGAGAGAGAGTATGAGAGTGAGAGCGAGGATGGGGAGAGAGTGTGAGAGTGAGAGTGAGGATGGGAGAGAGAGAGTGAGAGAGTGAGAGTGAGGATGGGAGCGAGAGTGCGAGAGTGACAGTGAGGATGGGAGAGAGAGGGTGAGAGTGACAGTGAGGCTGGGAGAGAGAGTGTGAGAGTGAGAGTGAGGATGGGAGAGAGAGTGTGAATGTGAGAGTGCGAATGGGAGAGAGAGTGTGCGACTGAGAGTGAGGATGGGAGAGAATGTGTGTGGGTGCAAGTGAGAATGGTAGAGAGTGTGTGAGGGTGAGAGTGAGAATGGGAGAGAGAGTGTGAGAGTGAGAGTGAGAATGGGAGAGAGAGTGTGAGAGTGAGAGTGAGGATGGGACAGTGATTGTGAGAGTGAGTGTGAGAGTGAGGATGGGAGAGAGTGTGCGAGGGTGAGAGTGAGGATTGGAAAGAGAGTGTGAGAGTGAGAGTGAGAGTGAATGGGAGAGAGAGTGTGAGAGTGTAAGAGTGAGGAATGGAGAGAGTGGGAGAGTGAGAGTGAGGATGGGAGAGAGTGTGAGAGTGAGAGTGAGGATGGGAGAGAGAGTGTGAGGGTTAGAGTGAGGATTGGAGAGAGAGTGTGAGAGTGAGAGTGAGGATGGGAGAGAGTGTGTGAAAGTGAAAGTGAGGATGGGAGAGATATTGAGAGAGTGAGAGTGACAGTGAGGATGGGAGAGAGATTGTGAGAGTGAGATTGAGAATGGGAGAGAGAGTGTGAGAGTGAGAGTGAGAATGGGAGAGAGTGTGAGAGTTAGAGTGAGAATGGGAGACAGAGTGTGAGAGTGAGAATGGGCGAGAGTGTGAGTGTGAGAGTGCAGATGGGAGAGAGTATGAGAGTGACAGTGAGAGTGAGCGTGAGGATGGGAGAGAGAGTGTGAGAGTGACAGCGAGGATGGGAGAGTGAGTGTGAGAGGTAGAGTGCGGACGGGAGAAAGTGTGAGAGCGAGAGTGAGAGTGAGGATGGAGAGAGTGTGTGAGAATGAAACTGCGAATGGGAGAGAGTGTGAGAGTGAGAGTGAGGATGGGAGAGATATTGAGAGAGTGAGAGTGACAGTGAGGATGGGAGAGAGATTGTGAGAGTGAGATTGTGAATGGGAGAGAGAGTGTGAGAGTGAGACTGAGAGTGAGGATGGGAGAGAGAGTGTGAGAGTGAGAGTGTGGATGAGAGAGAGAGTATGAGAGTGAGAGCGAGGATGGGGAGAGAGTGTGAGAGTGAGAGTGAGGATGGGAGAGAGAGTGAGAGAGTGAGAGTGAGGATGGGAGCGAGAGTGCGAGAGTGACAGTGAGGATGAGAGAGAGAGGGTGAGAGTGACAGTGAGGCTGGGAGAGAGAGTGTGAGAGTGAGAGTGAGGATGGGAGAGAGAGAGTGAATGTGAGAGTGCGAATGGGAGAGAGAGTGTGCGACTGAGAGTGAGGATGGGAGAGAATGTGTGTGGGTGCAAGTGAGAATGGTAGAGAGTGTGTGAGGGTGAGAGTGAGAATGGGAGAGAGAGTGTGAGAGTGAGAGTGAGAATGGGAGAGAGAGTGTGAGAGTGAGAGTGAGAATGGGAGAGAGTGTGAGAGTTAGAGTGAGAGTGAGGATGGGAGAGAGTGTGTGAGAATGAAACTGCGGATGGGAGAGAGTGTGAGAATGAGAGTGAGTGTGAGGATGGGAGAGTGTGTGAGAGTGAGAGTGAGGATGGGAGAGAGAGTGTGAGAGTGAGAGTGAGGATGGGAGAGAGTGTGTGAGAATGAAACTGCAGATGGCAGAGAGTGTGATAGTGAGAGTGAGAGTGAGGATGGGAGAGAGTGTGAGAGTGAGAATGAGGATGGGGAGAGAGTCTGAGAGTGAGAGTGAGGATGGGAGAGAGAGTGTGAGAGTGACAGCGAGGATGGGAGAGAGAGTGTGAAAGTGAGAGTGAGGATGGGGAGAGAGGGTGAGAATGAAACTGCTGATGGGAGAGAAAGAG
Organism: Chiloscyllium plagiosum; assembly: GCF_037043375.1. Lineage (NCBI taxonomy): Eukaryota > Metazoa > Chordata > Chondrichthyes > Orectolobiformes > Hemiscylliidae > Chiloscyllium > Chiloscyllium plagiosum. The sequence goes on from NW_028270180.1 coordinate 30,655,579, forward strand.
TGAGAGTGAGACTGAAGATGGGAGAGAGTGTGAGAGTGAGAGTGAGAATGGGAGAGAGAGTGTGAGAGTGAGAATGTGTGAGAGTGTGAGAGTGAGAATGCAGATGGGAGAGAGTGTGAGAGTGACAGTGAGAGTGAGCGTGAGGATGGGAGAGAGTGTGCGAGTGAGAGTGAGGATGGGAGATAGAGTGTGAGAGTGACAGTGAGGATGGGAGAGAGTGTGAGAGTTAGAGTGAGAGTGAGAGTAAGGATGGAAGAGAGAGAATGTGAGAATGAGAGTGAGGATGGGAGAGAGAGTGTGAGAGTGACAGTGTGGATGGGAGAGAGAGCGAGAGTGGGAGTGAGAGTGAGGATGGAAGAGAGAGTGTGAGAGTGAGAGTGAGGATGGGAGAGAGTGTGTGAATGAATGTGAGGATGGGAGAGAGTGTAATAGCGAGAGTGAGGATGGGGGAGAGAGTGTGAGAGTGAGAGTGAGGATGGGAGAGAGTGTGTGAGAATGAAACTGCGGATGGGAGAGAGTGTGAGAATGAGAGTGAGAGTGAGGATGGGAGAGTGTGTGAGAGTGAGAGTGAGAGTGAGAGTAAGGATGGGAGAGAGAGAATGTGAGAATGAGTGTGAGGATGGGAGAGAGAGTGAGAGTGGGAGTGAGAGTGAGGATGGAAGAGAGAGTGTGAGAGTGAGAGTGAGGATGGGAGAGAGTGTGTGAATGAATGTGAGGATGGGAGAGAGTGTAATAGCGAGAGTGAGGATGGGGGAGAGAGTGTGAGAGTGAGAGTGAGAGTGAGGATGGGAGAGAGTGTGTGAGAATGAAACTGCGGATGGGAGAGAGTGTGAGAATGAGAGTGAGTGTGAGGATGGGAGAGTGTCTGAGAGTGAGAGTGAGAGTGAATGGGAGAGAGAGTGTGAGAGTAAGAGTGAGGAATGGAGAGAGTGGGAGAGTGAGAGTGAGGATGGGAGAGAGTGTGAGAGTGAGAGTGAAGATGGGAGAGAGAGTGTGAGGGTTAGAGTGAGGATTGGAGAGAGAGTGTGAGAGTGAGAGTGAGGATGGGAGAGAGTGTGTGAAAGTGAAAGTGAGGATGGGAGAGATATTGAGAGAGTGAGAGTGACAGTGAGGATGGGAGAGAGATTGTGAGAGTGAGATTGAGAATGGGAGAGAGAGTGTGAGAGTGAGAGTGAGAGTGAGGATGGGAGAGAGAGTGTGAGAGTGAGAGTGTGAATGAGAGTGAGAGCGAGGATGGGGAGAGAGTGTGAGAGTGAGAGTGAGGATGGGAGAGAGAGTGAGAGAGTGAGAGTGAGGATGGGAGCGAGAGTGCGAGAGTGACAGTGAGGATGGGAGAGAGAGGGTGAGAGTGACAGTGAGGCTGGGAGAGAGAGTGTGAGAGTGAGAGTGAGGATGGGAGAGAGAGTGTGAATGTGAGAGTGCGAATGGGAGAGAGAGTGTGCGACTGAGAGTGAGGATGGGAGAGAATGTGTGTGGGTGCAAGTGAGAATGGTAGAGAGTGTGTGAGGGTGAGAGTGAGAATGGGAGAGAGA